>NC_087345.1:129830474-130133505 GCF_030014295.1 Loxodonta africana | reverse complement strand
TTTAGTGTTTATTTTGTCTGATATTAATTTATTTTCACTGATATCATTTTGGAGCCCTGGTGGCAAAGTGGTTAAGAGCTCAGGCTGCTAACCAAAAGGCCTGCTGTCAAATTCACCAGCCGCTCTTTGGAAGCCCTATGTGGCAGTTCTACTCGGTTCTATAGGCTCGCTGTGAGTTGGAATCAACTCAATGGCAAAGGCTTTGGCTTGATATCGTTTTAGCTAGTATTTGCATGATACCTTCTTTCGTTTGTTTATATTTAACATTTCTGTGTCCTCATGCCTTAGTTGTGTCTCTTCTAAGTATTTTTACTGTGAGCTAAATAAGCCTGTTCCAGACCAGCAGAATATCTCCCTAGGTCTCTATGAAGCCCAGTATATACCGTATCTGTTACTTTTGTTTGTGTTTTGGGGAGGGTGAATTAGCTTCTATGTCTCTGTGTCTAGTAAGGATTACCAGCTCTATGGTTACTTGCTATGAGTTATGTGTTGTTTTTTTTTCCTTTCTGGATTACTACATGGCTCATTGGCTTATTTAAAAATAAATTGTCTCCATTTCCCTTGTAAAGCTCCCAATCTCAAGTAGGTCTATCAGGGTCTCTGAATCCAGTCCACTTATCTCAAACTAGATGTATCAAATGAAGTGCCATTTGCTGATCTTGCAGAGTGTGCTATCCTCTTTGACAAAGTCTGTACTCGGGCAGATCTGTCTGTAATTTGTTAATACAGGCATCCTCTGTTTGTGTCACCCTTTAACTCGGCCCAGTTTTCATATCATCTGTCTTGTGCGCCTAGCTTATAAGCGTGAAAGTATATGATATATATCTATATCTAAAATGTATATATATAAAATCTCCCCACCTTATTGCTATTTTTGGATGTTTTTCTGGAAGGGGTTGGTGATCAATGGCATCTGTACTGTTACCACAAATAGGAAATCTCCCTGTTGAAAATTCAATCAAGGAACGTATTTAGTGTCTTAATCCTTATTTATTGACCCAACTATATTGATGTTACATTTCTCCAAAAGATAAAAATTTCAACTTACAAGTTTGGCTTAAATGCATAGTCCCTGATCACTAATCTAGTCTAACCAATAACCAGTTGTCCTTGACACGATTTTGACTTATGGAGACCCAATGTGTACAGAGTAGAGCTGTGCTCCATAGGTTTCCTGTGGTTGGCTTTTCAGCAGTAGACCACTAGACCTTTCTTTTGAGGAGCCTCTGGGTGGGTTCAAACCACCAACCTTTAGATTAGTGGCCAAGCAACTGTTATTCAGAACTTCGTAGTAAAATGTCTGAAAATGGCTAGAAGGAAACATGACTTGGGGAATCTTATGCAATAGCACTCTTCTATATCATATTAGACAAGAGGGTGGGTGAGCTAATCCTGGAAGAAAGGGACAGCAAATAATCCAGGTGTAAGAAAGTGGAGAAGACAAAAGAAACAAGGAAGTCTTTGACATTGTGTAATTTTGGATTAAAACAAGTAACGTGGACATCCTTGATACTGCGAACAATAACGCAAATTTACTGTAGACAGTTTAGACCTTAGGAGCAAAATTGTCACGTTGGAAAAGTAATTTTTTGTTAATGTGTTTCAGGTGTCTGACTTGCCAACTATAATTGTCTATTTTCTCTTTCAGGTTTACAGTAAACACAGACCACTTAAATGATAAATACTGTGGATATAAAGCCACCACATATGTTTATTATGATGACTGTACTGCAAGAAAAAAATTCTTATGTCAGAAACTAGCTGATAAAGTGAAGATTGAAATGCTTAATATTCCAGAGGAAAGAGGGTAGTTAGTGCAATTTTTTGGCTCAGCTAATATCCTGTGGTTGAAGGCAACTTTAGAGAGCAGGTATATCCTGGGATATACAAGAAGAATAAAGATGTGGTAAAACTAAATTTCTACCTTTTCCTTAACATTTACCTCTTCAAATTTCTTCTTTCACTTCATATTCTTAATGAAAGGAATGAAAATTCATAATTTGCAAATGCTGATGAGCATAACTACAGTGTTTTCTAGTCAGAAGACACGAACATGAAGCTGATTTCCCCCTTCTTTTCGTTAAATAAGCAAGATAAATACCAACCTTATAGAAAATCAGAGAAAATTAAATCCAAGAACATATTGATTTATGTATATTTATAAGTCAGAATTGTCTTGACAGCAATGGGGTTCTTTTTGAAATACATATGTAAATTATGTGTATATAAATATGTATTGACCAATTGGGGCTCACAGTAATTCCAGGATGATTCAATATTTTGATAGAGTGGAAGAGGAAAAAAGGATCCTTTCTATAAATATTGAAGCATTTGATGAAATTCAACACTCAGTCATCATAAAACCTGTCAGAAAACTAGAAGCAGAAGACTTCCTTAATCTAATAAACTGTGTCAACCTTAAAAAAGTGAAGATAACAAAAAGCCTAAGGCTAAGATCATACATCTCTTGGTAAAATTGTCTTTGTTTTTTTTTGAGTTCTGGACAAGATAAAGATAGTCATTACCATTTCTTTTGTTTAATAACCTCCACTGTGTAATTTTTTTACTGTGTAATGAAAGACCTAGTTATTGGAATAAGGCAAGAAAAAGAAATAGAAAATATAAAAATGTACAAAGGAGGACCAAGAACATTTTTATTTTTAAATAATTGTGTACATTAAAAAGTCCAATAGAATCTATGAAATATTTAAATAAATTCATTTATCAGAATAATTGGATAAAATCTCTATAAAAGTCAGTCATATTTCTATATATTAGCAGATATAAGTAAAATTTAAAAAAATAATACCATCTAAAAAAACATTCAAAACTTAAAATAGCACGAACTCAAATAAAAACGAGATAAAGCTCTACATGGAAAAATTGCACACAATCTGTAGTTATTCCCTAGCCCAAAGTAACATCCCTTACCCAAGGATTTCAATATCTAATGACTGGTAAGCATGGAGGAACAATGACTCTGCCCCTTTTCCCCGGCATAGAGCCACTTTGAAAAATAATCCCAGCACCAGAATTCCTTATAAACCAAAACCAGTTGCCTTCAAGTCAATTCCAAATTATGTGACCCCAACTGTAGGAAAGTGGAACTGTGATCCACAGGGTTTTCAGAGCTATGACCTTTCAGAAGAAGATCACCAGGCTTTTTTTTCCATGGCACCTCTAAATCAAACCAACCAAACCTGTTGCCATCAAGTCGATATCTACTCATAGGGCACCTCTGGATGGGTTCAAATCACCAACATTTTTGTTAGTAGTAGAGCGCTTAACTGTTTGTACCTCCTAGGAATGCTCAGTAGAGACAGTCAAATACTCCACTGAGAATATATCATTTTCCCTTCTGCCCAACCCTGCTCTCTTTCCTTCCCTTCCTCTGGTAGTGAGCCCAGGCACACTCCACAATAAACCCCCAACAAGTTCATTTCCATCAAAAAGTTTGCTTCTCAGGGAACCAAACCTGTGACAGTGGGTAGGAAGAATGGTCCAAGAAAGCAGACTTTAAGCAAAAATATGGGGCATGAATCACCTGCTGCCCAGCTGACAATGAGGAGGACCCCATTACTGGTATTAGCGGAGAATATATTTATTATGCAGGCACAAAGTTATAGAACGATTGTGAAAAATCCTACCAGTGGTGAACTGGGTTGATGAACCAGTGGAAGGGAATGCACTGTTGTTGTTTTTACTGCATTAAGCCAGTTTTGACTCCTAGTGACCCCATGTGACAGAAAAGAACTTCCTCATAGGGTTTCCTAGCCTTTAATCTTTATGGAAGCAGATCTCCATGTCTTTCCTCATGGAGCTGCTAGATAGGTTCAAAGGGCAAAGTGTTCAGTTAGCAGCTGAGTGCTTAATTATTATACCACCAAAGTATTTGAGAAGTATAGGAGGGAACAGATAAAAAGTAAAAGGACAGTGGAATTAGCAGTTGTTTCTAAGCTCAATTAAAGGCAGACTGAAAGTGAATAATCAGAAAAGAAGAAGAAGACAGAGAGAAAGCCTTCGCCTAGAGCCAATACCCTGAATTTGGACTTCTAACCTACTAGACTATGAGAAAATAAATTAAAAAAAAAAAAAAAGCTAAGCATGAATGCTGTCAGGGTATCTTATAAAGTGACACATCTCCTGCAATTAGAGAACAAAGCGAGCTGACAACCAGATCAAGAACTTAATAACATGAGTTGTAGAGCTTCAAAGAATGTGAAAATTTTAACCTAGGCTAGCTTGCTTTGCCAAGGTTAGGGCCCTTTAACCTTTGCAAGGGTTAGGAAAACCTTTGCAAAAGTTTTATTGGTTAGGGAAGCATGAAAACCTCTTGGTTAATTTCCCTCAAGATCTTTATCTACAGCTCTTTCTGAACTCTTCGAGACTAGAGAAGTTAACTACTCCCCCCTATTAATAGCTAGCACTCTCCCCTTGTTTGAAAACAACTTAGAGGCTTTTCATTAAAGTTGAGGTTCAGCCCCCTTAAAATCTTCACCCACCTTAGCTCCTAGCCACAAGGGAAATAACTGGGCAACCTGGCCAGGGAGAAAAAAAAAAAAAAAAAAAAACCAGGAATTGCAGTACTTGGCCAACATGTCACAATAGCAGGAGTAGGGAGAGTACATATGCCAGAGTGCAGACAAAGGGCAGGGGGCAGAACATTAGATACCCACCACTTGTGGCAGAGTTGGCTCCAACTCATGGTGACCCCAAGTTGTGTCAGAGTAGAACGGTCCTCCGTGGGATTTTCTTTTCTTTCTTTTTCTCTTCCTTTCTTAATTTCTTTTTTCCTTCCTTCTTCTCTCCCTCCTTCACTCCTTGCCTGTCCCTCACTCCTTGCTCACCCTTTTTTTCTTTCTTCCTCTCTTCTTCTTTTTAGGAGGAGAAGAGGCAGCTGCTTCTTTGCATTTGTTGTTGTTAGTTGCCATGCAGTTAATTCCAACTCAGGGTGATCCCATCTGGGTTTTATAGCACTGTTCCATAGGGTGTTCAAGGCTGTGACCTTTCAGAAGCAGATCACCAGGCCTATCTTCCAAGACCCTTACGGGTGGGCTCAAACTGCCAACCTTGCAGCTACTAGTTGAGCGCTCAACCCTTGGAAATGCCCAGGGACTCTCCTACATAGGACCTTCAGTGACTGAGATTTTGGAGGTAGATTGGTAGGTTTCATTCTGGGGCGCCTCTGGGTGGACAAAAACCTCCAACCTTGTGGAGGGAGGGAGCGGGCTGTCTCATTAGGGGGAGAGTCATTGGGAGTGTGTAGCAAGGCGTATATGGGTTTTTGTGTGAGAGACTGACTGGATTTGTAAGCTTTCACTTAGAGCACAATAAAAATTATTTAAAAAAAACCTCCAACCTTTTGGGTAGTAGCTGTCACAGATTGAATTACCAAACCAAACCCAGTGCCATCGATTCTGTTCCGACTCATAGTGATCCTATAGGACAGAGTAGAACTGCCCCATAGAGTTTCCAAGGAATGCCTGGCAGATTCAAACTGCCGACCCTTTGGTTAGCAGCCGTAGCACTTAACCCCTATGCCACCAGGGTTTCGGTTAAGTCCCCCCAAAAATGTGTATATCAACTTGGTTAGGCCATGATTCCCAGTATTGTATGGTTGGCCTCCATTTTGTGATTGTAATTTTATGTTGAGAGGATTAGGGTGGGATTGCAACACCACCCTTATTCAGGTCACCTCTCTGATCCAAGATAAAGGGAGTTTTCCTGGGGTGTGCCTAGTACCACCTTTTATCTCTCAAGAGATAAAAGGAAAGGGAAGCAAGCAGAGCTGGGGACCTCATACCACCAAGAAAGCAGCACCAGGAGCAGAATGTATCCTTTGGACACGAGGTCCCTGTGCCTGAGAAGCTCCTCAACCATGGGAAGATTGAGGACAAGGACCTTTCTCCAGAGCTGACACAGAGAGAAAGCCTTCCCCTGCAGACCAAGTCCTGAATTTTGATTTGTAACCTACTAGACAGTGAGAAAATAAATTCTCTTTTTTAAAGCCAACCACTTGTTTTACTTCTGTAATGGCAGCAATAGATTACTAAAATAAAATTTGGTACAGAGAGTGGGGTGCTGCTCTAACCAAAAAAAAACAAAAACAAAAACAAACCAAACCCAGTGGTGTCTAGTTGATTCCGACTCATAGCGACCCTATAGGACAGAGTACAACTGCCACATAGAGTTTCCAAGGAGCACCTGGCAGATTCAAACTGCCAACTTTTTGGTTAGCAGCTGTAGCACTTAACCACTACACCACCAGAGTTTTCGCCCCTCATAATATCTCTACTTAATTCACCATTCTGATCTATATAAAAACCAGAAGGATCCTGGAGGATGTCCTTGAACTAACAAAATCCCAAACGAGTAACAACTCCAAATAAAAGCTCTAATGCCAAATAAGTTATCTTTGCTAGAGCAGACTATCATGGCCTCAGGTATATGGTATATGACCACTGATCTGCGAAATTTTTTTTTCTTCATTTCTACTAGAACAATAAGTCAAAACAGCTTACATTCACTCGGAATGGACCCTAGTGCATTAGACAACATTCAAAAGTAACTTAGCATAGAGTTTTAGCCTTGTAGGTATATTGATACATGTAAGCTGGGCTTCCTAAAAGTGTTTTTTCTGTTGTTGTTGTTATAACTAATTATGGGGATATTTTTATAAAAAATAATAACAAATTTCTCCTGAAACACTGCACAAAAATTTTATAGACAGTCATTTTGGTGTTACCCACTCTGACAGCATCATTCAGTGCAGTCTGTACCCCTGAGCCCATTGGTGACACTGCTGGTCACTGACTCGCAATTTCTTACCTCTCATTTTCTTTTTTGTTGGTACTTTTTTTTTTTTTTTAACTTTTATTAAGCTTCAAGTGAACGTTTACAAATCCAATCAGTCTGTCACATATAAGTTTACATACATCTCACTCCCTACTCCCACTTGCTCTCCCCTTCTTGAGTCAGCCCTTTCAGTCTCTCCTTTCGTGACAATGTTGCCGGCTTCCCTCTCTCTCTATCCTCCCATCCCCCCTCCAGACAAGAGTTGCCAACACAATCTCAAGTGTCCACCTGATATAATTAGCTCACTCTTCATCAGCGTCTCTCTCCCACCCGCTGACCAGTCCCTTTCATGTCTGATGAGTTGTCTTTGGGGATGGTTCCTGTCCTGTGCCAACAGAAGGTCTGGGGACCATGGCTGCCGGGATTCCTCTAGTCTCAGTCAGACCATTAAGTTTGGTCTTTTTATGAGAATTTGGGGTCTGTATCCCACTGATCTTCTGCTCCCTCAGGGGTCCTCTGCTGTGCTCCCTGTCAGGGCAGTCATCGATTGTGGCCGGGCACCAACTAGTTCTTCTGCTTTCAGGATGATGTAGGTCTCTGGTTCATGTGGCCCTTTCTGTCTCTTGGGCTCTTAGTTGTAGTGTGGCCTTGGTGTTCTTCCTTTTCCTTTGCTCCAGGTGGGTTGAGACCAATTGCTGCATCTTAGATGGCCGCTTGTTAGCATTTAAGACCCCGGACGCCACATTTCAAAGTGGGATGCAGAATGATTTCATAATAGAATTATTTTGCCAATTGACTTAGAAG
This sequence comes from Loxodonta africana, assembly GCF_030014295.1. Classification (NCBI taxonomy): domain Eukaryota; kingdom Metazoa; phylum Chordata; class Mammalia; order Proboscidea; family Elephantidae; genus Loxodonta; species Loxodonta africana. The sequence continues at coordinate 130,125,906 of NC_087345.1, read as the reverse complement.
TCCCCGCAAACCATGTTCCCCAGACCCCCGCCCTTGCTCCGCTGACCTTTGAAGCATTCATTTTATCCCGGAAACTTCTTTGTTTTTGGTCCAGTCCAATTGAGCTGACCTTCCATGTATTGAGTGTTGTCTTTCCCTTCACCTAAAGCATTTCTTATCTACTGATTAATCAATAAAAAACCCTCTCCCACCCTCCCTCCCTCCCCCCCTCGTAACCACAAAAGTATGTGTTCTTCTCAGGTTTACTATTACTCAAGATCTTATAAAAGTGGTCTTATACAATATTTGTCCTTTTGCCTCTGACTAATTTCGCTCAGCATAATGCCTTCCAGGTTCCTCCATGTGAAGAAATGTTTCACAGATTCGTCACTGTTCTTTATCGATGAGTAGTATTCCTTGTCTGTGAATATACCACAATTTATTTACCCATTCATCCGTTGATGGACACCTTGGTTGCTTCCAGCTTTTTGCTATTGTAAACAGAGCTGCAATAAACATGGGTGTGCATATATCTGTTTGTATGAAGGCTCTTGTATCTCTAGGGTACATTCCCAGGAGTGGGATTTCGGGGTTGTATGGTAGTTCTATTTCTAACTGTTTAAGATAACGCCAGATAGATTTCCAAAGTGGTTGTACCATTTTACATTCCCACCAGCAGTGTATGAGAGTTCCAATCTCTCCGCAGCCTCTCCAAATTGATTATTTTGTGTTTTTTGGATTAATGCCAGCTTCGCCGGTGTGAGATGGAATCTCATCGTAGTTTTAATTTGCATTTCTCTAATGGCTAATGATCGTGAGCATTTTCTCATGTGTGTATTGGCTGCCTGAATATCTTCTTTAGTGAAATGTGTGTTCATATCCTTTGCCCACTTTTTGATTGGGTTGTTTGTCTTTTTGTGGTTGAGTTTTGACAGAATCATGTAGATTTTAGAGATCAGGCGCTGGTCGGAGATGTCATAGCTGAAAATTCTTTCCCAGTCTGTAGGTAGTATTTTTACTCTTTTGGTGAAGTCTTTAGATGAGCATAGGTGTTTGATTTTTAGGAGCTCCCAGTTATCTGGTTTCTCTTCATCATTTTTGGTAATGTTTTGTATTCTGTTTATGCCTTGTATTAGGGCTCCTAGGGTTGTCCCAATTTTTTCTTCCATGATCTTTATCGTTTTATCTCATTTTCTTTTTAACTGACTGAATTAGGCTTCTGTCCTCATTATTCTGTGAAGCATCTGTCTCGTCTAGGTCACAAGCGATGTTCTTGTCTCATCCCAATGATCACATCTCCGTTCTTTTATTACTTGAATTCCCTGCCACATTCACCAAGTTGAGCAGCTCTTCTTCTTTAAGCTCTTCCTTTGCATAGCCTCATGGACACACTCAATCTGGTTGTGTGCCATCACAATATCTGCTCCCTCTCAGCCTCCTGTTTGGACTCTTCTCCTTGGACCAAATGCTGTATGTTGGAAAACTCCAGGCTCAGTTCTGGGTTCCCTTTTTTGTGTCACTCAATATATTTCTCTAAGTTAACTCATTCTATCCTTTGTCTTCAATCATCATAACTCCCAAATGCCTCTTTACAGCCATTCTTTGGATCTTCAAACTCAAATACTAAAATATCTAATTGGCATTTTCACATGGAGCTCTAATTTCATTTCAAATTAAAAATGGAAAAAATAGAATATTTTTTCCCCTAAACCTGCTAACTTTCTCCAACCACTCTCATCTCATTAAATACACAAATAAAAATCTGACAACGATCAAGTGTTTTCTTTGTGCTGGCACTGTTCTAAGTATATTCTCATTGCAATCCAGTTAATTCCAACTCACAGAGACCTTATAGGAGAGAGGTGCACTTCCACATAGGGTTTTCAAGGCTGTAATCTTTATGGACACACACTGCCACATCTTTCTCCTGAGGAGTATCTGTTGGGTTCAAACCACTGACTTTTCAGTTAGCAAATGAGCACTTAACTACTGCACCACCAGCGCTCTTTTCTATTAAATCATTTCATTGTGATTAATTTATGCTCTTCCAATTTTTACCAAGGTAAAAATTGAGATAAATAGAGGTTAGGTAACTTGGCCAAGAGTCCACATGTGATAAGCAACAGAACAAGAATTGAAGCCCAGGCATTCTAGCCCTAGAGACTGTGCTGTGCTTCTTACCACCATCCTATGTTGCAGTGGTTAAGAGCTCAACTGCTAACCAAAAGGTCAGCAGTTTGAATCCACCAGCTGCTCCTTGGAAACACTATGGGACAGTTCTACTCTGCCCGATATGGTCACTATGCTCAGAATCAATTCCACTGCAACTTTTTTTTTTCTTGTCTTGCTAATAAAAGTGTGTTTTCATTATCCATCAACTTTCTCAAATGAAAAATCCCTTAAAAACAATTCAAAAATTTGTGCTATGAATTTTAACATCAAAATATATTCTTAATCTTTTCATGGGTCATCACAACACTTAATACAAGTAAACAAAGTCACTATTCTCTCTCATATGGTATATCGCATTAGTTTTGAGACTATTTTCCCTGATTTCAGTGCTCTCACCCTGAAATTTGTTCACCACGTACAGTCACTGTGGTCTTAAAAAAAAAATAATAAACCGCTGTTATTCTTTCCTGATTAAAAGCTTCCAGTGGGTCCTCCTTCCTCTGGCTAACAAATCTAACCTCCTCCCTCTGGCTAACAAATCTAACCTCCTCCCTCTGGCTAACAGATCTTACCTCCTCCCTCTGGCTAATGAAACCTGTGGGTAATCTGTCTTCCACTTCTGTTTGAACTCTTCTAACATCATATCTCACCTTCACCACAATTTCTTAGTCATTCTGGATTTCTTTTAGTTTTCAAATAAGAAAAGCTTTTCCTCAAATTAAAGTCTTTGAACTATATGTTATTTTTCTTCTCTCTTTTTTTTTTTAATTCTACAAGCTGGTTCGAAACTACCACTTTCTATATTATCACTTGGTTTCATATCTCTGTATGTCATAGTACGACTGCATCGTCAGACCATTTTGAGAGTCAGTAAATATAAGAATAGGATTTTGGAGTCAGTGTCTTGCCTGTCCTGCCAAGAGTAATTCTTTATTTTTCTCTTCCAGGTACATAAGAAACAAGGGACATTTAAATGATAAGATATATTGTGGATATATTTTTGGACCATGTATTTATTACGATGACTGTATTAAAACAAAAAAATTCATATGTGAGAAACTTATGAGTCCTGTGAAGACTGAAAGTACACTGAGGATTAAAATTCCAGAGGGAAGAGGGTAGTTAGTACAATTATTTTGCCCCAGCTGATATCCTGTAATTGAAGGCAATTTTAGGGAGCATAGACTACAAAAATGGAATAAGGATGCTGTGAGACTAAAATTTCTACCTTTTTCTTAATGTTTACATTTTCAAACTTTCCTCTTTCTCCTCTTTTGCTATGTGAAAGTAACATAAAGTCATAATTTATCATCTAGATATACTCCAGACAGTGATGAACATAAACACAGTGTTTTCTGGTAAGAAGACAAGAATGTGAAGCTCATTCCCCCTCCTACTCTTCCTAAAATAAATAGGATAAATACCAACCTTATAGAGAATCAGAGAAAATTAAACCCAAATAAACATAAAAGGAATAAAACATCATTACAAATTAGGGTTTATTCCAGTAATGCCAGACTGATTTAACATTGAGAAAGACAGAGAGAGAGAATAAGTTCATTTCTGTAGACCTAGAAGCACCTGATGAAATTCGACACCCAATGATGATAAAATCTCTCAGAAAACTGGGAGCAGAAGGTCTCTCTAATTTAATAAGGAATATGGAATCGACTCGACAGCAATGGGTTTGTTTTTTTTTAATTGACATTCGTTGACTTGACAGCAACAGATTTTTTTTTTTTTGGTTTATGGACAGTAAATGCAAACAAACAAAACCCAAAAGCTAACATCATACTTTTTATTTTTTGTTAGATGTTGTCAAGTCAGTTCTGACTCGTAACAACCCTCCATATAACAGAAGGATATTTGCCCAGCCCTACACCGGCCTCACAATTGTTACTATATTTGAGTGTACTCTTATAGCCACTGTGCCAATCCACCTTGTTGAGCATCTCCCTCTTTTTCACTGACCTTCTGCTTTACCATGCATGATATTCTTCCCCAGGGACCGGTCCCTCTTGATCACATGTCCAAAGTAAGTGAGATGAAGTTTCACTATTCTTGCTTCTAAGGAACATGCTGGCTGTACTTCTTCCAACTTCCAGTAAGATGGTGACTTGTTTTTCTTTTGAGAGCTGAAACAAGATAATGATAGTCGTTATCAATCCTTCTAATCAACAATCTCCACTATATAGTGAAGGTCCTAGCCAATAAAATAAATAAGAAATATCAAAATGGGAGAGAAACAAACAAAACATTTTTGTAAACGATATGCTTGTGTATATTAAAAATCCAACACTATTAGAATATCTAAATATTTTTTTAAATATTAGAATGCATACACACATTTATCAATATCACTGGATAATATTTGTATACAATAATATGCTAATGTATATTGCTGCTAAAATTTTTTTATATATATATATAGGCAGCAAAAAAAAAAAAGACAATTAAAAAGCAATACCGTTTATAACAGTACACAAAAACAAATGACAATAAATTAAAAAAAAAATCTGTTAAATCGCTGCAAGAAAAAAATTCCATGCAATGTGGTCGCTTTGTCAAAGTAACATCCACTTCCCCCATATTCTCCATATCTCCCTCCATTTCCAGTGACTGGTAAGCATGGGGTAAAATCACCCTGCTCACTTGTCCCAATATGGGGAAACTCTGAAGGGCGATCCCAGCTTCAGAATTCTGCCCCCCGCCCCCGCAAAAACAACTTATTGCCCTCTAGCAGATTCTGACTCATACGCATACAGACCCTGTAGTAAAACTGCCCCATAGGCTTTCCAAGGCTATAATTCGTTATAGAATTGCATCACCACATCATTTTCCCACGGAGGGGCTAGTCCCTACAAACTTTCGAACTTTCAGTGAGCAGCCAAGCCCTTAATCATTTTGCCACAAGGGCTTCCTTAGAATTCCCCGTTAAAAAAGAAAAAAAAAAAAAGCTATTGCAATCCAGTCAATTCGGACTCATAGCGACCCTATAGGGCAGAACGGAACAGCCCCATATTGTTTTCAAGGTGCAACTGGGGGATTTCAACTGTAGACCTTCCGGTTTGTAGCCAAGCTCTTAACCACTGCACCACCAGGGCCCCAGAATTTACTATCCAAAACCAAACCAAACCCACTGCCTTAGAGTGGATTCCAACTCATAGCGACCCTATAGAACAGAGTAGAACTGCCCCATAGGGTTTCCAAGGAGCAGCTGTGGGATTCCAACGCTCAACCTTTTGGTTAGCTGGCATAGCTCTTAACCACTATGCCATCAGGGTTTCCGAGTTCCACATAAAGACAGCCAAGTGCTTTCTTTAGAATACATCACTTATCAATTTCTCCTTCTGCACAGACTTTTTTCTTTTCTTCTCTTTCACAGGTACTTAAGCCCAGGCACACTGCGTAATAAACCCCCTACAAGCTCATTTTCATCTAAGAGTCTGTTTCTCAGGGAATTAAACCTGTGACAGTGGTGTAGCAAGAATGGCCCAAGAAAACAGACTTTAAGAAGGGATTTGAGACCTGAATCACCTGCAGTCCAGCTGGCAATGAGGAACTCATCACTGGTAGTAGTGGAGAAAATAGGGCCCAGGTAAAAAGCTGTATCATAATTGTCAAAAATTCACAAATGGTGAACTGGGATGGTGAACCAGTGGAGGATGATAAACTGAATAGTGAAAGGTATTAGGAATTTGAGATATATAAGGGGAGTGAGAACTATATAGACAATGGAATTGTGTTGTTGTTGCTAACCTCAACTAACATATCGAAAAGTATAATGTAAGACTGAAAGTGAGCAACCCACCAAAAAGGAAAAAAAAAAAAAAGAGTTTTGTGAACGTTGTGAGGGCATCCTGTAGAGGGGCTCTCACCTCATGAAGTTGGAGGACAGAGAAAGATGAGAACCAGGAATATGTCTTAATAATAAAAGTATCAGAGCTCCAAAGAACGTTAAAATTTTAACCAAGGCTAGCTTGCTTTTCCAGTATTAGGGTCTTTGGGATAAAAGGGGACATCTTGGTTAAGGACCCCCAAAATCTTTCTCCACAGATTGTTCTGAACTCTATGACATTGCAGAAGGGACCTGTGATGTTGTTTTGGGTGCCTGCAAGTCAATTCTGACTCATAGCAACCATATAGGACAGTGTAGAACTGTCCCATCAGGCTTCCTACCTAGTCTGTAATCTTTATGGGAGCTGATACCCAAGTCTTTTCTTCTACAAAGCTGCTGGTGGGTTAGAAGTGTTGACCTTTTGGTTAGCAGCTGAGCACTGAAGCACTGCATGACCAGGGCTGCTTCTCTGTATTAGGTGCTAGCACTCTCACCTTGCTTACACACCATGTAGAGGCTTCTCACTACAAGTCAAGATTCAGCACCCTAAAAGTCTTCACTGACTTCTCCTCCTGGTCACAAGGCAGACAACCAGACAACCTGGCCAAGGACATTCTGGGCCTCATAAAAAAAGAAAGAAATTGCAGGACCAAGACAATATGTCCAACAGGAGTAGGGAGAGTGCATATAGGACTAGCTTCTCAGGCTGCTGGCTCAAGGGGGGGGGGGGCATAACATTAGATAAAAAAAAAAAAATTTTTTTTTTTTTTTTTTATAAGGGAGAGTTTATTGATTTGGGGACATGTTCCTAAGATAGAGTCTTTAGCAACCTGGCAAAAACTCTGGGATAAGGTGCAAACATTCTAATAGGATTGCTTCTAGAAGAATGAAAATATGAATGGTCCACATTAACAAGGAAGAAATGCCATAATTGCCTTGGCAGAAAAAACAGAGGAATAAAACGTTCAAATATGTAGCAGTATTAAGGTGGGTATATTATATGCTGGTAGGTTTCCTAAACCCGTCAGAGGACTGAATTCTATGTAAGGTCTGTAGAATGCAAACTCTTCCAAAGCAATAATGCATGTACTGGCTATAGGGTCACCATCCTGAGGAAGCTGACTTCCTTGGTATGACTCTCCTTTGGAGACAAGTGCAGGGTTGCATTCCTACAGAGAAGCAGCTTCCACAGAAGCAATGATTCCAGAAAGACAATGGTGTCTATGGAGAAAGCATTTCCCAGAGATGCAGCATCTTTCTCAAAGGCAACAGGTACCACATAATCTGTGGCCTCCACAAAAGGGGAAAATTTCACAGGACTCGCCAAGAGCTCCCTCTTTGTAGTCCCACAAATGGAGGTCAGATAAACACGAATTCTTGAAATGTTCCCCCTCCCAAAATGTAGCAGGCTAAATAATGGACACCCAAGGATATAGCAGGTAAGAGCTTAGCAAAACGTCAGCAGTTTGAATCCGCCAATCTCTCCTTGGAAACCCTAGGGGACAGTTTTACTATGTCCTACAGGATCACTATGAGTTAGAAGTGACTTGATGTCAACAAGTTTGATTTTGGTTTTTAAGGATATCAGGGCTTAATTCCTGGAAACTGTAGATGTTACCTTATCAGGAGAAGGGTCCTGGTAGATGTGATTAAGTTAAGGATCTTCAGATGGGGAGATAAACCTGGCTAAAATCCACCAGGTGCTCCTTGGAAACCTTATGGAGCAGTTTTACTCTGTCCTGCAGGGTTGCTGTGAGTTGAAATCGACATGACAGCAACAGTTTTGTTTTTGTTTTTTTTTTTGGTTATGGGTGACCACAAAGGCTGAAAATGAGTGATGTGACCATAAATCAAGCAATGCTGCCAACCCTTGGCAAGAAGTCGTTCTCCGATAGATCCTCTAGAAGGAGTATGACCCTCCCTGCACCATGATTTCAGCTCACTGAAATTGATTTTTGGACTTCTGGCCTCCAGAACTGTGAAGAAGTAAGTCTCTGTTTTTAAGCCACTAAAGTTTTGGTGGAAACCCTGGTGGCATAGTTTTTAAAAGTTTAGCTGCCAACCAAAAGGTCAGCAGTTGGAATCCACCGGGAGGTGCTCCTTGGAAACCCTATAGGGCAGTTCTACTGTGACCTGTAGGGTCACTGTGCGTTGGAATCAACTCGGAGACAATGACTTTGTTTTTCTCTTTTGTTTGGTTTAAGCTTTGGGTAATTTGTTATGTCGTTCACAGGCTAATAAACACACAGGCCTTCCAAGATCCAGATTCTTCCCCACTGTAACTCCTCTATAATGTCCCTTAGCGGCCCTCCCCACACCACACAGTTGCAGTGGCTGCTTCTGTGACTGAACACTGGCTGATGCAATTGTCCTGGGAACCAGATTAAGGATAAAATTATGGGATTTTTTTTTTTTTTTAAATACCTAGATTTAAAATCATCAACGACTCAACTCCACTCTTAAATTGGACACTGACACTCTACGGTATGCGTAACAAAAATGCGCGTATGTTACCACTTATAGTCACCTGAAGTCAAGTGCTTATTGAAGGCCAGGTTTTGGAGGACTAAATGTCAGCAGCAATAGAGTATAGCGTTAGAGTGTAAATGGAGCAGAGCTTGACAGAACTTTCTGGAGTATGGTTATTTTCTGTATCTTCACCTGGTTATCACACATGGATGCATAAACTCATTAAAACCCATCATCTGTTGCATATTCTTCAGTTTTATGTTCTTAGCTCATGGACCATACAAAAACTGAGTGGAATTGGTCATGGATTGTTAACCCAGGTTAAACATAATAAATAAATAAACTAAAAAAAAAAGTTGCCTAAAATATAAAAGATTAATACACTCTCAACAAGTAAGATTTATCTCATAAATGAAAAGATAGTTCACTGTTTCAAACTAACTGGCGCAATTCTTTATAGAAAATGGTTAAAAAGGGACATATGATTTTGTCAAATGGCATTTGATGAAATTCAATAACGATTATGATTATGCTTTTTTTTTTTAATAAAGTAGAAATGAGGGAAAATTACTGAAGTATGTTAAATATTAGACAAAAACCACAAAAATAATCATATTGAGAGGCATAATGCTGGTGATCTATTCTAAGACAAGGATGCATACTACAAGTACTAGTAGTCTAATTTAATCTGAATGTTTCTAGGTAATGCAATAAAAGGAAAAATGAAAATATCAGTATTGCATTGTATATGTTGTTGTTGTTCGGTGCCATCAAATCAATTCGAACTCATAGGGACCCCGCGTACAACAGAACAAAGCACTGCCTGGTCCTGCACCATCATCACAATCGTTGTTATGCTAAAGCCCGTTGTTGCAACCACTGTCAATCCCTCTCATTGAGGGTCTTCCTCTTTTTCAGTGACCCTCTACTTTACCAAGCATTGTGTATCTCCTGGGGCTGATCCTTCCTGATAACATGTCCAAAGCAAGTGAGACATAGTCTCGTCACCCTTGCTTCAAAGGAACATTCTGGTCATACAACTTCCAACACAGATCTGTTCCTTCTTTTTGCAGTTCACGGAATGTTCGATATTCTTCTCCAAAACTGCAATTTAAAGGCATCAATTCTTCTTTGCTCTTCCTTATCCATTCGAGCAGAACAAGGGGATACTGTGTGGCTTAAAGTCAGGAAAGATGTGTGTCTGGGTTATCTCCTTTCATTATACTTAATCTGTACGATGAGCTAATAATCTGAGAAGCTAGATGTACGAAGAAGATCGTGCCATCAGGATTGGAGGAAGACTCATTAACAATCTGCAAAATGGGGATGACACAACCTTGTTGGCTGAAAACTAAGACTACTTGAAGCACTTATGAAAATCAAAGACTATAGCCTTCAGCAACACTTCAACATAAAGAAAATAAAATTCTCACAACTGGACTAATAGGCAACACCATAACAAAGGAAGAAAATGTTGAAGTTGTCAAGGATTTCATCTTATATGGATTCGCAATCAATGTTCATGGAAGCAGCAGTCAAGAAATCAAACAACCTACTTCACGGAGCAAATCTGCTGCAAAACACCCCTTTAAGGTGTTAAAAAGCAAAGTTGTCACTTTGAGGACTTAGTGCGGCTGACCCCAAGCCATGGTATTTTCAATCGCCTCATATGCAGACAAATGCTGAACAATGAATAAGGAAGACCAAAAAAGACTTCATGTCTTTGAATTATGGTGTTGGTGAAGAATATTGAATACACCATGGACTTCCAGCATAACGAACAAATCCAGCTTGGAAAAAGTACAGCCAGAGTGCTCCTTAGAAGTGAAGATGGTGAAACTTTGTCTCATGTATTTTGGACATGTCAGAAGGGGCGAGCCCCTGGAGAAGAACATCGTGCTTGGTAGAGGGTCAGTGAAAAAGAGGAAGACCCTCCAGGGGATGGGTTGACACAATGCTGCAACAATGGGCTCAAACATAGTAAAAACTGTTAGGATGGTGCAGGACTGGGCAGTGTTTCATTCTGTTGTACATAGGGTTGCCATGAGTTGGAACCAACTAGACCACCCGTTACAACAACAACCCGATTGTTCAAAGTCATTCCAAAATTTCTTTGGTTCACAGTTGGATATCATTTCCTACTGTTTTATGCTTTTTTCTTTGATTGTCTGTCTTTATTTCTCTGTTTATATCATATCGTTAGGATTTTGAGATCCTCAGTCATATTGTATATTCTGTGGTGTGTCCTTTTCTTTCAGAGCCCTCCTTCCCAGAATCCTCAGTTCTCCTGCTTCATTCTGGAAGAGTGGTTTGCAAGGCCTGCTGCACTATTCATCCTGGGACTTTCATCACTGCTCTCCTGGGCATTGTCATGAGCATAGGAGCCATATCCCATGCCCTTCACTTTTTTGGTTTATTCCAACTTTTGCTGAATTGTTATTTTTTCAATGGGTGCTAGATTCACAAATTGGTCAGTTTAGACATAGCCAGTGATGAAGGGTTTCTGACAAACAGGAAAGAAAAAGATTAAAGAATTCTGAACAAAGAAACTCACCTGAATCGCCAATTGTGTAGGAAGTTACTGGAGTGGAGCAGGGACTCCAGAGGTTGATACATGAATTAATTCTTATTCATGTCAGATGAGGACACCGAGGATTTGATATATTTCTAACCTTGCTTAGAATTGGCAAGGGATTCGTTTTGGGCCAGAAATTGAAAATAGGGAACATATTATGAAGAAATAGAAGGAGAGAGGAAAGATAAAGAAAACAGAAAACCTTTAAAATGGTAGTGAAAATAATTACTTTTAGAAATTATTCTGACTCGAATTATGATTTCAGGAAATAATAGAGATGGTAGGCACAGTACCATAGTGGGAAATTAGCATATTTGTATTGAATAACAAAGGTCTTGAGATCTTTGCATGGTATAGTCCTGGTACCTGGAACACTCTTCCCCTCTAACACCGGGACTTGTTTTTCATGTGATTAATGTCTCTGCTCAAAGGTCAACTCTGCAGGGAGGTCTTCCATGAACACCCTATTTTAAATAACCCTTCCTTCCTTCCTTTGTCACACTTTCTTTTATCTTGTTTTAGTTCTCTTCATAGTACTTATCACTACTTAGCAGTATAATTTTACCCTTGGGAAATATATATATATATATCATTGTATATTTACAAAGAAATATATGTAGCATAGAGTGCAATCACCATTAAGAGAAATATTTTTCTACAATTTACTCTGAAATAATGCCCAGCACATAGTAGGCATTCAATTAATATTTGTAGAATGAAGGAATAAATGAATGTTTCTGAAGCCCTAAGTAAAAATATTGATTTTCCTTTTCAAGGTTAAATTGGCAAAGTCCAGCTATGAAATAAAACGCATTGCCCTTAGGTTTACGAAGACAAAGTTTATTATATTGCATTGGGATGTTTATCTGTACCTGTAAGAAGAAAGCGGGTGCCTTGACGATGAGGTGAACAATTACACAAGTTTTCTAAAAGAAGTTTATGCTGTCGACAGATTTTTATCTAGGTTATTTCGTGACAATCAAAGCACATTTGGAAGGATGGGGAAACACTTGTTCCTTCAGGACAACTTTAAGTACGTGAAATTCTGAGCTTCACAGTGAGTCTTGGTTTTTTTTTTCCATTTCATCAAGGTTTACAAATGAGAACATGCTTTTCCTAAAATGTGTATTTTTATATTCGATTTGTTAACACTAAGTGAAATATTCCTAAACTTCTGCCTTTTCAATGTTTTTATCATACCCCATTTTTATCCAAACACACTGCATCCTAAACACAATGTGTTCTATTAGGAAGAGAGGAAGAGAATGTCCACCAGGCTCCTGATTATGCAAATAAGGGTAAAAAAAAAAAAAGCTAAGTGAGCACACAAATACAATTAGCCCAGTTTAAGCCTATCTTTGTTCTGAATAAGACTCAGTATTATTCCCTCTTCTATTCTCATTCAATTTCTTTTCGTCTGTCACGGTCTGTATTGGTTGTTTGAGTAGTTGTATCCCTAACATCCAGGACACTGCCAAGTACGTAAATGATTGATAAATAATGTTCAATAAGAAAAACAATACCGACATCAACAATTCTTATGTTAACAGTCTAGAACTGTCTTCTGAGCTGAAGATTTATTTATTACATTGCCTACTCAATATCTCAAAATCACATACAATTTAGTCTAGAATTGAACTCATAGTTTTAACTCCCTAATATGTTTGATACTATTCCAATATCTTTACCATATTTAAAGGCACCAATCTATGTAATTTTGCAAGATCCATGACAATGTATCAATAAGTATTTTTTAAAAACTTCTATTTCTGGATGTGGGGCCAAGATGGCAGAGAAGTCAGATGTTTCCTGTGGTCCTTCTTAAAAAAAAAAAAAAATTTTTTTTTTTTTTTTAAGAAAGGTCCTTCTTACAACAAAGAAAAAAAGAGTGAATCAATTATGTATGACAATCTAGGAATTCTAAACACCAAGGTCTAAGTTAAGGAATCAGACTGAGTGGCGGGGAGGAAGGACCATTCAGAAGCAGCAAGCAGTCACCAGATCTGACCCAGAGGGAACCTACAATCCGCAGGCCGGATCCGCTGGTATAAATCTCCTGAGGCAAGCAGTGGGTTTCAGGACGTGTTTTCCACGTTGCGAGAGACCCAGTCATGGAGCTTCCACTCAAACCTCCCAAATCAGCAAAGAGCAGTGTTCAATCTCCAAGAGATAAGTAAACACATTGGATCTATTGCAGAGATCAAAAAATAACCCTTTGGAAAAAAACTCACTCCCATTTACCTGACTCCTCCCCCGTCTGCGTCAGTCAGGAGCTGGCTTCAGTGATAGCTGCACTCCCTGGGTCAGAAGTAGGATCTGTGGCACACCATGAGACATTCTCCGCTTCATTTCCTGGGCTGAGTTGTTTCTCTTTAGTATTTTCATTCCTGTTGATTTTGTATTTGCTGAGTCTTTATGTTTTTCTTGTTTTTAATTTTGATGTGTAGGATTGTTAGTTTCCTTTGTATTTACCCCTCTTTTTTTAAGTTTAAACCAATCTTTTATTTCTTTGTATAGCCTTGACTTCCTCTCCATATGAAAGATCTATGAGTACATATTTTAGTCCCTTTTATTTTTTTAATGCTATCATCTCATACATATTGAAGCCTCTGTTCCCCTATTTTCAGAATTTTAGCTTTGATTTATTTTTGTGACTTCCCTATATATAGGTTGATATGCGGTTGCTCTGTTGTGTATTGTAGTCTTGGGTTATTATCTGATGTTATTGATTTTCTAGCCAGAAGAGTCAGTATAGTATTTCCTATAATTTTGTTTTGGATTTTACAAATTCCCTAAATTTCTGTTTATCTGGAAGTCCCTAATTTCACCATCATACTTGAGAGACGGTTTTGCTGGATATATAATTCTTGGCTGGCAATTTGTTTTTTTCCTTCAAGGCCTTATATATGTCATCCCATTGCCTTCTTTCCAGCACGGTTTCTGCTGAGTAGTCCAAGCTTTGTCTTACTGACTGTCCTTTGTAAGTGACTTTTTGTTTATCCGTAGCCACTCTTAAAATTCTCTTTGGTTTTGGCGAGTTTGATTATAATATGACTTGGTAACTTTCTTTGGGGATCTACCTTGTGTGGGGATAGATGAGCATCGTGGGTAGATCTCTTCTCTTCTTTCACGATATCAGGGGAGATTTCTGGCAACAAATCGCCAACAATTCTCTCTGTATTTTCTGTTAATCTCCCCCCTCTTTCTGGTACTCCAATCACATGTAAGTTATTTCTCTTGAGAGAAAGAGCTTCACATAATTCTTAGGATTTCTTCATTTTTTAAAAATCCTTTTATCTGATTTTTCCTCAAATATGTTTGTGTCAAGTGCTTTATCTTCATTCTCACTAATTCTCACTTCCACTTCCTCAATTCTGCTACTATGACTTTCTATTGAGTTGTCTAATTCTAAAATTTTATTGTTAACATTCTGAATTTCTGTTTGGTGTCTTTCTATGGATACTTGCATTCTATTAAACTTGTCATTATGCTCTTCTCTAATCTTCTTAAGTTCCTCTAATGGTATGTCTGTACATTCCCTAGATTTTTCTGCATTTTGCCTGATCTCTTGACGAGTTTGGTATATTAATCTTTTGTATTCTACCTCTGGTAGTTCCAGGAAGTTCTCTTCATCCAGAAGATTCTTTGTTTTGGGACTGTGCTGAAGTCAGCATGATCTGCCTCTGCCTATTTATGTGAATTGATACTGACTGTTGTTTCCAAGCCATCAATAAGTGATTGTATTTATTTTATGTTTGATTACTGTGTCCTAGCTTCTTGTTTGGTTTTGCTTTGATATACCCAAATAGGCTCCTTGAGTGAGCTAGTTTGATGATTGGTGTCTTTGAAGCTCTAACATCCTATCAGCAGGTGGTTAGAGCTGTTAATAGGTATATGAACCCAGGAGTCTGTTTGCTTTCCTTGTATATATTCAGCTCAGGTATCCAGGTAGCCATTCACCAAGTGTGTGGTCCAGGCCCTCACCTACAGCTTAGACAAACAGCGGTAATGGGTGCAGGCATAGGTATCTTGTTGTAGTAGAGGGTCAAGTGCTGAGCAAGGCAGGGGACTGACAACCACTCTGAATGTCTGTGCGGAAAGCATGTCCTTGTTCTCTATAGCATATACCTTGGCGGGTTTTGCAGCTAGACTATGGGCACCCAGTGCTGTTGGCTGTACGGGCTGAAAGCACCACTTATTCTTGAACCACTGCTGTGGGTGGCTCGGTGGTGTGGGTGAAGTCACCAGTCCTCAGGTCCCTGATTTTGGTAGGTGAGGACCCTCCTTAGTAGGTACAGTGGTGTCAAATATCAGTACCCTGCCCCTCCACTGTATAGCCGATGCAGCTGAAGTTAGACTTTAGGTGAATACCCTGTTGTACTGTGCTAATGTGGGTGTGAGGGTGTGGAAACATTGGTGGCATAATGGTTAAGTGCTATAGCTGATAACCAAGAGGTTGGAGGTTCGAATCAGGCTGGCACCCCTTGGAAACGTTATGGGGCAGTTCTACTCTCCTATAGGGTAGCTATGAGTCAGAATCTATTTGACGGCAGTGGCTTTTGATTAATGAGAGCGTACACTGCTGAAGTGGGCCCACATGGGTCCATGAGGTAGTGAAAGGCATTCAAAGCCCGTGGACCCCTTATGCCTGTGCCTAGGCAAAGGAGATGTGTCTGCCCAGCATTCCTGGTTTAGGAGAGCTGGCAGGTTATTTTTTCCCTGTTTGTTAATTTGTTCCCTCTCCAAGGCCAGGAGAATGGCTCAGGAGGCGCAATGGATCCTACTTCAGGCCCAGGGCATGCGACAATCTCTGAAGCCAGGCAGATCCAGTATAGAGCAGGAAGGGGGCAGGTAAATGAGAGAGAGTATTTTTTTTTTTTTCCCAAAGGACCCTTTTTGATCCCCCATGGTTAGCTAGATGCATGTATTTATCTGTTGCCATTTGAGCACCACTTTTCACTGGTTCTGGAGGCTTGAGTAGACCCTCCACTACTCGGTCTCTCCCAACGTGGAAAATGCATCCTGAGTGCCACTGTTTGCCTCACCGCTGGTGCCAGTGGATTCAGCTGGCAGGGTGCTGTTTCTGCTGTGTCAGGTCTGGCAACTCCTTGCTGCTTCTGAACCGTCTTTCCCTCCTCCTGTCATATCAGTCTGACTCCTCAAATTTGCCTTTGATGCCCAGGGCTCCTAGATTCTCACATATAATCGATTCATGTTTTTGGGAGTGCCTTTGTCCTAAGAGGGACCAGAAGAAGCTTCTGACTACTCTGCCATCTTGGCTCTGCCTCCAGAGAGCTATCATTTAAAAGCTTTAATTCAAGCCACTCAGGTGTTACTAATTGAGTAATATGAGGCCCAGCTATTTCCCCAAGCTTACAAATTTACTGAGTATTAGAAAAGGACTAAAACATATGTGACCCTCGTGTTTCCTGCCCTACCTCTGCCCCCATAACCTCCTCACCCTGAATCAAAATATACTCTGCTCCCTCGAGCACAGTGTTTGTGCCTGATTGGAATGAGCTATGAATGTTGCTTCCTGGGTTTTGGATTCTGCTTTTAAAGTGTGTCCCAAACTTGGTGATATAACGTAGCATCTTTTCCTGTTATCAATGCTCATAACACTATCTTTCCTAAATTTACTTCTTCTAGTTCATTTTTCAATTCTGCAAGAGATGATTCTGTCAGCTCACTGTACAATGCCCTAATCTTTCTGGGAAATCAGTGAAAGTGTTCTTATTCATAACAATATTTTAACATTTGGTTTTCACTGAGTAATACTGGTTATTTATGAACAAAATATTGATCTATCCATTTAACAATGGTCATTTAACATCTATTATATGGTTGTTTCATGGGGCAGTTCTACTCTGTCCTATCGGGTTGCTATGAGTTGGAATCAATTCGACAGCACTGGGTTTTTGGGATGATGCTAGATATTCAGGATACAATAAATCTGCTCTGTACTGTCTAACTATGTGCCTAAATGTGAGCCAGGAACTTGGCTTTCCTCAGTTTCAACTCTGAAATGTTTAAAATGGATAAATACAAATATACACACTATCTTCCTCCCAGAAATCAGGTTATTATAATTCAAGCAGTTAAGAAAAGTCAACCTAATCTATAAACTCTGAGGAGGGAATTGTCTCTTCAAAAGTTAAAGCTTTTAAAAAATATGTCTCCCTTCTTACTGGCTTGCTTGTCTTTTTTTTTTTTTTTTGGATAATCTCCCCTTTGTGTAGCTCATCGCTCATAGGAACCTCTCTATTTTTATCTTCTTTTTCTCTTAGTAGCATCTTTCTGAATGTTGTATTTCTGCATTAATGTTCTACCGAAAGACGTCTGCTATTACCTTCTCAGGAGTATGTTTAATTCAGGACAACAAGACGGTATTGAAATGGGAAGGATACAGAATTTTCTGTGTGAATGAATTTACCTGCGGTTTATCTGGGAGTTAGGACTGGAGTAAACACTGCGTGTAACATTAATGCCATTCTCATAAGCCCAAGCTGGTTACCGACTTTATACAACCAAAAGAAATAGCCTGGGTAGTCCTCGGTCTAGGATGTGTGGTTTGCCCTCAATTTTTTTTTGAAAATGTATATACTGAAAAATCACATTCCCTCCTTAGTATCATTTCTTCAGTTTAGGGCGCTTTATAAGAGAAAGTTAGACACAAAAGAGTAGTGGAAAGTTGAGAATAATATAGTGCTGAAATTCTCAGTAGGGCAAAGTTAGATCACACCAGACCTTCAAATCAGATCTTCCTCATTCAACCTCGGCTGACAAAGCAATATTGGAACAGACCCAAATTTCTAAAATGTAGGTAACCCAGAACAATAAAGGGAATGGGAAAAATAATTGGTGGAAGCCCTGCTGGAAAATTAATTTCCCTCTTAGAAAGCAAGACCAGCACGTGCATTGCATAGCAACCAAATGTCTTGCCTGGCAGAGTCAGAAACAGTTGTGCCCCACTCAAAGATGGTGGCCGACCTTGGGGCTTTGAATGCCTATCGAGCTCTACAGCCCTGGCAACAATCCAATCTGCATCAGGCTCCTGAAAGGGCTCACTATGCCTCTTTCAACTTTCCCATTCCAGGGTTTTGACTCCTAACTTTCCTTATTCCAGTTATCATTTCAGTTCATCACATTTAAAAGCTGAGAACTGTTCTGATTTCACTTTGTAGCCCATGACATAACTGGTTCAAACCAGTTCAAAGCCCTGGATTGCAGGACTTAAATCCCAGCGTGGATATATCACCCCAACAGCAGCAGCTTCTCTGAAGTTCGGTGTGATAAACGCAGCAATGGTGTAACTGAATTGTGCTGTATTTGTTCAGTAATGCCCAAAGAAGTAACTTATGCTACTCTCCAACTTCCCAGTCTTTCTAAGACGAAAACACTCCAGGACAGCTACACTCTAAGGAGAACAGATAAAATTCTCTGAAAAGGTTAAGCTAATCCAGACGCAAGGAACTGTGTTGGTGGGTGTGGACAGATTTATGGCCTGTCACATATCTGCTGATATGTTTTTCTTTATTTAACAATTTTATCCTTTTACTGTGTATATACTTTTCGGCAGGCATTTTGAACTCCGTTTAAAAATAAATGAATCAGGTCACATAGTGTTTGGCTGTGAAAAAAAATCATTGTTAGAATCAGGACCAAGCTATAGAAAACTGAATGTAAAAAAGAAGGCTAGGGAAAAGAGTGATTTTGTTTGTTTGTTTTCCCCTTTGTTTTTAATCCCTGAAAAGGTAATGAAAAAACGTTTGGAGTTGGTGCTGCATCATGGAGCTGAAGCTGGAACAAAGAGAATCAGAGCACAGCTGAGCTGTGAGAGGGCAGAGCTCTGAGAGGTGAGACCTTTTTGGATAAATAGAACCACTGGATCACAGAGAAAGTTAATAAGAAGGACATTGTGGGAGATATTGAGATAAATAACAGAGATAACTTTTAAAGATAAAGTCTATAAAATCTTTGAGAAGAAAACTGAGGAGAATAAACCAACGATGGTCAACCCATATCCTTTATTAAGAGAAATCATCTCTTTTTGATTACCTGTTCCACTCACCATCAAAGTTTTGATGCCCTTTAATAGAATTTTCCCATTTTAAAATATTTGACCTCATGACCTCATCCTCTTCCTTTTATTATCATTTTATCCTATTATACCTCATGGGTGAAATTCCCAATTTATCTTTGAATTTTCCAAATAAAACTGTGTTTCTGGTAACGTTTTGTTTTTCAGGGAACTTTTTTTGGGTATGTTTTCAAAACTATTCTTTTTATAGCATTCTGTATTTTTGCATGCTATTGTGCTTTGAAGTCAATATTGCTGAATTACTTTAAATACAAAATAGCACACTGACTTCAAATATACAATTCATCATGCTAGTGACACAGCCTTGGCACTGAGGACAGAAAAAAGATATTGTTCCCCTTTCAAGGTGGAAGTGAGTTAGAGAAAGGAGTGGTAGAGAAAGACAGGAGAGTAGGGGAACCAGTACCTGAGGTGAAAGAAGCACTGAAGGAAAAGACACATAGTGTGTTATCAAGAAAGTTAACACCCTGAAAAACTAAAGCTTAAATAATCAGGCCCTTACCTACCTTTCAGTGTATGGTACTGTCTTGCCACACATGTTGTTATAATGCTGGAAGTTATGCTACCAGTGTTTCAAATATCAGCAGAATCACACATGGTGGGCAGGTTTCAGTAGAACTTCCAGGCTAAGAAAGAGTAGGAAGAAAGTAACGTACTAGTAATGTACTTGCAAAAATTAGCCAATGAAATCCTGTGGATCACAGCAGTATGTTGTCCAGCATAGTGCTGGAACATGAGCCTCCCTTAGCCGAATGGATCATGAAGATGGCACAGCCTGAGCAATGTTTCTGTTGCATGTGGGGTCACCAAGTGTTGGAGCTGACTTAATGGCAACTAACGCAACAACAACATTCACAATATCACTGGACCCTGTTTTCTGAAGCTCTAGGTAAGTTTGGGCTAATTCTCCAAAGGTGGGAGAATCCCTCCCTAAACCAAACCTAAAAGCAAACCCACTGCCATCGAGTCGATTCCGACTCATAGCGACCCTATAGGACAGAGTAGAACTGCCCCACACGGCTTCTAAGCAGCGCCTGGTGGATTTGAACTGCCGACCTTTTGGTTAGGAGCCTTAGCACTTAAACACTACGCCACTTTTTGGCAGTGCAGTTTTTCTGACTAAGGCTGTGTCTGCAAGGAGGCAGCCTTCTACAGCTATAGCCTTTGCGCTTCAGTTAACTGCTCTCAGCCTTGCCCTCTCAGGCCTAGTGGTGGCAATGGCTTCCCACAGCAGCTGTTCACCCCAGAATGATTCACCATCCCTTGTTGTTTCTTTTGACACTATCCATGTCTTGCAAATCGTCCATGTCCCTTATTCTCTTCAAATGGCCCTTTTTATGAGTCCAGCTTTTTTCTTCGGTCCTTGACTAAGGCACTATAGTTTTCTTTTAGTACCTAATTGTACGCTGTCACTGTGTTCTTGGACTCTTTATTACAAGATTCTGAAAGTATGTGTCTTGACAATTTTGTCACTGTACACGTCTTCACCTATCTCTATTTGTTTTCCTTGTTTCCGTTTTAATAACCCACAAAAATATAAGTAATTCAGGTATCAGATGATTTTATTTTTCGTTATGTTTGATACTGGAAGGCATGGGAGAATTATTTGAGGATCATCTCTTAATACTGGGCAGGAATCAAGACTGATATAGGATGTGGAGGACAAATCATTAAAGCATCCCAGGTCGCAGCTGACTTTGTGAAAATAAAGATCTTACTATTTGTTCTAACATATATTGAAGCAGTTAATTTTTTATTGAATTCTTTTTTAAATCTTTACTCATGCTCCTTAATAGAAAAAAAAAAAAAAAAAAAGGCTGATGTGTCTCTGTTTTCTTATTTACATGGGATACTATTAATAAGAATTTCAAAGTAAAATTTAGTAATGAAAATGGCTTCCTCCATCCCCACTTCATTAAGAAATCAGTGTATCCTTAGCCTAAGAACGCTGAGTCCACCTGATGAGGCAAAAATCTGCATGACCCTTGTTGTTCATCCCCTTTACCCTTTGTGTAGCTTAGCTAAGAACTGGCTCCAATCAGTAGTAAGAGAGACACTAAGGCTGATCTCAGCTGTCCTGGCACACAAAACTGTTCCTAGGGTCTTGGGTATGCACTTTGGCCATGAATATACTCCTTATCTTGGGTTCCTGGGCACCAGATCACATAATACATTCCTAATGTGGAGAAACCAGGTGTTTCCTAGTTCCTCTTAGGCTAACCTTTGCCCTTATAACTGGTTTAGGGGGCATGGAGCTAGCTCTCTAGTCTCTGGGAGTGCTCTCTGGGAGTGTTCAGTCTCCTGGCTAAGGCAGCCCTTCTCAGTGGGAACCTTAGCCATGATACATCAAAAACATCTCTGCCAGGCCACTGCTGGGGAGTAATCAGTGTTCTTCAAGGACTGTGTCCTTTCTGTCACTTCTGCTTAAAAGTTTTTCTACAACAAATTCCCTAACTGCACCATGTGGTTCTAGTGATTGTGTCCATGACCTCCTTACAGGATGCTAATATTTCCCAAATGCAATTTCAAAAAATGTTTTCTGTGTTTGATTTTCTTGTTTGTTTAAAAAAAAAAAAAAATTCTTGTTATTTGCCATGAAATCAATTCCAACTCATGGTGACCAGAAAAGGGAAGTAATGGGAGGAAGAATTTTGTTCCCTCTTTCGACATTTTCAGCAACTCATTTGCAGACATGTAGGTGATTGACACAACGAATTTATAAATGGAAGTTTGAACATTTAGACTTCATATAGCAGATCCTGTTCAATATATTCAACTCTGCTAGTTCACTCTTGGCTTTTATAATTATAATTATTATTATTAATTTACAGTCTGTGGAGCTTACTTTGCATATCCATCAATGCCTAAAGAAGTTACCTGTGTAGATCTAAACTTCCAGGAATCGAGAAAGACAGAAAATATGCAGGAGTTTGACAATTTGGAGAAAACAGGTAAGTTTTTGGGCTATGGATGTACATAAGGTGGTAAAATTGATTATAGACCTTCATCTTAGGTATTAGTGACTTGACAATGATAGTGGTATTCTTCCAACTTTAATTGTTAACTAACACTCTCCTCTTATAGAAGTTGCCTAAAGGATCCATAGAAAATGGTTATAAAAGGTATTTAAAAAGGAGCGATCTGTGTCTCAAATAATACCAATCTACTAAATTTTTCCATTTTTTTGTGTTGGCTGAAAGAATAAACAGAAGAGAAGGAAGTGAAAGAAGAATTCTCATGTTTTATTTAAGACTGTTTTTGCAAAATATATGACATCTTTGAAATTCTCACTTCACTATGAATGGAAATTTTATTTCATTAATTGTTAGATCTTATATCCATTTATAATCACCAGTAACAAGATAATTCTGTGTGATTTTGCCTTTATACAGGTTTTCTTTTTTGAAAAAAAGGCTGTTGGGATTTTATAATAATTTGTCTTTATTTTCTTGTTTGTAATTCTCCTTTATTTTATGGAAAATCAGGATGGGCTTACTGTGAATTTAGCATAACCAACAACTAGACCTTTGCCAGCATACTGACTTTAAGCATCCCATTCCATCCCTTGCATTTATTTTCCTACTAATCCACTTCATTCTGAATTTTCAAATCAGAAGTTCTTCAACACCCTGGAAATCTTGAAGCCATGTCTTCTTTACTTCCTCATTTCTGTATATTTTCCCATGTCCCAGCTTAGAGTCTATGTTAGATAACAAAAGGTATATATCACCTAATATCTACCATTACTCCCCACCCCCTTCAATGTACTTTGTTTTTTCCTTGAAAAACTCTAATCCTGGTTAAATCCAAAAATCCTCCCTCTTTGCCCCACTTGAACAGCTAAATATTGCTTGTGAAAAATATGTACTCTCAACTCCAGTGTACTCTCACCTGGTGACCTTTCTTCCTACTTCATTGTATACCTTTTCTTCCTACTACCAGAATTTCCATTCTACCGTATCTGTACTCACACTCTCAGCCTTCCTTCCAGATAAAAAAAAAAAAAAAATCCAGATACTACTTACTAAATGCTTGCTCTGATTAAAGACACCCTACTCATTTTGCTCATAATTCCTGCCCATCTGGAATTTTCTTCTTGCTCACCTGCTTCATTATCTTTCTTCATTGTGTAGTTGAATATTCTCCCTTCAATCAAACCTGTTGCTATTGTGTTGATTCTAAGTCATAGGGACCCTATAGAACTAAGTAGAACTGGTCTCATGTGGTGTTCAAAGAGCAGCTGTTGGATTTGAACTGCAGAGTTTTGGTTAACAGCCAAGCTCTTAACCACTGTGCCCCCAGTGGTCCATTCCTCCTTAATTCACTGAAATGTTCCACTTCTCCTATCTTAACAAAACACAGTTCTCGGTTGTATATTCAGACCTCTCCATCTATTGTTACACTTCTCTGTTCCCTTTCACAATTAGATTCATTGAGAGCAATATCTGTAGTCACTGTCTTCCTACACCTCACCTCTCATTTTCTTCTCACCTGACTGAATTAGGCTTCTGCCCTCATTATTCCATAAACCATGGCTCTTGTCTAGATAACTAGTGGTCTCCTTATAGCATCACAATGGTCACATGTCTGTTCTTTTATTACTTGACTTCACTGCACCCTTTACTAAGTCGAATAGTCCTTCTTTTTTAAGCACTTTCTTTGCATATACTCATGGACACACATCATCTGGTTTTTTGCTATCAGAGTGTCTGGTCCCTCTCAGTATCCTGTTTTGACTTCTCCCTCTGAATCAAACTCTGTATGTTGGAACACTCCAGGGCTCTGTTCTGGGTTCCCCTTTCTTGTGTCACTCAACTTACTTTTATATGTTACCTTAGTCAATTCTTTGTCTTCAAACACAATGACTCTCAAATATCTCCTTGTGGCCTCTCTTTGGGTCTCAAGGCTAGAAAATTCAAGTATGCATTTGACATTTCCATATGGATGTCTAAATTATTTTCCAATTGAAAATGGCAAAAGTAGAAATACCTATTTCCCCTCAAATGTGCTAACTCTCCCATCATCCTAATTTCATTAAATACATAAATAAAAATCTAGCAATAATCATGGGTTTCCTAATTGCCAGAACTCTTCTAAGTGCATTGCATATATTGAATCATTAAATTTCCAAAACTTTGTGGTCTATCTTTACTAATGTAGAAACAGAGGTGTATATAGACTTCTAGTGACTTGCCCAAGGACCCACAATGAAAAGCCACAAAACAAGATTTCAGGCCCAAGTATTCTAGCTTTAGAGATTGTGCTGTGCTTTTTATTACCAGGCTGTGCGGCTTGTAAGTGTGTGTGTCATCAGTGTCCACCAACTTTCTCAACTCAAAAATCTCCTATAAACAATTCATTAACTTGTACTGTAAATTCTAACTTCAGAATGTATCCTTAATCTACTCCTGGGTTATCACAATTCTTAATACTAGAAAACCAGGACACTATTCTCTGTCAGATGGTACATTTCATTTGCTTTTGTACTATTTGGAAAGCCCAGTGGCATAGTGGTTAAGCATCAGGGCTGCTAACCAAGAGGTTGCCAGTTCAAATCCACCAGATGCTCCTTGGAAACTCTATGAGTCAGTTCTACTCTGCCCTATAGGTTCGCTATGAGACAGAATCAACTCGACGGGAATGGCTTTGATTTTTATGGGTTATGTATTATAGTCCTTGATTTCAAAACTGTAGCCCAAAATTAATTCTTCATGTGCGGTCATGGTAATCTTTCTTAAAAATGAAATGGAAGAAAGAAATCAGCTATTTTTCTCTTCCAATTAAATATTTCTGGTAATTAAAAAAAAAAAATCCAACCTTGTTTCCCTGTCTAGCAGTGCTTTTGTCTGTCCATTGCCTTTCTGTTTGACCTCTTCTGACACCATATCTTGCCATGGCCACAATTTTTTTTTTTAATAATTTTTATTGAGCTTTAAGTGAACGTTTACAAATCAAGTCAGTCTGTCACATATAAGCTTATGTACACCTTACTCCATGCTCCCACTTACTCTCCCCTTAATGAGTCAGCCCTTCCATTCTCTCCTTTCATGACAATTTTGCCAGTTTCTAACCCTCTCTACCCTCCTATCTCCCCTCCAGACAGGAGATGCCAACACAGTCTCAAGTGTCCACCTGATACAAGTAGCTAACTCTTCATCAGCATCTCTCTCCAACCCATTGTCCAGTCCCTTCCATGTCTGATGAGTTGTCTTTGGGAATGGTTCCTGTCCTGGGCCAACAGAAGGTTTGGGGACCATGACCGCCGGGATTCCTCTAGTCTCAGTCAGACCATTAAGTCTTATCGTTTTATGAGAATTTGGGGTGTGCATCCGACTGATCTCCTGCTCCCTCAGGGGTTCTCTGTTTTGCTCCCTGTCAGGGCAGTCATCAGTTGTGGCCAGACACCATCTAGTTCTTCTGGTCTCAGGATGATGTAAGTCTCTGGTTCCTGTGGCCCCTTCCATCTCTTGGGCTCATAGTTATCATGTGACCTTGGTGTTCTTCATTCTCCTTTGATCCAGGTGGGTTGAGACCAATTGATGCATCTTAGATGGATGGCCACATTTCTTTAGCCTCTCTAGATTTCTTTTGCTTTTTAAGTAGGCAAAGCTTTTCCCCAAATGAGGGTCTTTGAGGTAGATGTTGCTGCTTTCTGTAATGTTCTTTCTTCTGAATTTGCATCGATTCCTATGAGCTGTAAGATGTGAAGAAGCCACTTTCTTTATCACTTGATTTCAAGTTCTTCCTGGCATAGTACAACTTGAGCTTTTCATATTTATCTATTTATTTCACTATTTATTCATTTATTTTCTTGCACATTTGAAATTAGTCTATTGCATAAGTCTTCAGTAGATAACTTTTAAATAATTGAATTCATGAGAAAATAATTCAAGAGAAAAATGCCCCTTGAAATCATTCTAACCTTGGCAAGACCTCAAAATAGTTCTTTCACTATGGTTATCCAAAGTATGAAGCAACTTTTGCATTTTATTAGAAATCCTGTATTTTTATTGCATCATCAAGTGAGTCACAGGACGTGTAAAGGAAGTATAGTGATATTATCATGTGATCACTGAATTATGTTCTCTTGAAATATCTAGTCTTCACAGGTAAACATAATGAATTTATATAATACAGTGATTTAGTAATAATTCATTCATAATATAAAAGCCATAATTTCTGTTTTATTAATAGGAAAAAATCTGTTTTATGTTTCATTGTTCAGAAAAAGCTTTTTGTTAAAAAGAGAAAAAAGAAGGAAGAATGAAAGAAAGCAGGCAGAAAGAAAGAAAAACTTATGGATTGAAATGTTTCCCCCCAAAATATGTGTTGTACATCCTGTTGTAAAGTCTGTGGTTATAATCCCATTTGGGAGTGGGTTTTCTTCGTCATATTGATGAGGCAGGAGGACTGTAGGATACATTTTGAATCAATCTCTTATAAGGTATAAAAAGAGCAGATTAAGACAAGGAAGAAACCAGAGATGTGGGAAGAGAGATGCCAAGCCACATGAAGGAAGTCCAGGGGTATAAGCTCAAAGAGACAAGCACTCTCCTCCAGAGCCACCTGGGAGAGAAAGACTTCCCCTAGAGCTGACACCCCGAATTCAGACTTCTAGCCTCCCAAACTGTGAAAAAATAAATTTAGTTTTTTTAATGTCATCCACCTGTAGTATTCCTGTTATACCAGCATGAGATAACCATGAAAGATACAAATTGTAAGGAAGGAAAGCTATACATCTGGCCTAACTAAGATGGAGAGCTGATGGAAAGACTCCCCTAGAGACATTGTATAGACACAGCATAACGTGTATGTTCCACTGCCAGACTCTCAGGATGTTCTGGGAAATCCATACACAATGGAAATTGTTTTCTTTGTCACCCTGTGTTTCCTATTCAAGCAAAGAATACCCAGATTTTTTTAGCTGATAACTATTCGGTTTTCCCAAATTTGTACAAATAAGAAAAAAGTATCCTGATTGGTTAGCTTTCTCTCCCTTTGTTTTGTAAATTCTGCTTTTGCCTCTTTGTTTCTAAATCAGCGTACCAGTTTACTGCCTCGCCTGTGAAAACCAATTTGCATGCACACTAAATAACTTGACTATTGTTACCTATTCTTGACTTACTCTTTCAGACGTTTTTTCTTTTTTTTTCATGCCTAAAAAAAAAAAAAAAAATTTTTTTTTAATGGGGTTCTAGGAATTCACAGTTAATAGAAGTAAATGTTAAAAAAAAAAGGGGGGGGGAGGCAAAAAATCAATCTGTCCCATTAAGATGCATACCATTTCCAGGTCTCTTTGCTGCTTTTGCCTTCCACAGCATCTTCTGCTCCATCCCGAGTAAGGGCACAGATGACCTTGGCTCTGACTCTTCTCTGCCTTCTCCTGCTGATTGGATTGAAAATAGGAAGTGTATGTATGTATTACCCCAGCAACCAGAATTGTGTGAGTTTTATAACCAAAGTTTTCTTTTCAAATTGAGGCCTTGGAATGATTACATGTCATATGCCCAGAAAGAGCACTAACAACACGGTACTTATAGTGTGGTTCTTAGTCTCTTTCTCTCACTCTTGTGGAGCAACTGCTTTCCAACCCTTTCCATCTCCTTAAATAGTTTCTGAAAAAGGGAGGTGGTGATTCTTTTGAGGGATAAAAATATTTGATTAATTTTTTTTACCTGAAGTTTACATAATCTTGAAGCTAGAAAAGGGAAATTTGAATGAACTGCAAAGTTTCAAAGAAGAACTTCAGAGAAATATTTCTCTACAAGTGATGAAACACAAGAATATTTCCAAGGAGAACATGATCCTCTCCATCACACTGCAAAACATCGCCACTGAATTATGTCGTGAGCTGTACAAAACCTAAAAAGGTAGTCTTTTATTTCTCTCTAAGTTATTAGACAATGAATTAAATCTTAAAGTCATTTGAGAATCTTTTCAGCAATAGCTAGGGGCCTTTCCTGATGAAACAATTATTTAAGTGAGGGAATTAAATATGGTTGACAGAGGACTCATTTGTACAACAATATACTTAAAAGAAAAAAACAGAAAACTGAATAGTTATTTTATGTCATACGATATAATAATAGTTATTATATTATACGGTGTTAGGTAAGCAATTGCTGTCGAGTTAGTTCTAATCATGGTGACCCTATGTGTATCAGAGTAGAACAGTGCTCTGTACGATTTTCAGAGGCTGGTTTTTTGGAAATAGGACATCAGGGCTTTTTTTAAAGGTGCTTCTGGGTGGACTTGAACCTCCAGTCTTTCCATTAGGAGCAGAGCACATTCACCATTTGCAACACACAGGGACTCCTTGGCATAAGATTGAGGTCTAGAGCATAGAATTTTTTTTTTCTCTTTTGATTTAAAAAGAAGAAATACAAGTGAATTTAATCAATGTAATTCAGAGGTAAAGGGAAAAATGACAGAGAATAAAAATACAGATGAAATAAAAAAATTTTTTTTTTTCTTTTTTCTTCTTCCAGAGCACAAATGTAAACCTTGTCCAGAGAAATGGCTGTGGCATGAGGACACCTGTTATAGCTTACCTGACGAGGCTGAAACATGGCAAAACAGTGAAAGGAGGTGTTCTGCTTGGAATGCCAGTCTACTGAAGATTAAATCAGAAAGTGTTTTGGTAAGGACCCACGGTTCTCTGCCTGTGAGGAAGGAAATCCCTTTTCCATCAAAGAATAGAAAGCAGTGGGACGTTTGGAGGAAGAGATATATTAACCCTGACATGATTCTGCCTATTTTAGTTGAGATATCAACTGACTTACCTTTGGGTATCATAGCCAAGATAAACCATATTATTTTTTAGCCTAGGACCTTAGGATCATTGGGGTCTTTAGAAACTGATGGGTATATGAGTGGATACAGCATGCCCGGAATGCTCAGGTCTTAATATTTCCAGACTGGAGCTCTGAAATCATATCTCAGAACACAGCTTCTGAACATTTGTCTAAAAACTGAGGATCTGGAGATTATTTCTGAGAGTTACTAATTCCATAAAATCTACACATGGGGAAATATGTTTGTTTTCACCATTTTGGATTTCTTTTTCTTTTAATGAAGAGAAAAAGGTAAGATATCCTAGGATAGCAGATGGTTTTGGTGAAATATGTGTTGTTAGTCCCCATCTGCTTGGTTCTGCCTCATGACTACCTTACGTATAACGGAATGAAATGGTGCCTGGTCCTGAGCCATCTGCATGGTCATTGGATCTTGAGCCCATTGCCATGGCCATTGTGTCAATTCATCTCATTAAGGGTTTTTTTCATTTTTGCTGACCATCTACTGTATCAAACATAATCCATCTTAGAAAATATAGTATCAGAAACCTCCATAGAGGCAAAGATAACAAGGCTTTGGCTTGCTTACATTGGATACATTCTCAAGAAAGACCAACGTCTAGAAAACGTCATCAAAATATGTAAAAATAGATAGAATTGTAATGGGATGGCAAAGTCAAATACCAAGATATACATGGCATTGAGTCCTTGGGTCTCAGGAAAAACGAATTCTCTGGTAGGTTTATTTATTTTATTTTATTTAACGTTTTCTTATATCGGAATAATCTCTCCATGCTTTTATATTATTCCGTGATGTCTCAGAAAATAATCATATGTTTATTCTTTAAGCAAAATTGTATTTTCCTAAGATTTTCTGCTTCCCTACTATGATAATCTTTGCCAATCTTTATAGAAGAGCAGGTAATCAATCTCTTTCTCTCCCCATCATTCTCAAATGACACATTCATAGTTACTTATTAAAAGGAAAAAAAAAAAAAAAGCCTGGAATAGGAAAAAAAAAAAGTTAATTCAATGCATTGGGCTGATTCCAAATTCTGTTTTTATAAGCACTCTCATCTCACTTTGGTGCATTTTTCACATATTCTTTTTTCCATTTCCATTAACTTAAGTTTACAGTCATTAGCTACCTCCTTTGCCCTGGAGTGAACATTTACTGCTTAAATATTTGAATCCTGTAATTTGTGAACTTTCACTGAACCCAACTTAAAGTTATGCATGGAAAGGTAGATCCTTTCTTCATGTGAGACAGTACTTGATAGTGTACAAATGCTGGAGGAAATCTTATAGTAAGGGGCACTGTGATGTAGGGTCTAAAATTAATGTTCAATATTATGTCCTGCCTTGGTACAGCAAGGGGTGAAGGGGTGAAGGCTCAAATGGCCTAACTGCAAGTTCCCTACCCCCACAGATTAGGTCCACTAGTCAAGAACACTCCTTGCCACATGGACTAACATCAGCTCCTGCTTATCCCTGAGGAGAAGGCTAGGTATTTGTTTTCTGCCAGTTCACTGAATTATACAAACAAACCAAGCGCATCCTCCCATAGAAACCAAGGGGCACCCCATCCTTGATAATACAGAGCCTGCCTCCGAAGCCCCTGCTTGTTCACACTGTTCCTGAGTACAACCCCTGTGTAGCCCTGCATGGCAGCTGGTGTCCTCCTTCCCTGAGCTGAGTGCATGTGACTAACAAACTGTTGCCCATCTCACCTGTGCAGTGCTGTGTGCTGTATGTTCAGCCATTCCCCTCACCCTAGAGCAGAAATCCCTTCTTCACGACCTGGTGATGAGGAGGCCATCAAAGCAAGCACTTTCTTTCCATTTCCTGTGATGGCGTTGACAAGTAGTAGAATCATGTTACCTAAAATATGTCACCTTTAAAAGGTAGCTTGGAAAAAATCTTGTAAGGAGGTAATGTGCAGAAAGGAGAAAAAAAAAAACTTAATCAGATCACCTCTATTTCTGGTAGGAATTTACACAATCCCAGAGGTTTAATTAAGTTTGGCTGGGATTATCTCCGAGACAAAAGAGAGATGACTATATGCTCTTGAAAGAGAAAATTAACTCTTCTGACCGGTAAGCCTCATTTATTGCTGAATTTTTTCTACTTGGATTTGAGTGGAGTTATTTCCCTTTGGAAGATTTAGATTCCAGGTACAATCAGCTTCGTTTGGAACTGCATGCTTCAAGAACGCTTTTCTATCAGGCTTCTTTGATGTTTGAAAATGCAGAAAGTTGCAATAAATGTCCTTATTTTGACCAATATTAAGTTTAAGAGCCACATATGGCATAATTTCAGTGACTAATACTTTCGTCTAAGGAAATTCTAGAGGTCAACAAAATTCACTGTACTCTAACCTACACTAAAACTGAGACGAAGTGCTGGAGATACAAATAGAAGTGAAAGATTGATTCTTCTCTTAAGTTAGTTATCAATTGCATGTGCAGATTGATAAACAATCTAGAGATAAACAGAATAGAATAGAATAAATGCTTCAGTAAAAATATATAAAATAACCAAAATAGATTTTAGCTTTGAAATGTGTGTTATAACTGACCTTTCAAAAGGACATTTTTGAGTGAAATATATAGAGACAGTCTAGAAGCGCATTTTAAGTCAAGAGAATGAAGCGAACTTAGCACGGCATATTGCATGCGTGGGCCGTATCTAATATTTTGTTGTGTAATACCTTGAGGAACGTGTTTATGCCTATGCTATTATTAGTGGACTTTTATACTGTATTTGTCCAGCTTGTAATGGGAAAGACACTTCACTGCTTTACATAAAAACGACTTTGAAATTCCATTCTATTTTATAATCCCACATTTGGGAAGCAGATAGAGTCAGACCAAAGAAAGAAACCGGAGTCTCAAAGTGGTGAATACTGTTGGAAGCCCAAGAGTGAACACAGGTCTGTTAGTTGAGCGCACATCAAACAGGAGAGAACTCAGGGGCACCTGTGTGGGGTGCTGCCGCACTGAATCTAAGCACTGATTCCTGCATCCTCAGCACAGTGGGTCAGGAGCAAATGCAAGTTTTGCCATTTTGTTTGTTTTTTCCTTCAGAAAGAAATAGTGGGTTTAGGCTGTGGGTCAGAAAAAAAGGTGGCACTATCTTTGATGGTTGGGCAATGAGAGGACAGAATGGGGAAAGGATATGTAAAAATGGAGGAAGGAAGAATATATGCTGTAAAGGTACTACTTGGAGTGAAGAACTAGAGGCAAAGTAGTGTATGTGTCAGGGGAGACTATAGATGGAATCTTGTTTTGAGAATATTGTAGAATATATGTGTGCTTAGTTGTAATTATAGCAAATGGGAAGGTAATCTGTAATAGAGTAGAGAACACAGTAGATATTTCAAATTACTAAGGAGTAATGATGGGAAACAAAACAAAACAAAACATTGCCATCAGTTTGCTTCCAACTCATAGAAAACCTGGTGGTAATAAACGTTAATGAGCTTGGGTGCTAACCGAAAGCTTGGAAGTTCAAGTCCACCCAGAGATGTCTCAGAAGGAAGGCCTGTTGATCTATTTTCAAAAAATTAATGTACACCTATGGAGTACAGTTCTACTCTGTCACGCACGGGTCATCATGAGTCGGAATTAACTAGAGGAAAAAACAATTTATACATACATAATGAAATAAAAAGGTTGATAAACCACAAAAAAATGAAGAAAAATAAAAATGAAAAAAATACAGTGTGAAATAAGTAGTCAACATGGAGCAAGATGAAAGAGTAAAACTAATATGTCAAAAGAACTGAAGAAAGAAAGCTGAATCCTCTAGAGACATGTTAAAACTGTCAAATGTTCTTAATAAATTCAGTTATAAGTTGTTTCTAAAACATGGTGTCAAAGTATAAAAAAAATAACAAATACATATCAGGAAATGCAAATAAATAGAAAGCAATCTTATTATAATAATGATATTGTAATATTAATATCATTAACAGGAATTTCAAGTTAAAAGCAAATATGAGACAGAGAGATATGTGATGACAAAAGGCTGGATTTATGAGAAAGTAATAGTCTTAGCATATGTATACCAGAAAATGTAGATTCTACATAAGTAAACAAAACAATTTAGTAAATCAAAAACTTCATAAATAGAATTATAAAAATAAATTTTACTTTCCTCTTTCAGAGTGGAAACAGTTTTAAAGATTAAAAAAGGAGCTAAGTAATATTATGAAAATGATTGTTTACTTAAATATGACAGTAAATTTGCAACATGTGAGCAAATATACAGACAGTTATGGAGATATTTATCTAGTCTCCAATGTATTTTCCTCAAAGATCAGCTACAAATTTTTCAGAAAACAAACTTTAATAAATTCTAAATTTTAAAATGATTTTCTACTGATAACTTCGGATGAAAATTATAAAAAGGGGAAATCTGAACTTGAATTTAAAACAGTTATTGCCCAAAAATAAATTCTAGGCAAAAAGCAAATTGCAAATTTGTTAGAAAAATACATCATAACCAAACTATAAGAAATGGCAGAAACTATACTCAGAGGAAAAGTAAGAGTCTTTAATGAGTATGTGATTAAAAATGAAAGACTAAAATAAAGGAGCATATAAAAATATGTGCTAGTTAGTTCCATCCTAAGGCACGCTAGGAAAAAGTACCTGGAGATCCACTTCCAAAAATCAGCCAGTGAAAACCCTGTGACTCACCATGATAGTCTGATCTGGTTGTGCACAGGGTACCATGACTGGGGGGCCAACTAGATGTCAGCTGTGAACAAAAAGAACACTAAACGCTGAAGAGAATACAAAAAAAATTTAAGGGAAACCCTATGCATTTAAAATTGATCAGTAAAATGACAAATCCCAATAAATACAATCAGAGCAACTAGCTATGAATTTGAAAAAAAGTTAGTATACACCCACCATACAAGGACAAAACTACAACGTATTGCTGTTAATTATTGAGGAGTTGGTTCCAACACAAGGCTACCCTGTGATAGCAGAACTAAACATTGCCAGGTCCTGTGCCATCTTCAAGGTCATGGTATATTTGAATTTATTGTTGCAACTATTGTGTCAAGTCATCTCATTGAGGGTTTCCCTTGTTTTCACTGGCCCTTATTTGCTAAACATGATGTCCTTTTCTAGCAATTGCTCTTTCCTGATGACTTACACAAAGGAAGAGAGCCGAAGTCTTGCCGTTCTCCCTTTTTTTTTTTTAATTTTCTTTATCATACTTTAGATGAAAGTTTACAAATCAAGTCAGTCTCTCAAACAAAAGGCCATACACACCCTGCCATGCGCTCCCATCTGCTCTCCCCTTAATGAGACAGCACATTCCGACTCTGCACCTGGTATTTCCCATGCCCATTCAACCAGCTCCTGTCCCAGTCTTCCTTCTCATCTTGCCACCAGACAGGAATCACCCACATAGTCTCATGTGCCTTCTTGAGCCAAGAAGTTCACTCCTCACCAGCATCATTATCTATCTTACATTCCAGGCCAATCCTGTCTGTACAGTTGGTTTCAGGAATGGTTGCAATCTTGGGCTATCAAAGACTCCAGGGACCGAGATTTTCAGGGTCCCTCCACTCTCAGTCAGACCACTAAGCCTGGTCTTTCTACGAGAATTTAAGTTCTGCATTCCACTGTTCTCCTGCTCCATCAGGGTTTCTCTGCAGTGATCTAGGGTAGCCGGTCACCATCTAGTTCTTTGGGTTGCAGGCTGATGGAGTCTCTGGCTTATGTGGCCCTTTGTGTCTCTTTGGGCTCCTATT
Organism: Loxodonta africana; assembly: GCF_030014295.1. Lineage (NCBI taxonomy): Eukaryota > Metazoa > Chordata > Mammalia > Proboscidea > Elephantidae > Loxodonta > Loxodonta africana. The sequence continues at coordinate 130,091,205 of NC_087345.1, read as the reverse complement.
TACCTTGTGTCTTTGGTGTTCTTCATTCTCCTTTGCTCCAGGTGTGCTGAGACCAATCAATGCATCTTAGATGGCCGCTTGCTAGCATATAAGACCCCAGATGCCTCTCGCCAAAGTGGAATGCAGACCATTTTCTTAATGCATTTTGTTATGCCAACTGAACTAGATACTCCCTGCAAACATGGTTCCCAGACCCCTGTCCCTGCTACTCTGGCCTTCACAGCTCTTGGTTGTATTCAGGAAACTACTTTTGGTTTAGTCCAGTTGCACTATCACTGTGTTATATGTTGCTCTTCCTTCCCCTAAAATTTTTTTTGCCTACTATCTAGTTAGTGAATATGCCTCTCCCTCCCTCCCCACCCTCGTAACCATCAAAGAATATTTTCTTCTGTGTTTAAACTTTATCTGGAGTTCTTATAATAGTCGTCTCATACAATGTTAGTCATTTTCACGCTGACTAATTTCACTCAGCGTAGCGCCTTCCAGGTTCCTCCATGTTATGAAATGTTTCAGATTCATTGTTGTTAATCATTGCATAGTATTCCATTGTGTGAATGTCCCATAATTTATTTATCCATTCATCTATTGATGGGCACCTTGGTTGCTTCCACATTTTTGCTATTGTAAACAGTGCTGCCGTGAACATGGATGTGCATATATGTGTTTGTGTGAAGGCTCTTATTTCTTTAGGGTATATTCCAAGGAGTGGGATTGCTAGTCGTATGGTAGTTCTATTTCTAGCTTTTCAAGGAAGGCCAAATTGATTTCAGAAGTGGCCATACATTTTACATTCCCACCAGCAGTGTATAAGTGTTCCGATCTCTCCGCAACCTCTCCAACATTTATTATTTTGTCTTTGGGATTAATGCGAGCCTTGTTGGAGTGAGATGGAATCTCATTGTAGTTTTGATTTGCAGTTCTCTAATAGCTAATGATCATGGCATTTCCTCATGTATCTGTTAGCAGGCTGAATGCCTTCTTCGGTAAAGTGTCTGTTCGTATCCTTTGCCAATTTTTTAATTGGTTATCTGCCTTTTTCTTGTTGAGTTTTGGCAGTATCATGTAGACTTTAGAGGTCAGATGCTGATCGGAAATGTCATAGCTAAACACTTTTTCCCAGTCTGTAGGTAACCTTTTTATTCTTTTGGTGAAGTCTTTGGATGAGCATAGCTGTTTGACTTTTAGGAGCTCCCAGTTATCTAATGGAAACCCTGGTAGAATAGTGGTTAAGAGCTACGGCTGCTAACCAAAAGGTCAGTGGTTTGAATCCACCAGGTGCTCCTTGGAAACCATATGAGGCAGTTCTACTCTGTCATATAGGGCCACTGTGAGTCAGAATTGACTTTACGGCAATGGGTTTGATTTGGTTTTAGTTATCTAATATCTCCTCTGGTGTTTGTACAATGTTGGTAATATTTTGTGTACTCTTTATGCCATGTATTAAGACTTCTAGCATTGTCCCTCTTTTTTTTCCTTCCAAGATCTTTTTCATTTTAGATTTTATATTTAGGTCTTTGATCCATTTTGAGCTGTTTTTGAGCATGATGTGAGGTATGGGTATTGTTTCATTTTTTTGCAGATGGATGTCCAGTTATGCCAGCACCATTTGTTGAAGAGACGGTCTTGTCCCCATTTAACAGACTTTGGACCTCTGTCAACTATCAGCTGCTCATATGTGGATGGATTTATGTCTGGATTCTCATTTCTGTTCCATTATTCTATGTATCTGTTGTTGTACCAGTACCAGACTGTTTTGACTACTATGGTGGTATAATAAGCTCTAAAATCAGGTAGTGTGAGGCCTCCCATTTTGTTCCTTTTTCTTCAGTAATGCTTTACTTATCCGGGGCCTCTTTCCCTTCTGTATGAAGTTGGTGATTTGTTTCTCCATCTTGTTAAGCAATGTCACTGGTATTTGGCTTGGGATTGCATTGCACCTATAGGTCACTTTGGGTAGAGTAGACATTTTTACAATATTGAGTCTTCCTATCCACGAACAAGGTATGTTTTTCCACTTATGTAGGTCTCTTTTGGTTTCTTGCAGTAATGTCTTATATTTTTCTTTATATAGGTCTTTTACATCTCTGGTTAGATTTATTCCAAAGTATTTGATCTTCTTAGGGGCTATTGTAAATTGTATTGATTTGGTGATTTCCTCTTCGATGTTCTCTTTGTTGGTGTAGAGGAATCCAACTGATTTATGTATGTTTATCTTGTATCCTGATACTCTGCTAAACTATGAGTTTCAGTAGTTTTCTTGAGGATTCTTTAGGTTTTTCTGTGTATAAGATCGTGTCATCTGCAAACAAAGATACTTTTACTTCTTCTTTGCCAATATGGGTGCCCTTTATTTCTTTATCTAACCTAATAGCTCTGGCTAGGAGCACCAGCCCAATGTTGAATAAGAGTGGTGATAAGGGGCATCTTTGTCTGGTTCCCATTCTCAAGGGGAATGCTTTCAGTCTCTCTCTGTTTGGGTTGATGTTGGCTGTTCGTTTTGTATAAATGTACTTTATAATGTTTAGGAATTTTCCTTCTATTCCTATTTTGCTGAGAGTTTTTACCATGAATGGGTGTTTGACTTTGTCAAATGCCTTTTGTGCATCAATTGATAAGATCATGTGGTCTTGACTTTTGTTTTATTTATGTGATGGATTACATTGTTTTTCTAATGTTGAACCATCCCTGCATCCTGGTATGAATCCCACTTGGTGGTGGTGAATTATTTTTTTGATATGTTGTTGAATTCTATTGGGTAGAATTTTGTTGAGGATTTTTGTGTCGAAGTTCATGAGAGATATAGGTCTGTAGTTTTCTTTTTTTGTGTTGTCGTTACCTGATTTTGGTATCAGGGTTATGCTGGCTTCATAGAATGAGTTGGGGAGCATTCCTTCCTTTTCTCTGCTCTGAAATACCTTTTGTTATTAGTGGTGTTAACTCTTCTCTAAAAGTTTGTTAGAGTTCTCCAGTGAAGCCATCGGGGCCAGGGCTTTTCTTTCTTGGGATTTTTTAAATTACTTTTTCAATCTCTTCTTTTGTAATGGGTTTATTCAGCTGTTCTGTCTCTGTGTTAGTTTAGGTAGGTAACATGCTTCAAGAAATTTGTCCGTTTCCTCCAGTCTTTCAAATTTGTTACAGTACAAGATTTCATAGTATTCTGTTACGATTCTTTTAATTTCAGTTGCAACTGTTGTGATATCGCCCGTCTCATTTCTTACTTGGGTTATATGCTTAGTCTCTTGTTTTTCTTTTGTCAGTCTGGTCCGTGGTTTATAGATTTTTTTTTCATCTTTTCAGAGAATCAGCTTTTGGTCTTGTTAAGTCTTTCAATTGTGTTTCTGTTCTCTATTTCATTTAATTCTGCTCTAATTTTTAGTATTTGCTTCCTTCTGGTGCCTGAGGGTTTCTTATTTTGCTCTCTTTCTATTATTCAAGTTGTAGGGATAATTCTTTGATTTTGGCCCTTTCTTCCTTTTGTATGTGTGCATTTATTGAAATAAATAGACCTTTGAGCCCTGCTTTAGCTGTGTCCCAAAGGTTCTGATAGGAAGTATTTTCATTCTCATTGAATTCAATGAAGTTCTTTATTCTGTACCCATTTTTTTCTTTAATCCAATTGTTTTTGAACAAAGTATTATTCAGTTTCCATATGTTTCATTTCTTTTCCCTGATTTTTCTGTTATTGACTTCTAGTTTTATGGTCAAAGAAGATGTTCTGTAATATTTTGAAGTTTTGGATTCTGTTAAGACGTGCTTTTTATCCTAATGTGTGGTATAGTCTAGAGAATGTTCCATGTGCATTGGAAAAGAAAGTATTTTTGGCAGCTGTTGGGTGGAGTGTTCTGTATGTGTCTATGAGGTCAAGTTGGTTGATTGTGGCATTTAGCTCTTCTGTGTGTTTATTGAGGTTCTTTCTTGATGTTCTGTCCTTTACCAAAAGTGGTGTGTTAATGTCTCCTACTGTTATTGTGGGGCTGTCTATCTCACTTTTCAATGCTGTTAGAGTTTGTTTTATGTATCTTGAAGGCCTGTCATTGGGTGCATAAATGTTTAATATGGTATCATCCTCCTGGTATAAATCATTATATATTGTCCTTCCTTATTGTTTGTGGTAGATTTATGTTTGAAGTTTGTTTTGTCAGAAATTAGTATAGCCACTCCTGCTCTTTTTTGATTGTTGTTTGCTTGGTATATTTTTCCCCATCCTTTGAGCTTTAGTTTGTCTGTGTTTTTAAGTCTAAGATGTGCCTCTTGTAGGCAGATTATAGATTTTTTTTTGCCCATTCTGCAGCTCTCTGTCTCTCTATTGGTGCATTTAGTCCGTTTATATTCAGCATGATTATAGATAGGCATGAGTTTAGTGCTGTCATATTGATGTCTTTTTTGGTGTGTTGTTGACAGTTTCATTTTTCCACTTATTTTTTTGTGCTGAGCAGTTTGTCTTTGTAAATTGTGTTTTCCTCTTTTTCATTGCTGTTGATTTTGTTTTTGCTGAGTTTTTATGTTTTTCTTGTATTGTATTTTTATGTGCAGAATTTTTAGTCTGCTTTTTGGTTACTTTAATATTTACCCCTATTTTTCTGAGTGTAAACTGAACTTGTATATCCCTATATCACTTGATTTCCTCTTCGTATGGAAGACCTATGACTGGGTTATTTAGTCCCTCCTTATTGATTTAATGTTCTCATCTTTTACATAATGACATGGCTGATTCCCTGTTTTGAGCAATTTTTTTTTTTAATCTTGATTTATTTTTGTGATTATCCTGTCTGGGCTTATATGTGGTTGCTCTGTCCTGAGTTCTAGTGTTGTGTTGATATCCGATATTATTGATTTTCTAACCAGAGAATTCCCTTTAGTACTTCTTCTAGTTTTGGTTTGGTTTTTGCAAATTCCTTAAGCTTCTGTTTATCTGGAAATGACTTAATTTCACCTTCATATTTCAGAGGCACTTATGCTGGCTATATGATTCTTGGCTGGCAATTTTTCTCCTTCAATGCTTTATATATATCATCCTATTGCATTCTTCCCTGGATGGTTTCTGCTGATTGGTCCGAGCTTATTTTTATTGATCCTTCTTTGTAGGTAAATTTTCCCTTATCCCTGTCTGCTCTTAAAATTTTCTGTTTATCTTTGGTTTTGGCAAGTTTCATTATAATATGTCTTGGTGACTTTCTTTTGGAATCTGCCTTATATGGGGTTCGATGAGCATCTTGGATAGATACCCTTTCGTCTTTCACGATGTCAGGGAGGTTTTCTGCCAACAAATTTTAAACAATTCTCTCTGTATTTTCTGTGTTACCTCCCTGTTCTGGTACTCCAGTCACTTGTAGGTTATTTTTCTTGATACAATCCCACAGGATTCTTAGGGTTTTTCATTTTTTTAATTCTTTTACCTGATTTTTCTTTGACTATATTGTTGCCAAGTGTTTTATTTTCAGTCTCACTCATTGTGGCTTCTAGATCCTCAATTCTGCTCTGCTGACTTTCTACAGAGTTGTCTACTTCTGAAATTTTATTGTTAATCTTCTGAATTTCTGTTTCCTCTCTCTGTGTGGATTCTTGCAGCCTATTAAATTTTTCATGATATTCCTGAATAATCTTCTTAATACCCTCAACTGCTTTATCTGTGTTCTCCTTGGCTTGTTCTGCATTTTGCGTGATCTCCTTCCTGATGTCTTAAAGAGTTCTATATATTAATCTTTTGTATTCTACATCTGGTAATTGCAGGAATACATCTTCACCTGGAAGACTCCTTGATTCTTTGCTTTGGGAGTTTGTTGAAGCAATCATGGTCTGCTTCCTCATGTGATTTGACATTGACTGTTGTCTCTGAGCCATCTATAAGTTATTGTATTAATTTATTTTATGTTTGCTCACTATGTCCTAGCTTCTTGCTTTGTTTCTTGCTGGCAGTGATGTTACGAAGAACTTTGAGGATGTTGGGCACTCTAAAGATGCTAGAGAAAAGGCCAAAACATTCATCATTGGGGAGCTTCATCCAGATGACAGGTCAAAGCCTACCAAACCTTTGGAAACTTTATTACTACTGTTGATTCTTTTTTTTTTTTTAATTTTTATTAAGCTTCAAGTGAACATTTACCATTCCAATCAGTCTGTCACATGTAGGTTTACATACATCTTACTCCCTTCTCCCACTTGCTCTCCCCCTATTGAGTCAGCCCTTTCAGTCTCTCGTTTCGTGCCAATTTTGCCATCTTCCCTCTCTCTCTATCTTCCCATCCCCCCTCCAGTCAAGAGTTGCCTACACACTCTCTCATGTCCACCTGATTTAATTAGCTCACTCTTCATCAGCATCTCTCTCCCCCCTACTGACCAGTCCTTTTCATGCCTGATGATTTGTCTTCGGGGATGGTTCCTGTCCTGTGCCATCAGAAGTTCTGGGGAGCATTGTCTCTGGGATTCCTCTAGTCACAATCATACCATTAGGTGTGGTCTTTTAGTGAGAATTTGGGGTCTGTATCCCATTGGTCTCCTGCTCCCTCAGGAGTTGTCTGTTGTGCTCCCTGACAGGACAGACATCGATTGTGGCTGGGCACCAACTAGTTCTTCTGGTCTCAGGATAATGTAGGTCTCTGGTTCATGTGGCCCTTTCTGTCTCTTGGGTTCTTAGTTGTCGTGTGACCTTGGTGTTCTTCCTTTGCCTTTGCTCCAGGTGGGTTGAGACCAATTAATGTATTTTAGATGGCCGCTTGTTGGCATTTAGGACCCCAGGCGCCACAATTCAAAGTGGGATGCAGAGTGTTTTCATAATAGAATTGTTTTGCCCATTGACTTAGAAGTCCTCTCAAACCAAGTTCCCCAGACCCCAGCCCCTGCTTCGCTGACCTTTGAAGCTTTCATTTTATCCCGGAAACCTCTTTACTTTTAATCCAGTCCAATTAGGCTGACCTTCCTTGTTTTGAGTGTTATCTTTCCCTTCACCCAAAGCAGTTCTTATCTACAGATTGATCAATAAAAAGCCCTCTCCCTCCCTCCCTCCCTCCCCCCTTTGTAACCACATAAGTATGTGTTCTTCTCCGTTTTTTCTATTTCTCAAGATCTTATAATAGTGGTCTTATACAATATTTGTCCTTTTGCAACTCACTCATTTCGCTCAGCATAATGCCTTCCAGATTCCTCCATGTTATGAAATGTTTCAGAGATTCGTCACTGTTCTTTATCGATGCGTAGTATTCCATTGTGTGAATATACCACAATTTATTTGCCCATTTGTCCGTTGATGGACACCTCGCTTGCTTCCAGCTTTTTGCTATTGTAAACAGAGCTGCAATAAACACGGGTGTGCATATATCTGTTTGTGTGAAGGCTCTTGTATCTTTAGGGTATATTCCGAGGAGTGGCATTTCTGGGTTGTATGGTAGTTCTATTTCTAACTGTTTAAGATAACGCCAGATGGATTTCCAAAGTGGTTGTACCATTTTACAATCCCACCAGCAGTGTATGAGAGTTCCAATCTCTCCGCAGCCTCTCCAACATTTATTATTTTGTGTTTTTTGAATTAATGCCAGTCTAGTTGGTGTGAGATGGAATCTCATCGTAGTTTTAATTTGCATTTCTCTAATGGCTAATGATCGAGAGCATTTTCTCATGTATCTGTTGGCTGCCTGAATATCTTCCTTAGTGAAATGTGTGTTCATCTCCTTTGCCCACTTCTTGATTGGGTTGTTTGTCTTTTTGTGGTTGAGTTTTGACAGAATCATGTAGATTTTAGAGATCAGGCGCTGGTCTGAGATGTCATAGCTGAATATTCTTTCCCAGTCTGTAGGTGGTCTTTTTACTCTTTTGGTGAAGTCTTTAGATGAGCATAGGTGTTTGATTTTTAGGAGCTCCCAGTTATCTGGTTTCTCTTCATCATTTTTGGTAATGTTTTGTATTCTGTTTATGCCCTTTATTAGGGCTCCTAGGGTAGATCCTATTTTTTCTTCCATGATTTTTATCGTTTTAGTCTTTATGTTTAGGTCTTTGATCCACTTGGAGTTAGTTTTTGTGCATGGTGTGAGGTATGGGTCCTGTTTCATTCTTTTGCAGATGGATATCCAGTTATGCCAGCACCATTTGTTAAAAAGACTATTATTTCCCCAATTGACTGACACTGGTCCTTTGTCAAATATCAGCTGCTCATACGAGGATGGATTTATATCTGGATTCTCAATTCTGTTCCATTGGTCTATGTGCCTGTTGTTGTACCAGTACCAGGCTGTTTTGACTACTGTAGCTATATAATAGGTTCTGAAATCAGGTAGAGTGAGGCCTCCCACTTTCTTCTTCTTTTTCAGTAATGTTTTGCTTATCCAGGGGTTCTTTCCTTTCCATATGAAGTTAGTGATTTGTTTCTCTATCCCCTTAAAGTATGACATTGGTATTTGGATTGGAAGTGCGTTATATGTATAAATGGCTTTTGGTAGAATAGACATTTTTACTATTTTAAGTCTTCCTATCCATGAGCAGGGTATGTTTTTCCACTTAAGTATGTCCTTTTGAATTTCTTGTGCAAGAGTTTTATAGTTTTCTTTGTATAGGTCTTTTACATCTTTGGTAAGATTTATTCCTAAGTATTTTATCTTCTTGGGGGCTACTGTGAATGGTATTCATTTGGTTATTTCCTCTTCGGTGTTCTTTTTGTTGATGTAGAGGAATCCAAGTGATTTTTGTATGTTTATTTTATATCCTGAGACTCTTCCAAACTCTTCTATTAGTTTCAGTAGTTTTCTGGAGGATTCCTTAGGGTTTTCCATGTATACGATCATGTCATCTGCAAATAGTGATAGCTCTACTTCCTCCTTACCAATCTGGATACCCTTTATTTCTTTGTCTAGCCTAATTGCCCTGGCTAGGACTTCAAGTACGATGTTGAATAAGAGCAGTGATAAAGGGCATCCTTGTCTGGTTCCCGTTCTCAAGGGAAATGCTTTCAGGTTCTCTCCATTTAGAGTGATATTAGCCGTTGGCTTTGCATAGATGCCCTTTATTATGTTGAGGAATTTTCCTTCAATTCCTATTTTGGTGAGAGTTTTTATCATAAATGGGTGTTGAACTTTGTCAAATGCCTTTTCTGCATCTATTGATAAGATCATGTGGTTTTTATCTTTTGTTTTATTTATGTGATGGATTACATTAATGGTTTTTCTGATATTAAACCAGCCTTGCATACCTGGTATAAATCCCACTTGATCAGGGTGTATTATTTTTTTGATGTGTTGTTGGATTCTATTGGCTAGAATTTTGTTGAGGATTTTTGCATCTATGTTCATGAGGGATATAGGTCTAAAATTTTCTTTTTTTGTAATGTCTTTACCTGGTTTTGGTATCAGGGAGATGGTAGCTTCATAGAATGAGTTGGGTAGTATTCTGTCTTTTTCTATACTTTGAAATACCTTCAATAGTAATGGTGTTAAATCTTCTCTGAAGGTTTGGTAGAACTCTGCAGTGAAGCCATCTGGGCCAGGACTTTTTTTTGTTGGAAGTTTTTTGATTACCGTTTCAATCTCTTTTTTTGTTATGGGTCTATTTAGTTGTTCTACTTCTGAATGTGTTAGTTTAGGTAGGTAGTATTGTTCCAAGAATTTATCCATTTCTTCTAGGTTTTCAAATTTGTTAGAGTACAATTTTATGTAGTAATCTGATATGATTCTTTTGATTTCATTTGGTTCTGTTGTGATGTGGTCCTTCTCGTTTCTTATTCGGGTTATTTGTTTCCTTTCCTGTTTTTCTTTAGTCAGTCTAGCCAGTGGTTTATCAATTTTGTTATTTTTTTCAAAGAACCAGCTTTTGGCTTTGTTAATTCTTTCAATTGTTTTTCTGTTCTCTAATTCATTTAGTTCAGCTCTAATTTTTATTATTTGTGTTCTTCTGGTGGCTGATGGGTTCTTTTGTTGCTCATTTTCTATTTGTTCAAGTTGTCGGGACAGTTCTTTGATTTTGGCTCTTTCTTCTTTTTGTATGTGTGCATTTATCGATATAAATTGGCCTCTGAGCACTGCTTTTGCTGTGTCCCAGAGGTTTTGTTAGGAAGTATTTTCATTCTCGTTGCTTTCTAAGAATTTCCTTATTCCCTCCTTGATGTCTTCTATAACCCAGTCTTTTTTCAGGAGGGTATTGTTCATTTTCCAAGTATTTGATTTCTTTTCCCTAGTTTTTCTGTTATTGATTTCTAGTTTTATTGCCTTGTGGTCTGAGAAGATGCTTTGTAATATTTTGATGTTTTGGATTCTGGAAAGATTTTTTTTATGACCTAATATGTGGTCTATTCTAGAGAATGTTCCATGTGCACTAGAAAAAAAAGTATATTTTGCAGCAGTTGAGTGGAGAGTTCTGTATAAGTCAACGAGGTCAAGTTGGTTGATTGTTGTAAGTAGGTCTTCCGTGTCTCTATTGAGCTTCTTACTGGATGTCCTGTCCTTCTCCGAAAGTGGTGTGTTGAGGTCTCCTACTATATATGTGGAGGTGTCTATCTCACTTTTCAATTCTGTTAAAATTTGATTTATGTATCTTGCAGCCCTGTCATTGGGTGCGTAAATATTTACTATGGTTATGTCTTCCTGATCAATTGTCCCTTTTATCATTATATAGTGTCCTTCTTTATCCTTTGTGGTGGATTTAAGTCTAAAGTCTATTTTGTCAGAAATTAATATTGCTACTCCTCTTCTTTTTTGCTTATTGTTTGCTTGATATATTTTTTTCCATCTTTTGAGTTTTAGTTTGTTTGTGTCTCTAAGTCTAAGGTGTGTCTCTTGTAGGCAGCATATAGATGGATCGTGTTTTTTTATCCAGTCTGTGACTCTCTGTCTCTTTATTGGTGCATTTAGTCCATTTACATTCAGCGTAATTATAGATAAGTAAGTTTTTAGTGCTGTCATTTTGATGCCTTTTCATGTGTGTTGTTGGCCATTTCATTTTTCCACATGCTTTTTTGTGCTGAGACGTTTTTCTTAGTAGCTTGTGAGATCCTCATTTTCATAATGTTTAACTTTGTGTTTATTGAGTCGTTACGTTTTTCTTGGCTTTTTTCTTGAGTTATGGAATTGATATTCCTTTTTGTGGTTACCTTTTTATTTACCCCTATTTTTCTAAGTAAAAACCTAACTTGTATCCTTCTATATCACCTTGTATCACTTTCCATCTGGCAGTTCAATGCCTCCTATATTTAGTCCCTCTTTTTGATTATTGTGATCGTTTATCTATTGATTTCCAGTTGTGTGTATTATTTTGTTTATTTATTTATTTTTAAGAATTAGTCTTAATTTGTTTGTTTTTGTGCTTTCCCTATTTGAGTTGCGTTGATATCAGGACGTTCTGTTTTGTGACCTTGTATTGTGCTGGTACCTGATATTATTGGTCATCCGGCCAAACAATCTCCTTTAGCATTTCTTGCAGTCTTGGTTTAGTTTTTGCAAATTCTCTAAACTTGTGTTTATCTGTAAATATCTTAATTTCTCCTTCGTATTTCAGAGAGAGTTTTGCTGGATATATGATCCTTGGTTGGCAGTTTTTCTCGTTCAGTGCTCTGTATACGTTGTCCCATTCCCTTCTTGCCTGCATGGTTTCTGCTGAGTAGTCTGAACTTATTCTTATTGATTCTCCCTTGAAGGAAACCTTTCTTTTCTCCCTGGCTGCTTTTAAAATTTTCTGTTTATCTTTGGTTTTGGCGAGTTTGATGATAATATGTCTTGGTGGTTTTCTTTTTGGATCAATCTTAAATGGGGTTCGATGAGCATCTTGGATAGATATCCTTTCGTCTTTCATGATGTCAGGGAAGTTTTGTGTCAGGAGTTCTTCAACTATTTTCTCTGTGTTTTCTGTCCCCCCTCCCTGTTCTGGGACTCCAATCACTCGCAAGTTATCCTTCTTGAGAGAGTCCCACATGATTCTTAGGCTTTCTTCATTTTTTTTTAATTCTTTTATCTGATTTTTTTTCAGCTATGTTGGTGTTGTTTCCCTGGTCCTCCAGAAGTCCCAGTCTACATTCCAATTGCTCGAGTCTGCTCCTCTGACTTTCTATTGTGTTGTCAAATTCTGTAATTTTGTTGTTAATCTTTTGGATTTCTACATGCTGTCTCTCTATGGATTCTTGCAACTTGTTAATTTTTCCACTATGTTCTTGAATAATCTTTCTGAGTTCTTCAACAGTTTTATCAGTGTGTTCCTTGGCTTTTTCTGTATTTATCCTAATTTCATTTGTGATATCTTTAAGCATTCTGTAAATTAGTTTTTTATATTCTGTATCTGATAATTCCAGGATTGTATCTTCATTTGGGAAAGATTTTGATTCTTTTGTTTGGGGGGTTGGAGAAGCTGTCATGGTCTGTTTCTTTATGTGGTTTGATATGGACTGCTGTCTCCGAGCCATCATTGGGAAACTAGATTTTCCAGGTAGTCGGCTAAAAAAAAATGCAGTCAAATCCCTATCTGAATTCTCCCTCTGGCTCCGGGTATTCGGATGTTAATGGGGCCGCCTGGGGAGGGTGGGGGAGGGATCTGAGAGCTAGGAGTGTAAAAAAAAAAAAAAAAGGAGTGTAGCATCACAGAATATAGAGCTGAACACCGCGTTCACGCTCCGCCCCCATTCGCCAAAATCCGGGCGGGACAGGTCCCCGGCTAGGACGCTGCTTTCCTTGCTCGGATACCAGTCACTTCCTCCCGGGGACTTCTCCCTCCGGTGCGTGGCATCGCTTGCGGGCACTGGGTGGGCGTTTCCAGCACGAATGGGTGGGCCTGCCCCCAGGGTCTATTCAGGTGATTATAACTGGGCCCCGCGGTCACGCCCCGCCCGTGCGCGTGCCCAAATCCCAGCGGGACGACTTCCGGGTTGGGACGCTGCTTTCCCCATTCCGGAACCAGTCACTTCCTCCCGGGGACTTCTCCTTCTGGTGCGCCACACCTCTCACGCGAACTGGGTGGGCGTCACTCACACGACCAGGTGGGCCCGCCCCCTGGGTCAATTCAGGGTAATAAAAATGGACCCCGCGCTCACGCCCCGCCGGCGCGTGTGCCCAGATCCCAGCGGATTAGCTCCCCATCTGGGATGCTGCTTTCCCTGCTTTGAGAACAGTCACTTCCGGGGATTTCTCCCTCTGGTGTGCCGCGCCACACGCGTGGACTGGGTGTGCGTCCTCTTGCACGAACGTGTGGGCCCCGCCCCGGGGTCACTTTAGGGAAATATAGTTGACCCCCCCCCCGCTCGCGCCCCGTCGGCTTCTCGCCTAACTCCCGGCGGGACGGCACCCCAGCTGGGATGCTGTTCTCCCCACTCCCAGATCAGTCACTGCCTCCCGGGTGCTTCTCCCTCCGGCTGTGCCTCTACGCCGCCCGCGCCAACCAGCTAGACTTCCTCCCGGGATGGGTTCGGGGGGGAAGGGGTGGGCCCCCTTTCTGTGCCGCCTGCCCCCCTGGGCTCTGCCCCAGATCGGGCTCCGAAGGTCACCTGCCTGGTACGCTGGCTCCTGGTTCTGAAAACAGTCGCTGTCTGCCCGTATTTGTTCGTTTTCCATCTCTAAGTCTGTGCTTATTGTTCAGAGTTCGTAGATTGTTATGTATGTGATCGATTCCCTTGTTTTTCCGAGTCTTTGTTGCAAGAGGGATCCGCGGTAGCGTCCACCTAGTCCGCCATCTTGGCTCCGTCTCCTACTGTTGATTCTTATTCCAGTTGCTGGACCAATTGGGTGATCCCAGCAATCTTGGCACTGATTTTAGCCCTCATGTATCACCTCTACATAGCAGAAGACTCATCTCTTCCCAGAAGCTAATGCAAGAAAAGACTGCTTCAGACATGGGACAGAGAAGCCAACGTAACGGTCTACTGGAAGTGACAGAAACGTCCACTGAAAAAATGATTGTAATCTGCCTGTCTCTCTTTCCTCTGCGTTAGAAACAAAAAACAAGACAAAAAGAGCTGTTATTTTCTTTCTACTCTTTAAGTTTTCTATTAGAGAATGTCTTTTTATTCATCAACATAATTTCGATGTTTGTAATTACATAATTAAGTTATTGAGCTAGATATGACCCTTTTAAAATACTCAGGGCTTTGAAAATATCCCCTCCCCCCAAAAATATTAGGCTACTAGAGTGACCTAACGTGACTATTGTACCCTTTGAAGCACTAATGTCCTGTTACCTCATGACTAGAGCTATTACCAGGTATATGATCCTAGGAGTCCATTCACTATTCTTGTATGGATTTAGCTCAGGTGTCCTGGTAGTCTGTCACCTAGTGTGTGATGCAAGCTCTCATCTATGATATTAGAGGAGCAGTGGCGATTGGTGTACGTGCATGTTTTTGGTAGCAGCAGGGTGTCACACTTTGAGGAAGGCAGGGGCTGACAACTTTCCCCTGAATGTCTGTGAAGGCACATCCCTGTTTTCTAGAGCACTTCCTGGGTGGGCTCTGCAGCTATACCAGTGCTTTTAAGGGTAAGATATGGCAGGTACCACTTATCCTTGGAGCCCTGTTGCAGGTGGATAGGTGGTATGGGTGGAGCCTCCAGTTCAGGCCCTAGCTGTGGGTAGCTAAGGGCCGTGTTTAATAGACAGAGAGGTATCAGATGTCAAAAACCTGACTCTCCACCGCAGAGCTAAAACAGTTACAGTCAGACCTCGAACAGATTCGCCCTTACAATATAACAGCTAGATCTTATCTGATGTAAAGGGGGCCACCTGGATCTATGCAGGGGTGAAGACAAAGTCTGCGCCTAGACTGGAGCCACTTTTCCTCTGAGTTTCCAGATTAGGGGAGTCAGCAGAGTATGATTTCCCCATTCGTTAACTTGTTCCTTCTCTAAAACTAGCGGAATCCCTCAGGGAGTGCAGCAGGACCTATTTCAGGCACAAGGATATCAACTGTTAGTGAAGCTAGAGGGGGCTGAGGGAGGAGGGATCAGATAGATAGGAGAGAGTTCTTTCAAAAGGAGGAGCTATTAGATCTGTGCAGTAAATTAGGCAAAATCACTTATCTTGTGCTGAGAATGCTGTTTTATATCAGATTCCGGAGGCATGTGTAGATTTTGTGTGCTGGCTCCATGTTCATGCTTGGGGCCAGGGCTGCAGTACCTCATTTACCTTCTTTCCCCGAAGCAGCCTTGTCCTTTATGCCACCGCCATCCCCACAGCTGTCACAGCTGGGGTTCTGTGGTAAGCCTCTTCGTTTGCTTTCTTTCCTTGAAGCAGTCATGTCTCAAAACACTACTGCCAGTCCCACCACAGGGGAATAGAGACTGTAGCACTGCTGCTGACTCGCCATCTCCTTTCGGTTTTTATACCTTCTCTCCCTCCCCCGTCACTTAGTCCAATTTTTTAACGTTGCCTTTGATGCTCAGAGTTCATATCTTGCCATGTATATAACTGACTCACTTTTTTTTTCCTTTGGTCTTTGTTTTATGAGGACCAGTGGAAGTGCCTGACTACTCTGCCATCTTGGCCCTGCTTGTGTCCTCACTTCTAAGGAGCATTCTGCTTCTACTTCTAAGACCAATTTGTTTGTTTTCCTGCTACTGGGTCTCTGCTGCCTTTAGTGTTATAGCTTGCTCTTTCTCTTCATCTCCTTTTTCTAGGAGCTTCTCAGTGCAGGGATCCCAGTTCCAAAGGATAATCTGGCTCTTCTTCCATGGTGGATGTAGGATCCACTCTCATGCCTCTGTGGTGGCTCATTGTAAGCCCAGGGGAATGGCAAAAATGACCAATCCTGTTGATAGACCTCAATTACCCTTTCGCACAGTCAGTCCCAGTCACTTGAGGGGGAGTGACAAGACCATGGCTAGAAAGGCCACAGAAAAAGTGATCCATCTCAAGTCAAGGTATAACAATTTTCTGAATATGCCTTTTTGTATACTTTTGACTTTTAAAACTATCTTGTACTTTAGATTAAGAAAATACACAGTGATTTCAAAAAATAAGACAAAACCCCTCATATCCACTATTTTGATTAAATGTTCTCAAACCAAAGACAAGATCATTATAAACATGTATCGAACTGTGCTTATGAGTTAACATTTCACAGTTGTATGGATTAGAATGTAACTTTGAGGACTAAGGTGCACCTGACCCAAGCCATGGTATTTTAATTGCTCATACACTTGCAAAAGCTGGACAATGAATAAGGAAGTCAGAAGAAAAATTAATGCCTTTGAATTATGCTGTTGGCAAAGAATACTGAATATACCATGAACTACCAGAAGAATGATCAAATCTGTCCTGGAAGAAGTACAGCCAGAATCCTCATTAGAAGCAAGGATGGTAGGACTTCATCTCACATATTTAGGATATGTTATCTGTAGGGGCCAGTCGCTGGAGGACGTCATGCTTGGTAAAGTAGAGGTCTAGTGAAAAAGAGGAAGACTCTCATTGTGATGAACTGACACAGTGGCTGTAAGAACTGGCTCAAACATAATAACAATTGTGAGGATGGTGCAGAACCAGGCAATGTTTCCTTCTATTGCATGTAGGGCTCTTTGTGTTCAAACAGAGTTGACAGCATCAAACAACAACAACAACATGGATTACAAACTTTGAAACTATTTCATGTGAATTCTTTTTGTTGTTGTTAGATGCCCTCAAGTCAATTCTGACTCATAGAGACATTCCTCTCTGTACAACAGAATACCACCCTTCTGTACCATCCTCACAATCGTTATGCTTAAGCCCATTGTTGCAGCCCCTGTGCCAATCCATCTAATTTAGCATCTTCCTCATTTTCACTGACCCTCTTCTTTACCAAGCATGATGTCCTCCTCCAGGGACTGGTGCCTCCTGACATCATGTTCAATGTATGTGAGACAAAGTCTCACCATCCTTCCTTTAATAAGCATTCTGGCTGTACTTCTTCCAAGACAGATTTGTTCGTTCTTCTGGCAGTCCGTAGCGTATTCTTCACCAACACCATAATTCAAAGGCATCAATTCTTCTTCTGGCTTCCTTATTCGATGTCCAGCTTTCACGTGCATATGAGGGAATTGAAAATGCCATGGCTTGGGCCAGACACATCTTAGTCCTTAAAGTGACATCTTTATTTTTTAACACCTCAAAAATTTCATTTTTGCAGAAGATTTGGCCAATGCAATGCATCATGTGAATTCTAGCATTGAGCTAATAAGTAAACAATAAATTTATTTTGGAAAGTGGGAGCCAAGTTTCTTTCTTTCACAGAAGAGAATGATGAATAAGGAAAGCAGATAGGGTAGTGCAAAACCTTTGGTGTTAGATTTGCGTGGTAGGCGTGGTTTTAAAGATAGATAGGTAGATAGACAGCAAGCACATACTTCTACTCTGATTCTTCCATTGTTGCTTGCCAGGGGCTCCATTTAATACCCCTTTTGCCACAGACACTTGAATATCTTTGGATTTGCTGGATCATAAACTCCACATATTACAGAAGCTTGAACTGCAGTCTAGATCTGCTGACATACCTTCTATTGCTCTTATTTCTTTTGTAAATTACTGTGTATATTGGTGATTCTGTACTTGAGTCACCTTAGTGCATTCAAATATGGTATATGTTGCCTCCAATCCTAAAAAAATGTTGTTCTGTGGTTTTTTTTGTTTTGTTTTTGAGATGATACCTTGACATGCTCCATACCACTGATTCCCCCAGGAACTACAATGAGATGGTAGGCCCTTGAATTATTGTGGAGATTATCTCTAACTTTCTAGCTAATTGCAGCTCATCAAACTAGTGTGGTATTTTGTAAAATGTCTAGGTGTTATAGATCTCTGTGGATTAAATTATTTGCAGAATGGAGGAATCGTATAGTACTGAGACCAAATATAAGGAGCTATGTTTAATTGCTTCAATGAAGATTTGACGTCTGAGAGAGTATCTGAATAATTTTAGTGTAGTTTATACCCATTCTCCAAGATTCATGTGACTCCTGTATAGTCCAAATAAGTCAGTTAAACAGGGATGAGTTAGGTAGTACATTCCTCCATTTTCAAGACACTGATTTTTGCATTAATCTGATTTTTTTTTTTTTTTATACCCAGGGTGGTGGTATTACTTTAGGTTAACTCTCTTTATAGAGAAAGGAAGTTCTAGGAGCTTTCACTTGGCCCTTCTATCGTAACAGCCCTCACCCTGTCAGAGAACCAACATGGGGATTGTGCCAATTGCCAAATTGTTTTATTCCAATTATGCATTCAGAAATCAGAGAAATAATCACAGGGCGTATCCCTTTACTAACTGGGCATACTGGTAGCCACAGATGAGCCAATTTTCCATCTATCAACTGACTACCTACCATAAGTTGCCATTTGGTCTAGTGATTCACATTAGTGTTTTGGGGTTTACAGGAATTAGCATCAATTCAGTGTCTCATTACTCCTGATTTGTTTGAGTATCCCTCCTCCCCAGCCAAAGTCTTTGGAATGAGTGGCTCCAGGTCTCTTTGGGGAAGTCTTGGAAGAATATTTATGGTGCATCCTTGCAGTAAAGCTATAGGATCCTTCCTAAGCAGTCACAATCTTCTTTTCAATTAAAGAGCTATGGGCCTGTGAATTGGCTTAGGTCAGGAAACAGGATGAGAAGTTGTAATTCTCAATTGTGGCAACAGAAATCAGGTTTTTGGACACCAAAACAAAAGGATTTTCTGATACACCTATTTTAGCTATGTGTACGGGGTCAGATTACCCAGTAAGCAAGGTAAGTATGGGCTTACTGTATGCTTACTTACTAATCTGGAGGAGCAATTTCACATGGGAAACCCATGTGGTGTAACCCATGTGAAATTGTTCACTACAGATTAGTAAAGCACAAGTATGCCCATGCTTACCTTGTTTACTATGTAATCTGTCCCTATCAGGGATTTTAAATGTGAAAAAAGGCTCTGATCTTGTAGGAAGGTGCTGTGGGATTGGGAGAGAGACAGATGGCAGCCATGCCTAGGAGTAGAATCTTTTTTTTCTTTCTTTGATATCTAGGTCTGTATTTAATAAGAGAGATACATGGACTATATATAGAAAACTAAACCATTTTGAGCAAACTTATAAAATAAAACATGAACTATAAGAAGTCATCTGATGTTCCTAAAAAAAAAATCCTAGATGGGAAAATTCTATATTATTAAGAGATTAAATCTCTACTAGTTAATTTATACACATTTAGTCCATTGCTACTGAGAATCCTACTAGGATTGCTGGTTGTTCATATTTGATTAATTATAATTTGTAATTAGGCAAATGCCATTGTAGTTTTCTGAAAGAATTGAAGCTTTATAATGGAAATTTCTTTGCCATGTACTAAAAACTATCAAGTTACTAGAATATAAAAATACTAGACTATAAAAATCTGCTGGTGTTGAGTCAACCCCATGTGATACAGAGTAGAACCCCTTGTGCGTCATGGGATTTTCTGGCTGTCATCTTTAGGGAGCTGTTCACTAGGCATTTCTTCTAGGGATTTGTAGGTGGATTAAAACCACCAGCCTTTAGGTAGGCAGTTGATTACACCCCACTTGTGCAACTCAGGCTCCTGTAACTAAGGTATGGTGACAGAAAAACAGATAAATGGAACAGTATAACTTAGAGAAAAAAAAAAGGTATCCAAGGAATTTAATAATGATTAAAAAAAAAAATTCAGATTATTGGGAAAAAAAGGAAGTACAAAATAAAATAGCAGGTACAATTAGTTATTCACTTGAATGAAAACATTTATATTTCCACTTAATACTTCAAATAAATTAAAAATATAAATGGAAGCAATACATTTATAAGACACTAGAAAAAATATGAGGAGCCCTGGTGGTAGAGTAGTGAGGCACTCGGCTGCTAAAAGAAAGGTCAGCAGTTAGAACCCACCAGAGGCCCTGTGGAACAAAGACGGGGCACTTTAAAAGCAGAATCTTTGATGTGTTGAAAGAATGTGAAATTTTTCATTACAGATGATCTGGTGAGCAAGGTAAGCACTGTGCTTACCTTCCCTATTGGATAATCTATTCGTGTATATTTATCTCCCTGGGTGGCCTAAATGGTTAAGCTTTCAACTACTTACATGAAAGGTTGGTGGTTCGAACACATTCAGAGGCACCTTGGCAGACGGGCCTGGCGATCTGCTTCCAAAAGGTCACAGTCTTGAAAATCCTGTGGAGCAGTTCTGTTCTCCACACATCGGGTGGTTATGAGTCAAAAGCAACTCAATTGTATACAACAAAAACAACAAATACACACACACACACACGCATATGTATGTAAACCAAAAACCAAACAAACCTATTGCTGTCAAGTCAGTTCTGACTTAAAGCGTCACGATAGGACAGATAGAACTGCACCACGGGGTTTCCAAAGAACACCTGGTAGATTCAAACTGCCAGCCTTTTGGTTAGCAGCCTTCAGGATGGATTACACCTCAACATAAAGAAAACAAAAATCCTAACAATTGGACCAATAAGCAACATGATGATAAACAAAGATTGAAGGTGTCAAGGATTTCATTTTGCTTGGATCTGCAATCAACGCCCATGGAAGCAGCAGTCAAGAAATCAAAAAATACATTGCATTGGGCAAATCTGCTGCAAAAAACCTCTTTCAAGTGTTAAAAAGCGTAGATACCATTTTAAGGCGTGCCTGACCCAAGTCATGGTGTTATGGATTGTCTCATATGCACATGAATGCTAGACAATGAATAAATTAGACGAAAAAGAACGATGCCTTAGAATTATGGCATTGATGAAGAATATTGAATATTCCATGGACTGCCAAAAGGATGAACAAATCTGT
This sequence comes from Loxodonta africana, assembly GCF_030014295.1. Taxonomy (NCBI): domain Eukaryota; kingdom Metazoa; phylum Chordata; class Mammalia; order Proboscidea; family Elephantidae; genus Loxodonta; species Loxodonta africana. The sequence continues at coordinate 130,070,487 of NC_087345.1, read as the reverse complement.
CTTGGAAGAAGTACAGCCAGAATGCTCATTGGAAGCAAGAATGATGAAACTTCATCTCATGTATTTTGGATATGTCATCAGGAGGCAGAAACCATGGTAGGTAGTGCTCAAGTGCTACAGTTGCTAACCAAGAGGTCAGCAGTTTGAATCTGCCAGGCGCTCCTTGGAAACTCTATCGGGCAGTTCTACTCTGTCCTATAGGGTCGCTATGAGTCAAAATCGACTCGACTGCAGTCGGCTTGTTTTTCTTTTTGGTTTTCATCAGGAGGCACCAGTTGCTGGAGACAGACTTCATGCTTGGTGAAGAAGAGGGTCAGTGAAAAAGAAGAACCTCATCAAGATGAACTAACAGTGACTGCAACAATTGGCTCAAGCATAACAACGATTGTGAAGAGGATGCAGGACCAAGCAGTGTTTTGTTCTCTTGTACATAGGGTCGCCATAAGTCAGAACCAACTCCATGGTGCCTAACAACAACACACTGTTAAATTTTATATTTGATTATCATGAATAAGACTGTGGTTACAAGCTGTTTAGAAGCTCAGTAATTCTCAGGCCATGACTTAAATGGGAGGTAAAAACCCTGAGCTTATTATTTTCTTTCTGTAAGTGCTCCTGTGCACTCAGGAAAATCCATCCCACACCATAGTCGTCATTATTAACTTAAGATTTAGTGTAGCACGACTGGGGCTTTCAAGGCACTTGCTTCAGTTGATACTTCATCACAATTAATCAGAAATCATACCCTGATTAATGGTGATGCCTCTAAGTTTCTTAGGTCATTAATATCTCATTTTCCTCTGGCAAGGAGCTGAGCACTGGGCTGAAGCTAACTTGAACAAATTAATCCCCATATCACATCTTCAAGTGTCTATCTCCATAGGCCAGTCCTTTAGCAATTCTTTATCATTCAGTGTTAATTCAGGAAACAGAAGTAATTACCAGCATTTTGAACAGGATAAACTGAATTCTAAGAATTATTAACTGGTGAGAGGAGATTACCTCTAGCAAAGAAAGAGCTCTAGAGCTGAAATCCATGAGAGATGAGGGCCCAGGGAGCAGTTCCCAAAGAAAGTACTTGAAACTTGTGGGAGGGTCCCCACCCAAGCCTGAATTTATGACTTTCCCACCCTTGGAAAGGGTGTGTTTGTGGCCTACTAGATGGCAGAGAAGCTCTCTGAGTTCCTGCAGGCCAGGGCTGGCAAAAGAAAAAACCCTCCTGCTGGTGAAACTCCATGTATCCATTAACTGGAATGTTGCAAACACTCATTCTTAAGGACTCCCTCTTCGGAGGTGTTAGCAAAACTACTTGGGGGATCACCTGCTGCAGTATTGGGGTGAGTTTTAAGGAAGTCACTCATTGGATTCCAAGAAACTTGATGGAACCCCTTCCACTAAGAAGCTGCCCCCTGGAGATCTAGCAAAACTCACAGGGCAGTTGTTTAAGGAAGTACTGACACAATTTGCAGGAGGGTATATTGCACTGTGTCTCCAGCATACAACTGGTAAAAAGAATTACACGCAAGCCACCCTGTCGTAGAAGCAAAGGACAAAATCATGAAAACCAGGAATTCCCTTCTTTGTGCAGTGTCCCTGAAACTCCCTGTACTAACAAAGGCCATGGGGAAGTATCTACAGTGTCCTAAAACAGGGCAAAAAAATGGGTGGATTTGGAACCGAAAGGCTACAAATTGAAAACTAGCACTTGGTGTATTTAATTATAAAAATTTCTGAGTATTTTAGAAATTATCTTTTTTTTCCATTAAACTTGAGTTATTTAAGAGTGCATGTGCTTCCCATGCAAGCATATGGGGGAATTTTCACATATCTCTGTTCCATTATTCTAAAAATTAATTAGGCTTTGGTCCTAGAATGTTGTCTGAATATTACATATTATTTTAAATTTGCTGAGAATTGATTTTTAGCCCAGTACATTTATAAAATTTGTAAATATCATCATCACCTGAGAAAATGGGTGCTTTTAAAGTTAATAAATGTAGAATTTGTATAAGCTGATTAGATCAACTTTATTATGTGGTTTAAATCTTTTTTTTTGTTGTTGCTTGAACAAATTAATTATTTTTTTTTTTTTGATTGCTTGATCAATGTCAAGGAAGTGTACTGAAAAAATCTTTTACTTTAGTGGTCTTAGCTTACATTCTACCTGTACTTCTATTATACATATTGACATTATTTCTTTAAGTTTATCCACATTTACTTTTTAAATTTTTGTTAAATTGAAACTTACACTGGCTCTTTCTTTTCGTTTAATGTTTATTTTGTCTGATATTTACTGATATCTCTTTGGAGACTTGGTGGTGCAGTGGTTAAGAGCTCAGGCTGCTAACCAAAAGGCCAGCTTTCAAATTCGCCAGCCGCTCTTTGGAAGCCCTGTGTGGCAGTTCTACTCTGTTCTATAGGCTCGCTATGAGTTGGAATCAATTTAGTGGCAAAGGAGTTGGTTTGATATCATTTAAGTGAATATTTGCTTGATACCCTCTTCCATTTGTTTATATTTGACATTCCTGTGTCCTGATGCCTTAGTTGTGTCTCTTCTAAATATTTTTACTGTGAACATAATGAGTGTGTTCCAAACTGGCAAAACATCTCCCTAGTCCTCTGTGAAGCCCAATATATACCGTATCTGTTACTTTTGTTGCATTTTGGGGAGGGTGAATTAGCCTCCATTTCTCTGTGGGTAGTAAGGATTACCAGCTCTATGGCCACTTACTACATGGCTAATTGACTTATTTCAAAATAAATTGTCTTCATTTTCCTCATAAATCTCCCAACCTCAAGTAGGTCTTTTGGGGCCGCTGAATCCAGTCCGCTTATTTCCAACTAGATGTTTCAAAGAAAGTTCCATTTGTTGGTCTTCCAGAGTGTGCTATCCTCTTTGACAAAATTTGTACTCAGACATATTTATCTGTGATCCATTAATATAGGCATCCTCTGTTTTGTTTATGTCACCTCTTAACTTGGTTCAGTTTTCACAGCATCTGTTTTGTGCTCCAGGCTTATAAGCATTAATGTATATGATATATATCTATATCTGATATGTATATGAATATATGTGTATATAAAATTTCCCTTTTATTCTCATTGCTATTATTGTACTTTTTTTCTGGAAGAGTTTGTGGATCAATGGCATCTGTATTATGTCACCACAAATAGGAAATTTCCCTCTTGAAAATTTAATCAAGGAACAGATTTAGTGTCTTAATCCTTATTTATTGACCCAACTATTGATGTTACATTTCTCCAAAAGATAAAAATTTCAATTTACAAGTTTGGCTTAAACGCATGGTCCCCGATCACTAATCTAGTCTAACCAATAACCAGTTGCCCTCGAAACCATTTGTCTTACAGAGACCCAATGTGTGCAGAGTAGAGCTGTGCTCCATAGGCTTTCTATGGCTGGCTTTTCAGCAGTAGATCACCAGACCTTTCTTTTGAGGAGCCTCTGGGTGGGTTCAAACCACCAACCTTTAGATTAGTAGCCAAGCAGCTGTTATTCAGAACTTCGTAGTAAAATGTCCGAAAACGGCTAGAAGGAAACATGACTTGGGGAATCTTATGCAATAGCATTCTTCTATATCATATTAGACAAGAGGGTGGGTGAGCTAATCCTGGAAGAAAGGGACAGCAAATAATCCAGGTGTGAGAAAGCAGAGGAGACAAAATAAGGCAGTCTTTGACATTGTGTAATTGAGGATTAAAACAAGTAACATGGACATCCTTGATACTACAAACATTAATTCAGATTTACTGTAGACAATTCAGAACTTAGAAGCAATATGTCATGTGGAAAAGTAATTTTTTGTTGAAGTAGTTCAAATGTCTGACTTGTCATCTATAATTGTTTATTTTTTCTTTCAGGTTTACAGGAAACACAGAACACTTAAATGATAAATATTGTTACTATACAGACAGAACATATGTTCATGGTACTACATGTACTACAAGAGAAAAGTTCATGTGTGACAAATTGGCTGATAGAGTGAAGATCGAAAGTAAACTAATGATTAATGTTCCAGAGGGAACTGGGTAGTTAGTGCAATTTTTTTGCCTCAGCTAATACCCTGTAGTTGAAGGCATCTTTAGAGAGCAGGTATATCCTGGAATGTACAAATGGAATAAAGATATTGTAAAACTAAATTTCTGCCTTTGTCTTAACATTTACATCTTCCAACTTTCTTCTTTTATTTCATTTTCTGAATAAAAAAAAATTTATAACTTATTTTGCAGATGCTGATGAGAATAACTACAGTGCTTTCTAGCATGAAGACAGGAAACGTGAAGCTGATTTTTCCCCTCCTTTTCCTAAAATTAATAAGATAAATACCAACCTTATAGAAAATCTGAGAAAATTAAATCCAAGAAGGTATATATATATACACACACACACGCATATACATATATGTACATATATATGCATATATATAAATTATGACCATTTGGGGCTTACAGTAATTTCAGGATAATTCAATATTTTGATGGAAAGAGAGGAAGAGAAAAAAATGATCATTTTGATAAGAATTGAAGTATTTGATAAAATTCACCACTCATAATAAAACCTGTCATAAAACTAGAAGCACGAGATTTCCCAAATCTAACTAAGAGTGCTGACCTTCAAAAAAGAAAATAAAATGAAAACAACAACAACAAAAACCCTGAAGCTAAGATAGTATAGCTTCTGGTAAAATTGTGCTTTTTTTTTGAGTTCTGGACAAGATAAAGATAGTCATTGTCAATTCTTTTATTTAACAACCTCCACTGTCTAATGAAAGACATAGCACTAGTGGAATAAGGCAGGAAAAAGAAATAAAGAAAGGTGAAAGGGAGAAATAAAGTTATTTTTGTTTGTAAATGTTGTAATTGTCTACATTAAAAAGTCCAACAGAATCTACGAACTATTCAAATAAATGAATCCATTTATCAAAATCATTGGATAAAATCTCTTTAAAAACCAGTCTTATTTCTATATATTAGCAGAAATAAGAAAATAAACTTAAAAAATAATACCATTGAAGAGAGCACTCGAAACTTAAAATAGTGATAAATAAAAATGAGATAAACGTCTACATGGAAAAATTACATGAGATCTGCAGTCATTCCCTCGCCCAAAGTAACATCCCTTACCTAAGGATTTCAATATCAAATGACTAGTAAGCCTAGAGGACAACGGCTCTGTCCCTTTCCCCGACATGAAGCCACTTTAAAAAACAATCCCAGGGCCAGAATTCCTCATAAACCAAAGACCAGTTGCTGTCAAGTCAATTCCAACTCATGCAACCTTGTCTGTTGCAAAGTAAGACAGTGATCCATAGGGTTTTCAAAGCTGTGACCTTTTGGAAGAAGATCACCAGGACTTTTTTCCAAGGCACTTCTGGATGGGTTCAAATCACCAACCTTTCTGTTAGTAGTAGAGCGCTTATCCATTTGCGCCTCCTAGAAATGCCTAGAATTCCCAATAAAGACAGTCAAATACTTCATCGAGAATAAAACATTTCTCCTTCTGGCAACCCTGCTTTCTTTCCTTCCTTTCCACAGGTAGTGAGCCCAGGCACACTCCACAATAAACCCCCAACAAGCTCATTTCCATCAAAAAGTCTGCTTCTCAGGGAACCAGACCTGTGACAGCGGTAGGAAGAATGGTACAAGAAAGCAGACTTTGAGTGGAAATATGTGCCATGAACCACCTGCTGACCAGCTGGCAATGAGGAGGACCCCGTTACTGGTAGTAGTGGAGAATATATCTTGCAGGCACAAAGCTATAGAACGATCGTGAAAAATTTCACAAGTGGTGAACTGGGTTGATGAACCAGTGGAAGGAAATCCACTGTTGTTGTTTTTACTGCCATTGAGCCAATTTTAACTCATAGTGACCCCATGTGACAGAACAGAACTTCGTCATAGGGTTTCCTAGGCTATAATCTTTATGGAAGCAGATCTCCACGTCCTTCCTCATGGAGCTGCTGGATATGTTCAAAGTGCAAACTGTTCAGTTAGCAGCTGAGTGCTTAACTTTTGCCCCACTAAAGTGTTTGAGAAATATGGGGGGGTAGATAAAAAGTATAAGAACAGTGGAATTAGTAGTTGTTCTTAAGCTCAATTAAAGGCTGAAAGTGAATGATCAAAAGAAGAAGAAAAGAAAAAGAAAAAGCTAAGAATGAATGCTGTCAAGGTATCTTATAAAGTGATTCCATCTCATGCAGTTAGAGAGCAAAGAAAGCTGAGGACCAGGTCTAGAACTTAATGAATGGTAGAGCTTCAAAGAATGCTAAAATTTTAACCTAGGCCAACTTGCTTTGCCAAGGTTAGGGCCCTTTATCCTTTGCAAGGGTTAGGAAAACCTTTGCAAAGGTTTTATTGGTTGGGGAAGTATGAAAACCTCCTGGTAAGTTTCCCTCAAAACCTTTATCTACAGCTCTTTCTGAACTCTCTGGGACTGGAGAAGTTAACTACTTCCCCCTATTAATAACTAGCACTCTCATCTTGCTTGAAAACAATGTAAAGGCTTTTCACTAAAAGTCGAGGCTCAACCGCCTCAGAATCTTCACCCACATTTGCTCCCAGTCACAAGGAAAATAACTGGGCAACCTGGCCAGGGAAAAAAAGGAATTGCAGTACTTGGCCAACATGTCACAATAGCAGGAGTAGGGAGAGTACAAATGCCAGGGTGCAGACAAAGGGCAGGGGGCATAACATTAGATAACCACCACTTGTGTCAGAGTTGGCTCCAACTCATGGTGACCCCAAGTTGTGTCAGAGTAGAACTGTCCTCCATGGGATTTTCTTTTCTATTTCTGTTCCTTTTTTAATTCCTTCCTTCCTTCTTCCCTCCCTGCCCCTGCCCTTTTTCTCTTTCCCTCCTTTTAGGAGGAGAAGTAGGCACTTCTTTGCTTCTGTTGTTGTTAGTTGCCATACAGTTAATTCCAACTCAGGGTGATCCCATCTGTGTTTTATAGAACTGTTCCATAGGGTGTTCAAAGCTGTGACTTTTCAGAAGCAGGTCACCAGGTCTGTCTTCTGAGATACTTATGGGTGGGCTCAAACTCCCAACCTTTTAGTTAGTAGTTGAGTGCTTAATCTTTTGCAATAGCCAGGGACTCTTCTCCATAGAATTTTCAGTGAGTGAGATTTTGGAGGTAGATTGCCAGGCTTTTCTTCTGAGGCACCCCTGGGTGAACACAAAATTCTAACCTTTCAGTTAATAGCCTAGTGTGTTAACCATTTGTACCAACCACAGACTGCTAAAGTTAAAGACAGAGTTTATGGATTTGGGAATATTCTCCTGAGATAAAGTATTTAACAACCGGTTAAGAACAGGATTCCTTTTAGAAGCTTGAAAAAAAAAAAAAAAAGGGCCACATTAAGTGAGAATAAAATACCGTAATTATCCCGACAGAAAGAAGAGGGAAATAAAATATTAAAAAATATAGCAGTATTAGACTTGATCTATTATATCATGATAGGATTATAAACCCATCACAGGACTATGTTCCATGCGAAGGTCTGTAGAATTCAATCTCTTTCAAAGAAATAATGCGTATGCTGGTGATAAGGTCAACAGCATGACTAAGAAACTGACTTCTTTGAAGTGACTCTCCTTTGGAGGGTGGGGTTGGTAATCATAGAAGCAATTACAGAACTAAGCTAACTAATAGCAAAGATGATGATAGTACACTGAAACTACAGAGTGCAAATCAAAACGATTCATCCAGTTTGTCCCTATTGTGACTTATGGCCATGCACTCAGGTAATCATGCTTTGGTAAAAAATAACCAAACATTCTGATGACTGTTGGACATACGATTTTAGTTAAAATTAAAAATCAGAATATTAGAGTTAAAGTTGGGGGTTATATAGGGACAGATATGAGATAGAATCCAGACTAGACTTCTGGCCAACATGGCACCATAGGCAGAAGCACCATGCTGTCTCTCCACAACAAAGACCTGAGAAACTAAATAAAACAGAGCGAACATCAGTCCTGGAACCTGAAGTGTCAAATGAAGAGATAAAGAACTCAGCCAAACACCGAATGGAATAAAAAACTGACAGTGGACTGAGAGTGAGGAGAGAGAGTCCCAAGGTTCCTTATCAATTAATGCAGCACAGATTTTCCATCTTGGGCTCCTACCGGATATCAGCTGACAGGGAGCATGGGAAAGTAGCTTCATGGAACTCCTGGGAGGAGACAGAGCACCCAGTAACCAGCAGTGCATGCCTTCCCAGCCCCCATCATCTCCCTGCTGCTCTACCTCTGAGCTTTCTGGCTGGCTGTGGTGGCTTGGCTGACCGGGAAGTGCAGTGTCTTTGTCACTTGGATTCTCCCCACCCACATCAAAGATCTGCAGACAGGTAGTGAGTGAAAGCAGCTTCACGAAGTTCCCAGCAGGGGACAGAGCACCCAGTAAGAAGCAATATGCAGTTTTCTAACCCCCATCTTTCTTCCCCTTCCCCTTCCCCTTCAGCCTCCTCTGCTTCCTGCCAGCCACAGTCTCTTGGCCAGGAGGCAACTGCTTCTGCCTCAGGCTGCGTGGATCACCCTGCCCGCATGGATTAGGTCCCTGAGCTGACATTGCTTCTTTCTTTTTCTTTTGGTTTCTTCTGTGCCTCCCACCACCTCCCCCTTCTTTCTCTCAAACACCTGGCTCCATGCATCATCTTTGCTTCTTCATGAAAGGCTGTGAAGCCATGCTCGACTGGGGATCCACATCCCCAGGCCCGTGACACCATGCTGGGGCTTTTTTTTTTTTCTTTCCTTGCTTGTTTTGTTTGTTTGTTTTCTTTTTCTTTTCACGCTTAGGAGCCCCTTCTGGCCAGGCTGCACTACACGGTCTAGGAGACACTCCCCCAGTCTCCGCAGCCACGTAGGCAGGATCCCTGGGGGCATTTTTTTTTTCTTTCTTTTGTTTTTTTTTTCTCTTTTCCTTCTCTCTTTTTCCCTTTGTGTCTTTCTTCATTTCTCAGTTCTCATCTTTCTATACTTACCTTCCTTTCCTGTCTCCTGAATACCTGGTGCCGTGTGATACCTATACCCCCTCTAGCCAGGCTATACTGTGCATCCTGGGAGACTTCCCTGGACTTTGAGGCAACACTGGTGAGACTGCTGGGGGATTTTCTTTTCTTCTTTTTTTTTTCTCTTTTCCAAATTTTTATCCAGTTATATATATACATATATATATATATTTTTTAATTTCCCTTTTCTTTTTTGCTTGTCCCCAATTTCTTAGGTTCTCATCTCTCCACTCCAACAGCAAGCTCCCTTTGCACTTTTTTTTTGTTTGTTTTTCCTTTGTTTGTTTCTGGCCCCTGTTTCTCTCTCCTCTTTCCAATACCCATACTAGCTCCACACATCACAACCTCCCACTCTTTCCTGCCTACCTGCACCATGTGCTGAACATCACACCTCCTAGCAGCACAGGCATGGCCTACTGGAACCTGTCGGCACTGATTCCTGGCCCTCCCGGTCAACCCCAGTAAGTGCCACAAACAACCCATCTCAGACCCTCCCCTTCAGCTGGATATGCCCTGCTGCCCCATAGCTGAGTGACCGACCCCACCCATTGGACAAGGAAGTGAAAAGTATCATAACTACAGATAAGGAAACAACAAAGAAGGCACAGCCCACCTGCTCAGACATAACTAAACAAAAAAGGAGATGAACCAAACAAATCTACAGTCAAGAAATGAAGAAAATAACTACTGAATGTCCCAAAGACAGCAGAAAATATTAAAACATATAATAAAAAAAAAGGAAATGTTTCCAGTAGGCATCCAAAAATAAAACACAAGATGACCTTCCGGAAGAAGAAAAGGCACTAGAACTACCCAAAAGGGAATTCAAATCTCTACTATTTGGAGCAATAAAAGAGTTGAAGCAAAAAGCAGACAAAAATGAAGAAAAAATAAACAAATTTATGGAAAATACAGACAAATTCACAGAAAATACAGATGAAAAATGGAAGAATTCAGGAAAATAATACAAGAACAAAATGCCAAAATAAATTAACAACTAGAAATCATACTAAAACAACAATTAGAAATGCAAAAGATAATCAACAAGATTTCAGAAATGGACAGTGCCATCGAAAGGCTGAGGAGCAAGTTTGAAATGATGGCAGATGGCATCAGTGAAATTGAAGACAAATGCTTGGCTACAACTCTGTTTGAGGAAAATCAGAAAAAGAACAAAGAAAAATGAAGAAATCCTGAGAATTATGTGGGATACGCTCAAAAGCAAATATTTGCAAGTGATTAGAGTTCCAGAAAAGGGAGAGAAAATGGAAAACACTGAAAGCATCACTGCGGAATTGCTGACAGGAAACTTCCCTAATATCATGACTGATGAAAAGCTGACCATCCAAGAAGCTCAACAAACCCCATACTGGATAGACCCCAAAAGAAAAACACCAAGGCATATCATAATCACACTCACTAAAACCAAAGACAAAGAAAAATCCTGCCAGCAGCTCGAGAAAAGCAAAAAGCCACATACAGAGAAGAAACAATAAGATTAAGCTCTGAGTATTCAGTAGAAACCATGCAGGCAAGAAGGAAATGGGATGATATATACACAAAACCTTGAAAGAAAAACATGGCCAACCTTTAGTAATACATCCTGCAAAATTTTCATTCAAATATGACAGTGAAATTAGGACGTTTCCAGATAAACAGGAATTAAGGGAATATGTAAAAACCAAACCGAACCTACAAGAATTATTAAAGGGAGTCCTTCTGTCTGAGAACAAACAACATCAGACCACAGCCTGAATTGAGGATGCAAGATTGTAGCAGCGAGATACCAACCTAGGAAATGAACTCTCAAGGACTATCCAAAACCAAAATACTTGCAAAAAAGAACCAGAGAAATTAATCTGTAAATAACAACACCACAGCAATAAAAGAGGGAATAAATGCTGTAGGTATAGAACTTTCTAATGGAGAGGAAAGCAAGGTGATACCAAGTAATAATAGTCTGGTTCAAATCTAGGAAGATAAGGGTAAATTTCAAAGTAACCGCAAAGAAAGTTAAAAAACCTACTCATCAAAATAAACAAGAAAAAATAAAGTCTCAGTAAAAACAAAACCTACAAAAACAAAAGAAACCCACAGACGAAAGGGACTCAGCACAGGAGAGTAAGAGGAACAACAACAACAAAAAATGTTAGCACCACATATCAATAATTACACTGAATGTAAATGGCCTAAATGCACCCACAAAGAGACACAAAGCGACAGAATGGATAAAAAACAGGATCCGTCAACATGCTGTCTACAAGACATACACCATAGAAACAAAGACTCAAATTTATTAAAAATCAAAGGATGGAAAAAAATATATCAAGCAAGTAACCAGCAAAAAACAGCAGGAGTGGCAATACTAATCTCAGATAAAATAGACTTTAAAACAAAATCTACCATAAAAGACAAAGAAGGGGACTACATAATGATTAAAGGGCCAATCCAACATGAAGTCTTAGCCATAACAAACATCTGCACACCCAATGGCAGGGCTCCAAAACATATAAAACAAACTCTAACAGCAGTGAAAAGAGAAATTGACAGTTCCATAATAATACTAGAAGACTTCAACACAACACTCTTGGTAAATGACAGAACTTCTAGAAAGAAGCTCATTAAAGATACAGAAGCACTAAAGAGCACAATCAGCCAAATTGACCTCATAGACATATACAGAACATTCCATCCAACAGCTGCAAAGTACACATTCTTTTCCAATGCACATGGAACATTCTCTAGAATAGACCACATATTAGGCCACAGAGCAACCCTCAACAAAATCCAAAACACCGAGATAATACAAAGTGTCTTCTCTGACCACAATGCCATCAAAGTAGAAATTACAAGAACATTAAGGAAAAAAATCAATTACATATAAACTGAATAACATCCTGCTTAAAAACCACTGGGTAATAGAAGAAATAAGGGATGGAATAAAAAAATTCTTAGAATCAAGCAAGAATGAAAACACATCATACCAAAACCTTTGGGACACAGCAAAAGCAGTCCTCAGAGGCCAATTTATACAAATAGATGCACATATCAAAAAAGAAGAAAGAGACAAAATCAAAACATTAGCTACACAACTTGAACAAAGAGAAAGAAAACAGCAAAAGAAGCCCACAGCCACCAGAAGAAAGGAAATAATACAGGTCAGAGTAGAAATAAATGAAATAGAGAATAGAAAAACAAAAGAAAGAATCAACAAAACCAAAAGTTGGTTCTTTGAAAGGATCAACAAAATCAATAAGCCACTGGCCAAATTGACAAAAGAAAAACAGAGGAGCACGAAATTACCCAGATAAGAAATGAAATGGGGGACATTACAACAGACTCCAACTGAAATAAAAAAGACCGTAACAGAATAGTATGAAAAACCATACTCCAACAAATTTGAAAACCTAGAGGAAATGGACAAATTTCTAGAGAAAAACTGCCTACCCAAAGTAACATAAAATGATGTTGAAATCTGAACAGACCCATAACAAGAGAAGAGATTGAAAAGGTAATTAAAAAAAAAAAAGCCCTTGCCCAGATGGCTTCACTGGAGAATTTTACCAAACATTCAGAGAAGAGCTTACACCAATACTACACAAACTATTTCAGAACATAGAAAAAGAAGTGATACTTCCAAATTTATTCTATGAAGCCAGCATAACCCTGATACTAAAACCAGGCAAAGACACCACAAAAAAAAAAAAAAAAATTACTGACCAATATCTGTCATGAATATACATGCAAAAATTGTCAGCAAAGTTCTAGACGATAGAATTCAGCATCATATAAAAATATATATATACCAAAGATTTTTTTTTTTTTTTTAAAGATGATGATAGCATATTGAAACTAAACCAAAAAAAAACTAAACCCATTGCCATCGAGTTGATTCCAGCACATAGTGACCCTATAGGGCAGAGTAGAGCTGCCCCATAGAGTTTCCAATGAGCTCCTGGTGGATTCAAACTGCTGACCTTTTGTTAGCAGCCGTAGCACTTAAGCACTACACCACCAGGGTTTCCACATTGAAACTACAGGGTGCAAATCAAAATGATTCATCCAGTCTATCCCCATTGTGACTTATGGCCATGCACTCATATAATCACGCTTGGCTAAAGAGGACTAACCAAACATTTTGATGACTGTTGGACATATGATTCCAATTAACATTAATAATCAGTGTTCTAAAGTGAGTGTGGGGGTTTATGAGAGACAGCTATGAAATAGGATCCTGGACTACGTCTAGCTTAGCATATACCTGTGGCCTCAGGTTCCCAGTCCTAGGATGTATAATTTGTACATATATACTCTGTAGTTGCCATTATCCCTACATTCATTCCTTGTCATTTAGGGTAAGAGTTACCACACTAGGGAAGACAATATAGAGCTGTGAGAGAAGATGCCAACACTGCATGGTGCTCACAGGTTGCACCCAATTTTTAAATAGCCAGGTAGCCATTAGAAAATGAAGACCAATAATTAATGTGAGTTAAAAAAAAAAAAAAAAAACCACTCCCGTTGAGTCGATTCCGACTCATAGCAACCCTATAGAACAAAGTAGAACTGCCCCATAGAGTTTTCGAGGAGCTCCTGGTAGATTCAAACTGACATTCTTTTGGTTAGCAGCCATAGCACTTAACCACTGTGCCACCAGGGTTTCCAATTAATGTGGATAGCTCCATAACTATTATGTCCTTCCAATCAGATTCTGAACATATCTTAGCACATAGAACATAGCTTCTATTACTGACCACTAAAAGCAAACTATATACAATAGATAAGCAGTTCCTCTTTGATCAAAAGATGTTCCAGCAAAGGGGATGAATCTTCCACATACCTCTCACTTTGTGCCATGGGTGAGGGACTTAAATAGGAGCCCACCTTCTGGTCTTACCATGGCAAAGAAGGTGCAGTTAACTGGGCTGTAAGCTTAATGTTATTCATGTTCCATTAGCAACGTCATTGAGGAGACAAAGAAAAATTCCTCTCTCAGCCCCATTTTCACCCCCAGACTATGTGACTAATTGTATTATTTTTAACCCTCCTAAAAAAAAAAAAAAAAAAAAATTTTTTTTTTTTTTTTTTTAACAAACATCAGGCCTCAGTGAATGTGATGGCTTGTTCCCAGGCTGACTGCATTATGCCCCTCTGGCTTCCTGAAAAGGGGGAGGGGGGATTTGCACAGAATTGTATCTTTTTTTTTTCTAAATTTTACTCATTTTGTTGTTGATTACAATATACAAAGCAAAACATACCCCAGTTCAACAGAGTCTACATGAACGATTGTGGTGTTGATTACATTATTCAGGTTATGCAACCATTCTCACTCTCCTTTTCTGAGTTATTCCTACTTCAGCAATATAAACTTACTGCTTCCCAAGGTTCCTATCTAATCTTTCAATTTGCTTTTGTCAATTTGATCCTATAGATAGTTCTTAAAAGTGCACAATGTTCAAGGCATACGTTTTTTACTAGTTAAGCTAAACTATTGTTGGGTTTTAAGATGAGTTCATGGAATATTTTTGGTATAAGTTTTAAAGATTATCTCAGGGCACTAATTTCATCAGTTCATCCACCCCCATGGCTCCAGAAAGTCTAGGGTCCATGAGAATTTTAAATTCTGTTCTGCATTTCACCCCTTTGGTCAGAATTCTTCCATGTAAGCTTTGATTAAAATGTTCAGTAATGGTAGCCAGGCACCATCCAATACTTCTGGTCTTGTGGCAAAGGGGGTAGCTGTACATGGAGGCAATTAGCCACATATTCCATATCCTTCTTCGATCTCTGACTCTCCATCTTCCTCTTTTGTTCCAGGTGAATAGAGATCAATTACTGTGTCTTGGATGGCAGTTGCAAGCTTTTAAGACCACAGGGACTATGCAATTAACAGGACGTAGAAAAGAAGCACTAAACACATAATTAGGCCAATTAACTGGGATGACCCATGACACCATGACCCTTAACCTCCCAACCAATGAACCAAATCCCAGGGGTGTTTGGTTGGACATGAGCAGCCTCATTACTCTTTTTTTTTTTTGTCATTGTAAATGTATCTATCACACAACTTGTGCTAATTCAGCACTTATTACGAATGTTTAACTTATTGACAGCAATTACAATAATCTGCTGTGCAGCCTTACCCTTAATCAGTGTGATTTTTTTCATCACAGTTAACCCCCGCTTCTTCCTCCCTCCTGCCCATACGCGCAACATCAGCAGCCATTACAGAAATACAAATTAATACGATAATGGGATACCATTACTCATCTATTAGAATGACTTAAATAAAAAATACTAATGCAACTTAACAAGAAAAAGACAATCCAATCATAAAATGGTCAAAGGACTTGAATAGACATTTCACCAGAGAGGACATTCAATTGGCCACCAAACACATGAGAAGATGTTCAGTATCATCAGCCATCCCAAAACACCAAAAACCAAGCCCATTGTCACCGAGTAGATTCCGACTCATAGCAACCTAACAGGGCAGAGTAGAACTTCACCATAGGGTTTCCAAGGAGTAGCTGGTGGATTCAAATGTCCTACCTTTTGGTTAGCCACCTGAACTCTTAACCACGCCACCACCAAGGCTTCCATTAGCCATCAGAGAGATGCAAATCAAGACCACAATGAGATACCGTTTTACTCCCACAAGGGTGGCTAAGATAAAAGGGCAGAGTAGAACAGCACCATAGGGTTTCTAAGCTGTAATCTTTACAGGAACAGATAGCCAGATCTTTTCTACCATGGAGCCACTGGTGCGTTGGACCACTGACCTTTTTGTTAACAGCTTAGTGTTTAACCATTATGGTTTCCTTTGTCACCTTACGTTGGCTACTCAAGGAGGAAATAACCAGATTTACCTCTCTGTTAACTGAGAGCTATTCAGTTAGCCAAAATTTGTACAAACAAGAGATAATGTATCCTGACTGGTTGGCTTTCTTCCCCTCCTCTCTTTTATAAATCCTGTTTTTGCCTTTGTTTCTTGAACTAGCCTACCAGTTCACTGTCTCTCCTGTGAGAACAAATTTGCATGCACACTAAATAAATAAGTCTTTACTTATTCTTCAAAAAGTTTATTTTAAATGCCCTCAGGTTCCTAGCAAATCATACATCTTTAGAAGGAAAATGTTAAAAAGAAAGGCAAAATCAATCAATCAACCAATCCCATTAATACGT
The DNA here is from genome assembly GCF_030014295.1 of Loxodonta africana. Taxonomy (NCBI): domain Eukaryota; kingdom Metazoa; phylum Chordata; class Mammalia; order Proboscidea; family Elephantidae; genus Loxodonta; species Loxodonta africana. The sequence continues at coordinate 130,054,275 of NC_087345.1, read as the reverse complement.
ATACAGTTTCCAGGTCACATTCTTGATTTTGCTTTCCACAGCACCTTCAACTCCATCTCAAGTAAGGTGACAAATGAACTTGTTCTGACTCTTCTCTGCCTTCTTCTCCTGATTGAATTCAAAATAGAAAGTATATGTATGTATTACCCCAGCGCCAAGAATTGTATGAGTTTTATTACCAAAATTTTCTCATTGAATTGAGTCCTTGAAATGATTATGTGTGATATGCCCCAAAAGGGCTCTTAAAATATGGAATTTACAGCATGGTACTTAGTCTCTTTCTCTCACTCTTGTGTAGCAACTGTTTTCCTACCCCTGGAATCTTCTTTAATACTGTTTCTGAAAAAAGGAGGTGGTGGTTCTTTTGAGGGATAAAAATATTTGATTAATTTATTTTATCTGAGATTTACATAATCTCAAAGATAGAAATGAGGAAATTGAATAAAATGCAAAGTCTCAAAGAAGAACTTCACAGAAATATTTCTTGGCAACAAACGAGCAACATGAATATTTTCAAGGAGAACATGATCCCCTTCATCACACTGCAAAACAGAGACACTAAATTATGTCCTGAGCTATAAAAAAAAAAAAAAGCCTTTTATTACTCTCTGAGTTATTAGACAATGAACTGAACATTAGAGTCACTAGAGAATCATTTCACCAATAGCCAGGGGCCTTTCCTGGTGGAACTATTATCTGAATGAGGGAATTAAATACAGTTGACAGAGGATTCATTGATATTACAATGCAGTTAGAAGAAAAAATAGAAAAGAGAATAGTAACTATATGCTCCAAGATTATTAGGGGGTGACAGTTCTCTTAATAAAACCTAAAACATTATGTATGTGATTGTCTTAAGCTGGGTTCTTTAGAGAAGCATATAAATAAATATACAGAGAGAATCATACCAAGGAAATGCCTCATGGGATTATAAAGGCTGGAACGTCCCAAGTCCACGGATGGAGATAGAAGTTTCTCCCAATCCATATAGCCACAGGGGCTGGTGAACCTAAGATCTGCAGGTCAGAGAGCCGGGCTCTTGCAGACAGGCTGTGAAGATCGATGAATCCCAAGATCAGCAATAAGCTGCTAGCTCAAGTCCCAAGAACAGTAGGTTAGATGAACAGGATGCAGTCACAGGATTCAGAGTGAGTAAAAAGCCAGAACATCTGCTTATATTTGGATGCAGGCCACACCCCCAAGGAAACTCACTTTCATCTGATTGGCTACTCACAGCAGATCCCATCATGGGAATGATCACATATAAATACTGAGAATCACGACCCAGCCAAGCTGACACAATCTTAACCATCAAAATGATTAATCCCATTATTTCAATAGGAAACAATTTCTCTAAACGGATATTTACTACTGTTATTCTGGGGTACTGAGGTTAGTAGCTGATAGGTCTATTTCCTAAATTTTAGTCAATGATTGAAAGCTATCTTGATAAGAAAGATAGTCATTAAAAAATAAATAAAGTCAGTGGTCACATTTGTAATCGGGGAAAATTGGTCTTCTGAGCTATGGTTCTTGGGTGACACGTATGGTTTGCACTGGAGAACACATGTGGTCACTATGAGTCAGAATTGACTTGACAGCAAAGGGTTTGGCTTAGTTTCGGACTTAGGAGCTACTTGCCCTCCTGAAATACCTAGCAAGTTAGAGAGCTATAGGTACTCTCTTGGAGAAGGCAAGGTTGATGTAGTTACTAGGGGGTTGATTCTCCCCACACAGAATGCTTCCTGTGATTAGATTTTATTGCCAGGAAGGGATACAAAAAATGAAAAAGGGAGATAAGGAAATTAATTAATCATTATTCAGTTTTTTTTTTTTTTTTTTTTTCCTGAGGTAGGAAGATACACTGGAATCTAGGTGCTTAATTTGAAATGTGTTGTTCGTCATGTGTTGGACACATGACGATAGATAACCAGCTACCATCATGTAAATTCTGACTCATGGTGATCTCATATGTGTCAAAGTAGAACTGTGGTCCATAGAGTTTTCAATGGCTGGTTTTATGGAAATAGATCACCAGGTCTTTTTTTCTGAGACAACTCTGAGTGTTCTGGAAACTCTAACCTTTAGGTTAGTAGCAGAGAGCATTAACTGTTTGTACTACCCAAGAACTCCTTGTACGTAGATTGTTGTTGTTAGGTGCAGTCAAATAAGTTATGACTCATAATGATCCAGAAAGAAACAATGCCCTGTCCTGCTCCATCCTCACAATGCTTGCTATGTTTGAGCCCATTGTTACAGCTACTGTGTCAATCAATCTCACTGAGGATCTTCTTTCTTTTCCCCACCTTCTGCTTTACCAAGCATGATGAACTTCTCCAGGGGGCTGGTACCTCCTAACAACATGTCCAAAGTATGTGAGACAAAGTCTTGCCATCCTACTTCTAAGAGACATTCTGGCCATAGTTCTTCCAAGGCAGGTCTGTTTGTTCTTCAGAAAATCCATGGTATATTCAACATTCTTTGGCAACACCATAATTCAAAAGCATCAAGACACGAAAGAACAAAAACAAACAAAAAAACAGATGTCAGAAGAGACTCTGAAACTTGCTCTTGAATGTAGAATAGATAAGGTGAGTGGTAGAAATGATGAAGTGAAAGAGCTGAACAGAATATTTCAAAGGGCAGCTCGAGAAGGCAAAGTATGATACTGATAGGTGCAAAGACCTGAAGTTAGAAAACCAAAAGGGAAGAAAATGCTTGGCATTTCTGAAACTGAAAGTACACAGATGTTGTTGTTAGATGCTGTTGAGTCACTTCTAACTCATAGCAACCCTGTGTACAACAGAACAAAACAAGACCTGGTCCTGAACCATCCTCACGATCATTGTTATGCTTGAGCCTATTATTACAGCCACTGAGTCAATCCATCTTGTTGAGGGTCTTCCTCTTTTTCAGTGACCCTCTTCTTTACCAAGCATGATGTCCTTCTCCAGGAACTGGTCCCTCCCAATAACATGTCCAAATTATGTGAGGCATAGTCTCACCATCCTTGCTTCTAAGGAGCATTTGGTTGTATTTCTTCCAAGACAGATTTGTTCATTCTCTGGCAGTCCATGGTATATTCAATATTCATTGCCAACGCCACAGTTCAAAGGCATCAGTTCTTCTTCAGGCTTTCCTATTCATCATCCAGCTTTTGAAGGCATATGAGGCTATTGAAAACACCAAGGCTTGGGTCAGGTTTACCTTAGTCTTCAAGGTGACATCTTTGCTTTTCAACACTTTAAAGAGGTCCTTTAAAGCAGATTTGTCCAATGCAATGCGTCACTTGATTTCTTTTTTTTTTTCTTTTTATAATTTTTACTGTGCTTTAAGTGAAAGTTTACAAATCAAGTCAGTCTCTCACACAAAAACTTATATACACCTTGCTACATACTCCCAATTACTTCCCCCTAATGAGACAGCCCGCTCCCTCCCTCCACTCTCTCGTTCTGTATCCATTTGGCCAGCTTCTAACCCCCTCTACCCTCTCATCTCCCCTCCAGGCAGGAGATGCCAACATAGTTTCAAATGTCCACCTGATTCAAGAAGCTCACTCCTCACCAGCATCCCTCTCCAACCCATTGTCCAGTCCAATCCATGTCTGAAGAGTTGGCTTTGGGAATGGTTCCTGTTCTTGGCCAACAGAAGGTCTGGGGGCCATGACCACCGCGGTCCTTCTAGTCTCACTCAGACCATTAAGTCTGGTCTTTTTACGAGGACTTGGAGTCTGCATCCCACTGCTCTACTGCTCCCTCAGAGATTCTCTGTTGTGTTCCCTGTCAGGGCAGTCATCAGTTGTAACCAGGCACCAGCTAGTTCTGGTCTCAGGATGATGTAGTCTCTGGTTCATGAGGCCCTTTCTGTCTCTTGGGCTCGTAATTACCTTGTGTCTTTGGTGTTGTTCATTCTCCTTTGATCCAGGTGGGTTCAGACTCATTGCTGCATCTTAGATGGCGGCTTGCTAGCATTTAAGAAGCCAGACGCCACTCTTCCAAGTAGGATGCAGAATGTTTTCTTAATAGATTTTATTATACCAATTGACTTAGACGTCCCCTGAAACTATGGTCCCCAAACCCCTGCCCCTGATATGCTGGCCTTTGAAGCATTCAGTTTATTCAGGAAATTGCTTTGCTTTTGGTTTAGTCCAGTTGTGCTGACCTCCCATGTGTTGTATGTTGTCTTTCCTGTCACCTAAAGTAGTTCTTATCTACTATCTAATTAGTGAGTACCCCTCTCCCACCCTCCCTCCCTCCCCCCTCTTGTAAACACAAAAAAAATGTTTTCCTCTCAATTTAAACTATTTCTCAAGTTCTTATAATAGTGGAGTTATACAATATTTGTCCTTTTGCAACTGACTAATTTTAATCAGCATAATGCCTTCCAGGTTCCTCCATGTTATGAAATGTTTCACAGATTCATCACTGTTCTTTATTGATGTATGGTATTCCACTGTGTTAATATACCAGAATTTATTTATCCATTCATCTGTTGATGGGCACCTTGGCTGCTTCCAACTTTTTGCTATTGTAAACAGTGGTGCGGTGAACATGGGTGTGCATATATCTGTTCGTGTAAAGGCTCTTATTTCTCTAGGGTATATTCTGAGGAGTGGGATTGCTAGATCGTATGGAAGTTGTATTTCTAGCTTTTTAAGGAAGTGCCAAATCGATTTCCAAAGTGGTTGTACCGTTTTACATTCCCACCAGCAGTGTATAAGTGTTCCAGGCTCTCCACGGCCTCTCCAACATTTATTTTGTGTTTTTTGGATTAATGCAGCCTTGTTGGAATGAGATGAAATCTCACTGTAGTTTTGATTTGCATTTCTCTAATGGCTAATGATTGTGAGCATTTCCTCATGTATCTGTTAGCAACCTGAATGTCTTCTTTAGTGAAGTGTCTATTCATATCTTTTGCCCATTTTTTAATTGAGTTGCCTTTTTGTAGTTGAGTTTTTGCAGTGTCATGTCGATTTTAGAGACAGGACGCTGATCGGAAACGTCACAGCTAAAAACTTTTTCCCAGTCTGTAGGTAGTCTTTTTACTCTTTCGGTCAAGTCTTTGGATGAGCATAGGTGTTTGATTTTTAGGAGCTCCCAGTTACCTAGTTTTTCTTCTGCATTCTTAATAATGTTTTGTATACTGTTTACGGCACGTATTAGGGCTTTTAAAGTTGTCCCTATTTTTTCTTCTGTGATCTTTATCGTTTTAGATTTTATATTTAGGTCTTTGATCCATTCTGAGCTCGTTTTTGTGCATGGAGTGAGGTATCGGTCTTGTTTCATTTTTTTGCAGATAGATATCCAGTTATGCCAGTATCATTTGTTAAAAAGACTGTCTCTTCCCCCATTTAACTGTTTTGGGGCCTTTGTCAAATATCAACTGCTCATATGTCAATGGATTTCTGTCTGGATTCTCAATTCTGTTCCATTGGTTTATGTACCTGTTGTTGTACCAGTACCAGGTTATTTTGACTACTGTAGTGGTCTAATCATTTCTAAAATCAGGTAAAGTAAGGCCTCCCACTTTGTTCTTCTTTTTCAGTAATGCCTTACTTATCCGGGGCCTCTTTCCGTTCCATATGAAGTTGGTGATTTGTTTCTCCATCTCATTAAAAAATATCTTTGGAATTTGGATCAGAATTTCATTAAATGTATAGATCACTTTTGGTAGAATAGACATTTTTGTAATGTTAAGTCTTCCTATCCATGAGCACTTATGTAAGTCTCTTTTGGTTTCTTGCAGAAGTGTATTGTAGTTTTCTTTGTATAAGTCTCTTACATCTCCGGTAAGATTTATTCCTAAATATTTTATCTTCTTTGGGGCTACTTTAAAAGCCATTGATTTGGTGATTTCCTCTTCGATGCTCTTTTTGTTAGTGTAGAGTAATCCAACTGATTTTTCTATGTTTATCCTGTATCCCGATACTCTGCCGAACTGTTCTGTAAGTTTCAGTAGTTTTCTGGAGGATTCCTTAGGGTTTTCTGTGCATAAGATCATGTCATCTGCAAATAGAGGTAATTTTACTTCTTCCTTGCCAGTCTGGATGCCCTTTTTTTCTTTATCTACCCTAATTGCTCTGGCTAGGACCTCCAACAGAATATTGAATAAAAGCGGTGATAAAGGGCATCCTTGTCTGGTTCCCAATCTCAATGGGAATGCTTTCAGGCTTTCTCCACTTAGGGTGATGTTGGCTGTTGGCTTTGTAGAAATGCCCTTTATTATGTTGAGGAATTTTCCTTTTTACCTATTTTGCTGAGAGATTTTTTATCACGAATGGGTGTTGAACTTTGTCAAATGCCTTTTCTGCATCAATTGATAAAATCATGTGATTCTTGTCTTTTGTTTTATTTATGTGATGGATTACATTAATTGTTTTTCTGATGTTGAATCATCCTTGCATAAAATACCTGATATGAATTGCACTTGGTCATGGTGAATTATTTTTTTGATATGTTGTTGAATTCTATTGGCTAGAATTTTGTTGACGATTTTTGCATCTGTGTTCATGAGGGATATAGGTCTGTAATTTTCTTTTTTTGTGGCGTCTTTACCTGGTTTTGGTATCAGGGATATGGTGGCTTCATAGAATGAGTTTGGTGGTATTCCATCCTTTTCTGTGCTCTGAAATACCTTTAGTAGTAGTGGTGTTAACTGTTCTCTGAAAGTTGGTAGAACTTTGCAGTGAAGCCGTCTGGGCCAGGGCTTTTTTTTTTGTCGGGAGTTTTTTGATTACCTTTTCAATCTTTTCTTTTATTATGGGTCTATTTAGTTGTTCTACCTCTGTTTGTGTTAGTTTAGGTAGGTAATGTGTTTCTAGGAATTCATCCATTTCTTCTAGGCCTTCAAATTTGTTATAGTTTTTCATACTGATCTGATATGATTCTTTTAATTTCAGTTGGGTCTGTTGTAATATTGCCTATTGCATTTCTTATTTGGGTTATTTGCTTCCTCTTCTGTTTTTCTTTTGTCACTTTGACCAGTGGTTTATCAATTTTATTGGTTTTTTTCAAAGAAGCAGCTTTTGGTCTTGTTAATTCTGTCGACTGTTTTTCTGTTTTCTATTTCATTTAGTTCAGCTCTAATTTTTATTATTTGTTTTCTTCTGGGGCCTGAGGGTTTCTTCTGTTGCTCTCTTTCTATTTGTTCAAGTTGTAGGGATAATTCTTTGATTTTGGCCCTTTCTTCTTTTTGGATGTGTGCATTTATTGATATAAATCGGCCTCTGAGCACCGCTTTTGCTGTGTCCCAAAGGTTCTGATAGGAAGTGTTTTCATTCTCACTGGATTCTCTAAATTTCTTTATATTCCATCCTTACTGTCTTCTATATTCCAGTCTTTTTTGAGCAGGGTATTGTTCTGTTTCCAAGTGTTTGATTTCTTTTCCCTGCTTTTCCTGTTATTGATTTCCACTTTTATGGCCTTATGGTCAAAGAAGATGCTTTGCAATATTTCAATGTTTCGGATTCTGCTAAGGCTTGCCTTATGACCTAATATGTGGTCTATTCTAGAGAGTATTCCGTGTGCACTAGAAAAGAAAGTATACTTGGTTGCTGTTGGGTGGAGTGTTCTATATATGTCTATGAGGTCAAGTTGGTTGATTGTGGCATTTAGATCTTCTGTGTCTTTATTTAGCTTCTTTCTGGATGTCCTGTCCTTCACCGAAAGTGTTGTATTGAAGTCTCCTACTATTATTGTGGAGCTGTCTTTCTCACTTTTCAATGCTGATAGAGTTTGTTTTACGTATCTTGCAGCCCTGTCATTGGGTGCATAAATATTTAATATAGTTATATCTTCTTGGTACAATGTCCATTTAATCATTATACAGTGTCCTTCCTTATCCTTTATGATGGATTTAACTTTAAAGTCTATTTTGTCAGAAATTAATATTGCTACTCGTGCTCTTTTTTGATTGTTGTTTGCTTGATATTTTTTTTTTCCATCCTTTGAGTTTCAGTTTGTTTGTGCCTTTAAGTCTAAGGTGTGTCTCTTGTAGGCAGCATATAGACGGATCTTGTTTTTTTAATCCGTTCTGCCACCCTCTGTCTCTTTATTGGTGCATTTAGTCCATTTACATTCCACGTGATTATGGATAGGTATGAATTTAGTGCTATCATTTTGATGTCTTTTTCTGTGTGGTGTTGACAGTTTCTTTTTCCCACTTAATTTTATATGCTGAATAGATTAACTTTATATATTGTTCTTTCCTCATATTCTTTGTTGATTTTGTTTCTTCTGAGTCTCTATTTTTTTCTTGTATTTTATTTTGGTGAGTAGGATGGTTTGTCTCCTTTGTCATTACCTTATTATTTACCCCTGTTTTTCTAAATTTAAACCTAGCTTTTATTTCTTTGTATCGCCTTATCTTCCACTCCATATGGAAGATCTGTGATTACATTTCTTAGTCCCTTTATTGCTTTGGAAACTCTGGTGGCGTATTGGTTAAGTGCTACGGCTGCTAACCAAAGGGTCTGGGTTTTGTTGGGTTTATTGTTTTAATGTTGCCTTCTTTTATGTAATAATATCGCTGTTACCCTGTTTTGAGCTTTTTTTTATAATCTTTTTTTGTTTTGTTTTTTTTCATTTTTCTGTCTGGGTTGACTTCTCTTGCTCTGCCCAGTGTTCTAGTCTTGGGTTGATACCTGCTATTATTGATTTTCTAACCAAAGAACTCCCTTTAGTATTTCTTGTAGTTTTGGTTTAGTTTTTACAAATTGCCTTCTTGCCTGCATGGTTTCTGCCGAGTAGTCCAAGCTTATTCTTATTGGTTCTTCTTTGTAGATGACTATTTATTTATCCCTAGCTGCTATTATAATTCTCTCTTTATCTTTGGTTTTGGCAAGTTTGATTATAATATGTTTTGGTGACTTTCTTTTAACATCTACCTTATGTGGAGTTCGATGAGCATCTTGGATAGATATCTTCTCATCTCTCTTGATATTAGGGAAGTTTTCTGCCGACAAATCTTCAACAATTCTCTCTGTATTTTCTGTTATCCCTCCCTGTTCTGGTACTCCAATAACTTGTAGGTTATTTCTCTTGATAGAGTCCCACATGATTCTTAATGTTTCTTCATTTGTTTAATTTTTTTATCTGATTTTTCTTCAAATATATTAGTGCCAAGTGCTTTATTTTCAAGTTCAGAAATTCTGGCTTCTACTTGCTCAATTCTGCTTCTCTGACTTTCTATTGAGTTGTCTACTTCTATAATTTTATCGTTAATCTTCTGAATTTCTGATTGCTGTTTATGGACTTTTCCAGCTTATTAAATTTTTCATTATGTTGCTGAATAATCTTTCTAATTTCTTCAATTGCTTTATCTGTGTGTTCCTAGCTTGTTCTGTGTATTGCCTCATTTCCTTCCTGATGTCTTGAAGAGCTCTGTATATTAATCTTTTGTATTTTGGCTCTGATAATTCCAGAAATGTACTTTCATCTAGAAGATCCCTGGATTCTTCATTTTGAGAGCTTGTTGAGGTGATCATGGTCTGTTTCTTTATGTGACTCAATATCGACTGTTGTCTCCAAGCCATCTATAAGTTATTGTATAAGTTTATGTTTGCGTACTGTGTCGTAGCTTCTTGCTTTGTTTTGTTTTGGTATACCCCTACGCGTTGCTTGAGTGAGCTAACTTGATTATTTTTGCCTTTGGAGTTCTGATGTCCTGTCCCCAGATGGCTAGAGCTGTTATCAGGTATATCAGTGTAGAAGTCCTTTCATTTTTCTTGTATGAATTCAGCTCAGATGTCCAGGTAGCTGACCATCAAGTGTGTGGTACAGACTCTGTTCTACAGTTTTAGAGGGGCAGGGGTGATTGGTGTATGTACTGGTATCTGATCGTGGCAGGGAGTCACTCTCTGAACAAGACAGGGGGCCGAGAACTGACCCCTGAATGTCTCTGAGGAAAGTGCATCTCTGTTCCTTAGAGCATGCAAGTGGGTGGGTTCTGCAGACTGACCATGGGCACCCAAAGTTTTTGATTGTAAGGACTGGGAGGTACCAGTTATCCTTGGACCTCCATCTTGGGTGGCTGAGTGACCTGAGTGGAGCTACCAGTCCTTAGGGCCCTGATGTGGGTTGGTGAGGACCTTGTTTAATAGGCAAAGCAATGTCAAACATCAAACACCCGCTTTTCCACTGCACAGATGAAATGGTTGGAGTCTGCCAACAAGGGGCTATTCTCCTGAAATAGGCCCACACAGGTCCATGCAGAAGGGGAAAGTGTTCAAAGTCCACAGACTGTTCATGCCTGAACAGGAGCCACTTCTGTCCTGAGCTCCCCTGGATAGTGGAGCTAGCAAATTATCTTTTCCCCCAGTTGCAAATTTTTTCTTTCCCCAAGGCTGGGAGGATGGCTCTAGGTACTCAACAGGGCCTATATCAAACCCAGGGAATTCAGCCACTGAAGCCGGCTTGGGGGTGAGGGGAGGTGTGGTAAAATATATGCAAGTTCTTAGCTTTTGCTGAGAGCACCATTCTTCTCAGGTTCCGGAGGTGTGAGCAGACTGTGGGGGTGGCTCCTTCTTCCTGAGGAAATTGCCGCTGAATGCTAGTACAGCCCACTGTAGCTGCTCCGGGAATGGTGCCTGAGGGCTCCCAGCGATTCAGGTCCAGTAATGCCTCTCTGCTTCTGAACGGTCTCTTCCTCCGCCCCTCAGTTCTTTTTCTAAGCTTGCCTTTGAAGCTCAGGGCAACCAGCTTGTTACAAATATACTCGTTTCACTTGCTTTTTCCGGTCTTTGTTGTAAAGGAGGCTCGCCGGAAGCATCTGTCTATTCTGCTGTCTTGATTCCAGCTTGTGTCATCTGATTTCTTGACTGCTGCTTCCATGGGTGTTGATTGTGGATCCAAGTAAAATGAAATCCTTGACAACTTCAATCTTTTCTCCATTTATCATGATGTTGCTTATTGGTCCAGTTGTGAGGAATTTCGTTTTCTTTATGTTGAAGTGTAATCTATATTGAAGGCTGTGGCCTTTGATCTTCTTTAGTAAGTGCTTTAAGGTAGAAGGATGCAGCAGTCTACTTCTGAAAAGAATTAGCCAGTGAAAACCTTATGAATAACAGTGGAACATTGACTTACAAATTGAATAAATATGGTGAAAGGATACAACCCTGACACATGCCTTTCCTGACTTTAAACCACACAGTAGTCTCTTGTTCTGTTTGAACAACTTCCTCTTGATCCATGTACAGGTTCATCATGAGCATAGTTAAGTGTCTTGGAATTCCCATTCTCCATAATGTTATCCATAATTTTTTATGATCCACACAGTTGAATGCCTTTGCCTAAGTCAATAAAACACAGGTAAACACCTTGTTTGTATTCTCTGCTTTTGGGCTGGATCCATCTGAGATCAACAATGATAAAGGAAATCTCAGAAGATGATGGGTAGATGGGTTGTTACAGGGCACCTAGAAGGCTCAGGTGTGAGTGTTTGCCAACTGTAAATCTGAAATAAAATCTCAGAACACAGCTTCTTGAAAATTTATCTAAAAACAGATGTAGAGATTATTCCTGATGGTTAATAATTCCATAAAATCTACACAGAAGGAGATTCTTTGTTTTCACTATTCCAGATTTTTTAAAACAATTAACAGAAAAACCCAAGGTACACTAGGATAACAAGACGGTTTGGATTAAGTATGTAGTGTTAGTTACCATGGAGTGGGCTCTGACGCAAGGACACCTTAATGTGTACCAGAGTGAAATGGTGGCTTGTTCTGCATTATCTTCATGGTCATTGGTATGTTTGAGCCCATTTTCATGGCTACTGTGTCAATTCATCTCATTAATGTTTTACTTATATTTGCTGGCCTTCTACATTACCAAACATGATCCATTTTAGAAGAAATACAATCAGAATAATCCTTAGAAGCAAGGATGCAAGCCTTCAGCTCACTTACTTTGGGCATCAGGAAAAACGAATTGCTAGAAAAGGTCATTAAAATATGCATAAATAAATAGAATTAAGATGGGATGGCAAAGTCAAATGCCAAGCATATATATTGCAATGAGTTCTTGTGTTCCAGGAAAAGTGAATTCTCTGGTAGCTTCATTTATTTTTTATTTCATATTTTTTCTCATATCTATATAATCTCTCCATATTTTACTTATTAGCCTGTTTTTGATCACTCAGAAAAAAATCATGCATTTATTCTTTAAGCAAATGTTCACTTTCCTAAGTCTCTGCTTCCCTACTATGAGAACCTTTGTCAATCTTTATAGAAGAGTGGAATATCAATCTACCATCTATTCCTCTACTGATCATTCTCAAATGACATATTCATAATAGCTTATTAAAAAAAAAAAAAAAAAGGAGCAGCTGTTGATAAATTTGGTTAGAAGACCAAATCCAGAAGGATTCCTATGAGCTTACTGAAGATTCAAATGGAAGCATGCACCTTTTTGGAGAACCTGAAGGAATAGCAAGGGGAGGAGCACAGCAAGTACTTTAATGCCAGCAAGGGATGATTTCATTGCTTCAAATGCAGATTTGGCTTAAGTAACTTGCATATAAATGCAGAAGCAGAAGGAGCCAGTGTTGAAGCTGCAGAAAAATTCAATGATAAACTGGACAATATAATACAAGTTGAAGAATACCTAGCAGAGCAGATTTTCAGTGTGGACAAAACAGGCTTGTTTGGGGAAAAGATGTTGGAATGGACCTATATTCACAAATAGACAAAGTCGATGCCTGGTTTCAAGGCATTTAAAGATAGAATCACACTGCTGCTTGGAGGAAATGCTGCTGGATTTAAATTAAAGCGTTTTGTTGTTTACTATTCTAAAAAGCCCTGAGCATTCAAAAACATCAACAAAAATAAGCTGCTGGTCTGCTACAGGAGTAACTGCAAGGCTTGGATGACAATTGTGTTATTCAAAGACTGGTTTTTTAAATTGTTTCATCCCAGAAGAGCACACCTACCTCCTAGAAAAGAGCATCCCTTTCAAGATTCTGCTGCTACTTCATAATGTCCCAGGACATCCTCCTCACGTACATGATCTAAATCGAGATGCAAAGGTGGTGTATCTACCTCCCAATACAACAGCTGTGATTCAGCCTATGGATCAAGGTACCATCACCACCATCAGGGAACACTACCTTATGGACTACTTTTGCTCAGACAAAGCAGCAACAGATGGAGGTACTACTGGTGACATTACACACTTCCTGGAAGAATTATAATATTCTTCAGTGTATCTGGAACATTTCATCTTCTTAGAAATTACAGAAAAATGCATGCAGGGGATATGGAAAATTTGTTGAATTATGTGAACATGTTCCAAGCATTTGATCAGCACAATATGATGGGAGAGATCATTGGAAAAATCATCCACATGGCAAAAATACTGAATTTAGAAAGTTATTGTCAATGTGAAAGAGCTCATAGATCAGAAGAGGAATTGACAAATCAGGGCTTAATGGATTTTGATGAGGAAACAAATGCTGAAGAACAAACAAATAATGAGAAAGAGGAAGGAGAAAAGTTATCAAAACATTTTACAGTGTAAGAAGTAGCTGAAGTTTTTTTTTTTTCTAAACTAGATCGGGGCTTAACCTAGAAAAAAAACCCTTTGGAGTCGATTCCGACTCATAGTGATTCTATAGGACGAGGTAGAACTGCCCCACAGAGTTTCCAAGGAGGCCCTGGTAGATTTAAACTGCAGACCCTTTGGTTAGCAGTCTTAGCACTTAACCACTACACCACCAGGGTTTCCAATCAAGGGCTTAGGTTACTTGAAAACATGGACCCAAATGCTGATCCCTTTGCTAAACTCAACAGGTAGATTTGGGAAGCAATGAGATGCTACTGCAAAATATATGAAGAAAGAAGAAGAAAAGGACCTTAGTAATAAAAAAAAAAATTAAAAAAAAACCTCTCACTGATTTTCTGACTAGAAATGCCAGCCCCGTACCTAGGAATAATCCAGATGATCCAGAGCCTTCTGCAAGTGGAGTTATTACTACAACTGACAAAATGCCAAAGTTGTCCAACTCTTCTTCATTTTCAGAGTAAATTTTTTGTTTTTTTATGTATGTATAGATGTATTAAAATATATCTTGAAGCTTATATGTAAGGTTTCCAACCCTCAAAGACAAATAATAGTCAGATTTATAAAGATACTGGAAAAAAAAAAGGGGGGGTATTTGACTTATGTCAGAGCCAACTTAGGAGAGAGTCATCGGAACAGAACGACGTCATAAGTTAAGAATTATCTGTAATGTCCTTATTATTCTCAGTGTTATTATTGGGATATTTTCTGGGAGGGGTTGATGATCGGTGGCCTCTGTACTATATCACCACAAATAGGAAGTCTCCCTCTTGAAAATTTAATCAATGAACTTATTTAGTGTCTTCAGGATTATTTATTGACCCAATTACTGGTGCTACATTTCTCCCAAAGACAAAATTTTCAATTTACAAGTGTCTCTTTAATGCATAGCCTCTGATCACTAATCCAGTACTAACCAATACCCAGTTGCAGTGGAATCGATTCAGACTCATGGACACCCAATGTGTGCAGAGCAAAACTGTGCTCCACAGGGTTTCCTACGACTGCTTTTTTGGCAGTAGATCACCAGACGTCTCTTTTGTAGAGCCTCCGGGTGGTTTGAAATGCCAACCTTTAGGTTAGTAGCCAAGCATTTAATTATTTGCAGCTGTTATTCAGAACTTCAGAGTAAAATCTCTGAAAATGTCTAGAAGGAAACATTACTTGGAGAATCTTATGATACAGTACTATTCTAAATTATATCAGATAAGAGGGTGGGTGTCCTAATCCTGGAAGTAAGGGACAGCGAATAATCCAGATATTAAAAAGTGGAGAAAACAGGAAAAATAAGGCTGTGTTTGACATTATATAATTTTGATTAAAACAAGTAACTTGGACAGACATCCTTGATACTCTGAACATCAATTCAAAAATTCAAATTTACTTTAGACTATGCAGACCATAGGAGCAATAATGTCATATTGTAAAAGTCTGTTTTGTTTTTCTTTTTGTGAATGTCTTTCAAAGGCCTTACTTGCCAAGTGTAATTCTTTATTTTCTCTTTCAGGTTCATAAGAAACATGGACTATTTAAATGATAAGGTGTATTGTGGATCAGTACATTGACCATAGGTTTATATGATGATTGTACTAAAAAGAATAAGTCTCGTATTTGAGAAACTGGCCTGTCCCATGAAGACTGAAAGTACACTGATGATTAAAGTTCCAAAGGAAAGAGGGTAGTTAGTGCAGTTATTTTGCCTAGGCTAATATTCTGTAATTGATGGCAACTTTAGGGACCAAAGACTTCAAAAATGGAATAAAGATACCATGAGATTAAAATTTCTATCTTTTTCTTAAACTTTATGTCTTCAAACATTCTTCTTTCTCCTCATTTGGTATGTGAAAGGAAGCTAAAGTCCTAATTTATCATCTGGATATACTCCAGGTTCTGAGAAGCATAAATACAGTGTTTTCGGGTCAGAAGACAGGAATGTGAAGCTCATTTTTCCACAGCTTTTCCTAAAATAAAACAAAAATACGGCTGCTAACCAAAGGGTTGGCAGTTCAAATCCACCAGGCGCTCCTTGGAAACTCTATGGGGCAGTTCTACTCTATCCTATAGGATCACTATGAGTCGGAATTGACTTGATGGCACCGGGCTTGGGCTTGTTGGCTTTCCTAAAATAAATAAGATAAATATCAATCTTGTAGAAAATCTGAGAAAATTAAACCCAAAAATATACATAAAGAATAAAACATCATGACCAATAGGGTTTATTCCAGTAATACTACATTGATTTAACATTGAGAGAGATAATATGTTCATTTCCATGGGCGCAGAGGCATTTGATGAAATTCAACACAAAATTATAATAAAACCACTCAAAAATGAAGAGCAGAAGTTTTCCCTGAGCTAATAAGCAGTATTGACAGTAAATAAAAAAAAATTCCAAAAGTTAACATCATACCTGTTAGTTGTTCTTAGGTGACGTTGAGTAGGTTCCATATCATAGCGACACTTTGTACAAAATAAGGAAACACTTCCCATTTCTATGTCATTCTCATTATCATTGCAGCGTTTGAGTTCATTGTTGCAGCCACTGTGTCAGTCCATCTTGTTGAAGGTCTTCCTTTCTTTCGCTGAACCTCTGCTTTACCAAACATGACGTCCTTCTCCGGGGACTAGTTCCTCCTGATAACATGTCCAGAGAAAGTGAGATGATGTCTTGCCAGTCTCACTTCTAAGGAACATTCTGGATCTACTTCTTTCTAATTCTGGTAAAATGGTGAATTCATTTTTTTCTGAGTTCTGGAAAAAGATCATGAGTCTTTATCAAGCCTGTTTAACAATATCTACTATATAAAAAAAAAAATTTTTTTTTTTTTTTTTTTTTAGTGAAAGCCTTAGCCATTGAAATAAGACAATAAAAATAAATTAAAAAAATAAAAATGGGAAAGAGGAAATAAAACATTTTTGTAAATGATATAATTGTATAAAGAATATCTAAATATTAGAATAAAAAATACTCATTTATCAAGATCACTGGATAAAATCTCTATACAAAAATCTGCTAATGCATTTTTACTTCTAATATATTTCTATACTTCAGCAGCAAAAAACATGAAATGAAAATTAAAAAGCAATTCTATTTATAACAGCACCCAAAAAACATGAAATAGTAATAAAATCTAAAAAAAAAAAATGTGGTAAACCTCTACATGAAAAAAATTACATGCAACGCACCCTCCTTGCTAAAGTAACACCCTCTTTCTCCATATTTTCCATGTCTTCTTCTATATCCAGTGACTGGTAAACATGGGGGTACAAAGGCCCTGGTCCCTTATCCAAACATGGAGCAACTCTGAAAGGTGATTCCAGCTTCAGAATTATCCACACCAAAAAATGAGAAAATTAAAAAAAAAATAAATAAATAAACCCATTGCCACTGAGTGGGTTCCAACTCATAATGACTCTATAGTAGAACTGCCCTATAGTATTCCCAAAGCTATAAATCTTTACAAAAGCAGACTGCCACATCATTTTATCAAGGAGCACCTGGTAGGTTCAAACCTCCAACCTTTCAGTTAGGAGTCAAGCACTTAACCACTGCGCAACAAAGCCTCCTTTAGAATTCCCCAAAGAGACAGCCAAATACTTCCTTTAGAATACATCACCAGTTTCTCTTCCTGCCCATTCCTTCCTCCTTTCCTTCTCTTCCACAAGTAGTGAGCCCAGGCACACTGAATAATGACCTCCCTGCAAACTTATTTCCATCCAAGAGTCTGCTTCTCAGGGAATCAAACTTATGACAGTAGATAGCATTGACTTTCACAAGACTGTTCATTGAAACTGTATTCATAACTATAAAAGATTTGGAAATTATTAACATATCCATCAGTAGTAGAGTAGATAAGTCATGATATGTTTATATAATGGAATATTACATATTAATAATAATGAATTATTGCCACACCCAACAATAAGGATAAATCTAAATGATACTATGATGAGAGAAGAAGACAGGCACAAAAAAGTACATACTGTATGATATCATTCATATGAAATTCAAAACAGGCAATGCTAATCCATAGTTACAGATATTAGAACAACAATTACCTCTGCAGGGGCCTATTGATTGTGAAGAGACTTGAGACATCTCTTTGGAATATGGTAATTCCCTGTATTTTTATCAGGTTATTAGTACACGGGAACACTGGTGGCACAATTGTTAAAAGCTCAGCTGTTAATCAAAAGGTCAGCAGTTCCAATTCACCAGCCACTCCTGTGAAACAATATGAGACAGCTCTGCTCTGTCCTATAGGTTGCTATGAGTTGGAATCAACTCGATCGCAACAGGGTTTTTATTATTACATGGATTTGTATACACATTAAAAACCATCGTCTGTTGCATATTTTCCAGTTTTATATTCTTAGCTCGTGGACCATACAAAAACAGTAGAAAGGAATTGTCCAACAGGTCATAGTTTACCAACCCGGTTAAACACCAATAAATAGATAGATAGTAAATAGACAAATAAATAAATAAGCACATAAATAAATAAATAAATCATATACTGTGTAAATTGTAAGAGATTAATACATTGTGATCAAGTAGGATTTATTCTATAAATGCAGGGTAATTTAACATTTTAAAACTAATCGACATAATTCTTTATATAAAATGGTTAACAAAGTCATATGATTTTGTCAAATGACATTTGAGGAAATTCAATAGTCTTTACTATTACGTCCTGCTAGAAATGAGAGAAAATTACTTCAATGTATTACACATTATATAAAAATCACAGAAATGATCATACTGAAAGGTATAATGCAGCTAATCTATATTGACAAGGGTACATACTACAATACTAGTGCTCCAGCTTAATGTGAATGTTTCTAGACAACACAGTCAGACAAAAAATGAAAATATAAGTACTGTGTTGTATATTTTGAGGCATAATTTTCCCACTCTGAATATATGCATATTCCTCAGAGTGATAAAATTATATATATACATGTGCCAACACCACTCAGGATACTCTAGTAATTCTAAAATCTTTGATGCTGTCTGCTGATATCAGGAGAAAAAGTATTATACAGAGCATTTGGAACTATGCAGTTATCTTCACAGCCATCCAAAACACACACAACTTTCTACTTCCCCAAGTGAAGGAAATTCTTAACATATGTTTTGGGTTCCAAAGTAATTAATCAATCTCTATCTCTCATGCCATGACTTATTATATACCTCACTTCATTTTGTGTTAAAATTTTTACTACACAATATCTTGCATGAGTACAAAATGAATGATGAAAAACAGTACATTGGTTAATTAATATGTCTTTATAACATAAAAATGTATAAATTATTTTGATTATGTCTACATTATTTTAATATGACTTGACTTCTTTGGTATTCTTTCTTAGAAATATATTTTCAGTGGCTTTTAATATATTCCTCAAAATGCTTATTAACTTAATTTGTATTAAAAGTAAGTTCTTTTTTTTTTTTCCTGGCAGGGAAGAAGTTGAATTGGCTGGTTTGATAATAATCACTGACTTTGCCAATAAGATAAATTCATTCAGCTTAATTTTTAGCTATACTTTGACAAATATTCTTAAAACAATAAGATTTAAAAAAGTGATTTTTAAAAATACGTTGGTGAAGAAGAACTGGATGGTGCCCAGCTACAACCGATGACTGCCCTGACAGGGAACACAACAGAGAACCCCTGAGGGAGCAGGAGAGCAGTGGGATGCAGACCCCAAATTCTCATTAGACCAGACTTAATGGTCTGACTGAGACTAGAAGGACCCCTGTGGTCATGGCCCCTAGACCTTCTGTTGCCCCAGGGCAGAAACCATTCCTGAAGCCAACTCTTCAGACATGGATTGGACTGGACAATGGGTTGGAGAGGGATGCTGGTGAGGAGTGAGCTTCTTGGATCAGGTGGACACTTGAGACTACGTTGGCATCTCCTGCCTGGAGGGGAGATGAGAGGGTGGAGGGGGTTAGAAGCTGGTGAAAAGGACACGAAAAGACAGAGTGGAGGGAGAGAGCAGGCTGTCTCATTAGGGGGAGAGTAACTGGGTGTGTGTAGCAAGGTGTATATGGGTTTTTGTGTGAGAGGCTGACTTGATTTGTAAACTTTCACTTAAAGCACAATAAAAATTATTAAAAAAAATACATTGGTGAGCTGCAATGAAATTAATACTATTTTTATATCTAGACACATTCTGAGCATACTGGGTTAAACAAGTAGCTTCTCAGTGAAAAGGGATCTGTCATAATTGTCGATTAATAATTCTGATTAAGTTTAGATACAAATGTTCTTCCCAGAACTTGGGGAAGTAAATGGAGCTGACATATAGGCAATAAATTATTTTCTATTAAGGTGTTTCCCAATAATTTGCTTTCACCAAAATAGGTGCAGGATTAAGTCAGTTTATTAGGTAATAAAATAGTATTTGATATTAGAGACTTATATAACCATTGACATATAATTCTGAAGAAGCTGAAATAACTGAATGACATTACTACAGTGAACCTCTTAGTTCTCATCTATTTTTTATGAACAAGTTTTTTCTCAGTTTTTCTATCTATAATGTCAAAAGAGGAAAGAATTATTGAAAATGGCCTCAATTATAATCATGTAAGTATATCTAAGCTATTTTTTTAAAAAAATATTATGCCATTAAAATTTCCAATAAAGTCCTTTGTTAATGTCTAAAATTTTTTCAAATGAGTAGTCAATTTATATTGTTTTGATCGTGCACTAATTATTATGAAGTCAGTTTCAATGTCTAGAGCTTTATATGTATAGACAATAAAACAAATATGAAACTCATAATTTATACATACTTTTTTTTTTTTAAATCAGTGAGATTTTAAATTGAGGGCAGAATCACCAGTAAAGGAACAGTAAAGGACCAGTAAAGGACCAGTAAGGGAACTGGAGACAGTGTCAGAATGAAGGCAAATTACAAAGTTGGAAAGAAAGCCTTGGTTAACAGCTATGAATACATACCCTCTGAAACCCTTTGCCGTCAGGTCAATTCCGACTCATAGCGACCATATAGGGTAGCGTAGAACCTCTCCACAGATTTTCCAAGGCTATGACCTTTACAGAAGCAGACTGCCACATCTTTCCCCCGTGGAGCAACTGGTTTGTTTGAACTGCTGATCTTTTGGTTGGTAGCTGAGCTCTTTAGCCACTGCACAACCAGGGCTCCTTTATGAATACATACCTTTTCGTTATTTTTATTTTTTCAAAGTAATATATGTACATGTTTAAAACAGAATAGCACAAAAAAATCTTATTTCAATTGAATGATTTCACTTCCTGAATAACTGTGTTGCTCCTTGTAGGCAATTGTATTTAATTATTTGTGTTTTCTTATGGCTATCATATATCTCTAAATAATATGTTTACAGTCCACACAGAATTTTGAAACTTAGAAATATGTATTCACTTCCTGCTTCAATAGATGATTAGTCCAAGACCACTCTCACTGCCCTCTTCTTGCTTCTTCATATCAGCCTCTATTTCTTTTTAAATAAGTGGCCAGTTTGTAGGACATGGACATGGGTGTTAGTTACCACCCTTCCTTCTACGTCTCTTCCTGCCTTCTACCTCTTTTTCTACCTCACTATCTCTTGATCTCCGTCATTTGATTCTCTACTTTTGCATTGACAACATTGAATTATGCATATGATCTATAACCATACAATTTCAGGATTTTACCACTGGTTAATTCTAAGAGCTTGAAATTGAAAAAAACAATGTATTATTTCACATATTATGATAGCATAATAATTATTTCCAATGTAGTGATTATAAATCTCTCTCTACAGTTTTAAAGTACTACTCAAAGAAGTAAACTTCAAAAGGAATTATATTATTATGCTTCACTAATCTGTGTTTCACTGACTATGAAAAAGCATTCAACTCTGTGGATCATAACTGATTATGGATAACATTGTGAAGAATGGGAACTCCAGGACACTTAATTGTGCTCATGACGAACCTGTGCATAGAGCAAGAGACAGTCATTCAAACAGAACAAGGGGATGCTGCTTGGTTTGAAATCAGGAAAGATGTGGGTCAGGGTTGTATGATTTCACCATACTTATTCAATCAGTGTGAAGAGCAAATAATTTGAGAAGCTGGACTAATATGAAAAAGAATGTAGCATCAGGATTGGAGGAAGACTTATTTACAACCTGCTTGCTCAAAGTAAAGAGGACTTCAAGCATTTACTAATGGAGATCGAAGATTATAGCCTTAAGAATGGGTTATATCTCAACATAAAGAATACAAAAATCCTCGCAACTGAACCAATAAGCAACATCATGATAAATGGAGAAAAGACTGAAGTTGTCACGGATTTCATTTTACTTGGGTCCACAATCAACGCCCAGAGAAGCAGCAGTCAAGAAATCAAACAACATATTGCACTGGGCAAAACTGCTGCAAACTCCTTTGAAGTGTTAAAAAGCAAAGTTGTCACCTTGAAGACTAAGATGCACCTGACCCAATCCATGGTATTTTCAATCATCTCATGAATGCTAAAGCTAGACAATGAATAAGGAAGACTGAAGAAGAATTGATGCATTTGAATTATGGTGTTGGTGAAGAATCTTGAATATACCATGGACTATCAGAAGAAGGAACAAATCTGTCTAGGAAGAAGCACAGTCAGAATGCTCCTTAGAAGTGAGGATGGCAAAACTTTGTCTCACTTACTGTGGACACGTTATCAGGAGGGATCAGTCCCTAAAGAAGAACATCATGGTTGGTAAAATACAGGGTCAGCGAAAAAGAGGAAGACTTTCAATGAGATAGACTGACACAGTGGCTGCAATAATGGGCACAAACATACCAATGACTGTGAGAATGGCGCAGGACTGGGGAGTGTAAGTTCTGTTGTACGCAGGGTCACTATTAGCTGGAACCAACTGGACTGCGCCTAAGAACAATAACATAATTGTTTAAAGTCATTCCAAAATGTGTTTGCTTCACATTTGGACATAGTTTTTCTACATTTTTATGCTTTTTGCCTTTGATTGTCTAATTGCCTTTCTTTTCTTACTTCCCAAAGTCTTCAGTTTTCCTGCTTCATTCTGGAAGAGTTGTTTACAAGATCTGTTGCAATATTCATCCTGGGACATTCATCACTGCTCTCCTGGGCATTGTCTTGAGCATGGGAGATGGATCCCGTGTCCTTCATTTTTTGGTTTATTCCTACTTTTGCTAGATTGCTATTTTTTCAGTGCATGCTAGATTCATAAATTGGTCAGTTTGGATATAGCCAATGATGAAGGATTTCAGAGAAAGATTAAGGTAAAGCATCCTGAACAGAGAAACACACCAGAGGAGCCAATCGTGTACCCAGTTACTAGAACTGGACCAGGGACTCCAAAGGCTGAGAACATCAGTTAGTTTTTATTCCCATCAGATGAGGACACTAAGGAATTGACATATTTCCTGCCTTGTTTCGACTTGTCAACAGATCAGTTTTGGGCCAGAAGTTGAAAATAGGGAACATATTATGAAGAAATAGAAAAGAAAGAGGAAATTTGAAAAGAACAGAAAACCCCTAAAACTGTAGAGGCAATAATTACTTTGAGAGAAATTATCCTGACTCTAATTGTGGTTTCAGTAACTAGTAGAGATAGTAGGCACAGCATTATAGTAGGAAATTAGCACATCTTTATAGAATAATTCTTTTAGGGTGTTTGCATTTTATAGTCTTGCTGCCTGGACTATTCTTCTACCAGACTCCAGAACTGGTTTTCATGTTATTGATGTCTCTGTTCAAATATCAGCTCTGCAGAGGGGTCTTTTGCGAACACTCTATTTTAAATAATCCCTCCCTCCTTCCTTTGTCACACTATCTTTTTATCTTGTTTAGTTCTCTTCATGGCACATAACATCACTTAATATTATATTTTTACCTTAGGGAAAATACATATCATTATATACTTACAAAGAAATATATGCAGTATAGGGCATAAGCACCATTAGGGGAAAATCTTTTATATTATTTACTGTAGAAAAATGGCCAGCATATAGTAGGTACTCAATTAATATTTGTTGAATAAAAGAATGCATGGATGCTTCTGAAGCCCTAAGTAAAAATATTGATTTTCCTTTTCAAGGTTAAATAGGTAAGAAGAAAGCTGATGTCTTGAAGGTGTGGTGAACAATTACTCAAAGTTTCAGAATGAAGTTTATACTGTTGAAGGATTTTTATTCAGGTTATTCCCTAATTATAAAAGCACATTAAGGAGAATAGGGGAAACACATATTTCTCCAGGACAAATTAAAGTAAGTAAAATTCTGGGCTTCACATTGAATCTTGGTTTTTTCCATTTCTTCAAAGTTTACATTTCAGAACATGCTTTTGCTAAAATGTATGTCTTGAGATTCACTTTCCTAACACTAAGTGTAATACTCCTAAACTTCTACCTTTTCAGTGTTTTTATTGTGCCCCATTTTTATCCAAACACTCTGCATCATAAATGCAATTTGTTATGTTAAGAAGAGAGGCAGAGAATGTCAACCAGGTGCCTTATAACGCAAATAAGGGTGAAAAAAGGTAAGTGTGTACCCAAATATAATTGGCCCAGTTCAAGGTTGTCCTTGTTCACAGTTAAGAGTCAGTATTATCCCCTTTTCTCTTCTCACTCAATTCCTTTTTCCATCAGGGTCTGTATTGGTCATGTGAATAGCTGCATCTCTAATGTCCAGAACAGTGCCTAGCACTTAAGAAGTGCTGGATAAATAACGTTAAGTAACAAAAGCAATATTGACATCCACAATTCTTATATTTACCATCTAGGACTTTCTTCTGAACTGAAGATTTATTTATTAAACTGTCTATTCAATATTTCAAAATCACATTAAGTTTTAGGCGAAAATTGATCTCATAATTTTAGCTCCCAAATAGGTTTGGTCCTATTCTTGTATCTTTATCATAGTTAATATCCCAATTCCTAGTCACATGTCTATTGTGAAGTTCATGAGAGTAGGAGCCACGTTCATTTTTTTCACAACTGTATGCATACTTCCTTGCACAATGCCTGGCACGGAGAAGTCCCCCAATAACTGCCTGCTTGTCTGACCATCTGAAAGAATATGGATGAATGACTGCATGTATGGCAATTGGCTGTCTCCAGCCTAATGAGCAAACCCATTTTTATTTTATTATTATGGTAAGAATATACATAACAACACAGTCCCAGATTCAGTGCTTTTTTTTATATGTATAATTCAGCGACATTGATTGCAATAGTTACGGTGTGCAATCAGTATCACTATCCTATTCTAACTTATCTCACCACCACCAACATAAACTCAATGCTCCCTAAACAGTAACTCCCCCTTTCTCCTTCCTACCACCTCTGGTAACCACTAATATGCTTTGGTTTCTCTGTGTTTGCCTGTTTTATATAAGGGAGATCATTCAGTATTTGTCCTTTTGTGACTGACATTTTACACAGCATAAAGGTTTCAAGGTAGTGGCTCTTTATAGCCGAATAATATCCCATTGTATGTATATACCACATTTTTCTTATATATTCATCTGTTGATGGATATCAACAGAATAGCTCTTAGTCTTTTGGCTATCGTGACTAGTGCTGCAATGAACGCTGATGTACAGTTTTCTGTTTGCATTCTCAAAGCAAACAATTTTTAATTGTCCTCTCAAAGCTCTTTCCTTCCCTCAAAAAATCTTTGTTACTTGGGTTTGCTGGTGCTGGTGTGTGCCATCTATGTTCCTCTAAGATACTCTGTTATTGCTTCTGCTTTTTTTCTCTACTTCTGTTAAGCTGAGCTAGTAAGGAAGTAAGGGACTTGTTAGCAGAGTTGCCTGTGGATTTTGACACTGTAGCATTCTAGGACAGTACGGAACTTTTTCAAAAGCATATGGTTTCCTGTGCTCTATTTCATCCCTGATGATCTCTGTTCTGTTTTATTGTTAATAATTTTAATGACTAGCCTAAGCTTTTAATAAAATGTCTAAATGTAACTACAGTTATAAAAAAAAAAAAGTAGCCTTTGAGTCTCTTCCAAATCATAGTGACCCTGTAGGACAGAGCAGAACATCCCCATAGGGTTTCCAAGGAGTGGCTGGGGGAGTCAAACTGTCCGGTTTTTGGTTAGCAGCCAAACGCCTAGCCACTGCACCACCAGGACTCCACTATAATTATTAGTCATTCACAAATTCTTTGTTTTTCGCAGTCAGCTCAAATCAATAAAGTTCTGATTTCGATTTCTAGCAGCTAGGATAAATCAGGAGGCAATCGGACCAGGTAATCCTGGGTGAATTATTGTTGGTCCAAGTTAAATATAAAGAGTTGTGTTGGGAATTAGTATGATATACCCACCCTGATGGTAGAAAATAATAAAGAATTATCAAACCATCAGAAAGATAGTGCTGATGGTTTGATAATTCTTTATTACACTACATTTACACTAAAGTCTGCAACATATAACTCTGAAAACATTGTCAGAAATACAAAAACAGTAAAAATATTGCCACTGAGACTAGTTTTCTCATTGACATACACATATACATATATATATATACATATAAAACCAAATCCATTGCTGTCCATGTCAATTCATTTCCAACTGACAGCAACCCTATAGGAAAGAGTAGAACTGCCCCATAGGGTTTCCAAGGAACAGCTGGTGGATTCAAACTGCCAACTTTTTGGTTAGCACCAAAGTCTTAACCACTGTGCCACCAGGACTCCATATATATATATACAAACATTACTTACTGTATACACAATTTCAGTAATTCCACAAGTGAAAACATAATATCACCTACATTGCTGTTAGTTGCCACTGAGTTAACGTCAACTCATGACAACCCCAAGGAATTGTTGCCTGTTCCTGTGCCTCCTTCATGATTGTTGGTATGCTTGAGCCATGCTGCGGCCACTGTATATTTTCAGTATCTTCCAACCTAGGGGGTTCATCTTCCAGCCCTGTATCAGACAATATTCTTCTGTTACCTGTAAAAGTTTTATTAGCTAATTTTCTGAAATAGAACACCAGGCCTTTCTTCCTAGTCTATCTTAGTCTGGAAGCTTTTATGAAACCTGTCCACCAGGAAAGACCCTTCTGGTATTTGAAATACTGACAGTATAGCTTCCAGAATCATAGCAACATATAAGCCATCACAGTACAACAAATTGACAAGTGAGTGTTGGAAAATTACCTGTAACTGCCAATAATGTCACCAACCAGAATAACTACAATGAACAATTAATATATACATTCATGGATGCATTCAAACATGTACAGACACATATACATATTTAATTTTACAAAATTAGGAACTACCATTACAGATATTTCTTTTTTTTTAACACTACAATTTGATTATTTCTATGTATTTAGAACACATTAAAAGGTTGGATACATTTTTCATTATTTGAAGAGATAAACTTTAAAATTTTCTGTTTTAAAAATATCGAATTATGTTCTCTTTTCTCACTGTTACAAATAACAACACAATGAACATGCTAACGTGTCAATATTTATCCACCTGTGTGTTAAGTTCAAAGACTGAGATTACTGGGCCAAAGAAAATGTACATTTTAAGGATTTTAAGAAGTCTTAAATATCTGTAATTTAAAAGCTTTAGTTCAACCCACTCAGGTGTTAATAAATGAGTAATGTAAGACTCAGCGATTTCCCCAAGCTTACAAAATTTACTGAATATTAGAGAAAGCCCTAAAACACATGTGACCCTTGTGTTTCCTGCCCTACCTCTGCCCCCATAACTTCCTCGTCCTCAGTCAGAATATAGTCTCTTCCCTTTAGCACAGTGTTTGTGCCTGATCGTAATGGATTATACGTTCTGCTTTAAAAATATGTTCCAAACTTGATGGTTTAAGGTAATGTCTTTTTCCTGCTATCTTTCCTAAATTTGCTTCTTATAGTTCATTTTTTTCAATTTTGTAGGAGATGACTGTCAGCTCACTGTACAATGCCCCAGTCTTGCAAATCGGTGAAAATTTTTCTTATTAATAACAATATTTTAACAGTTGCTTTTCACTGAAAAATACTGTGGTTATTTCTGAATAAATGTTTGATCTATCCATTTAATAATAGTCATTGAAGATTCATTATGTGGCTGTATTATAGAAAATATTCAGGATACAATGAATCTACTCTCCACTGACTATCAATGTGCCTGACTGTGATCAAAGCACTTAGCCTCCCTGAGTCTCAACTCCCAAATCTTTAAAATGGGTCAATACAAATACATACATTATCCTCCTCTGAGAAATTAGGTTATTATAATTCAGTAAGTTAAGAGACAGTAACCAATGTATAAGCATAAAATTGTCTTTTAAAACTAAAAGCCTTTAAAAATGTGTCTCCATTCTTTTTAGTGGCTGGCTTTTCTTTTTTGGGATAATCTCTCCTTAGCATAGTTCATAGCAGCCTTACTCTTTTTCTCTTAGTATCATTTTTTTCTTAAAGTTTTATTATACCAATAATATTCTACCAAAAGATGTCTGCTGTTAACGTCTTTGGTTTTTTTTTCTTAATCCACAACAATGGGAAGGAATTGAAAGGGGAAGGACACAAAAGTTTATATGAGAATGAACTCACCTGTGGTTTCCTGGGAGTTAGGAGTGGGCTAAACACTACGTGTCATTTTAACACTATTCTCCTAAGCATATGCGGATTAACAACTTTATATCAGCAAAAGAAATACACCTTCATTTGTATTCAAGGTTACCCAGAATAGTCCCATAAATTAAAAAAAAAAAGGTTATAATTGAAAACAACATTCTCAGGGGCCAAAATGGTGGAGTATTCAGATTCTTCCGGTTGTCCCTCTTACAATAAAGACCTGAAAAACCAAGTGAATCAATTATATATGACAACCTAGAAGCCCTGAACATCAAAGGCAAAGTTGAGGAATTGGACTGAGTGGCATGGGGTGGGAGAGGTAGTTCAGAAGCAGTGAGGAGTTGCCAGGTCTGACTGGGCAGGAACAGGTACCCTGCAGGCTGGATCCTCTGGAGAAAATGTGGAGAGGCAAGCAGTGGCACTCGGGATGTGCTTTCCACATTGGGAAAGACCAAGCAGCAAAGAGTTCATTCACACCTCCAAAATCAGTGAAAAGTAGCACTCTCAGCACGAGGTAAGTACTTGCATCTAACCTACCACGCAGACATAAAACCTCCCTTTGGAAAAACTCCCTCCCACTTAACTGATCCTTCCTCATGCTGCATTGGGCTCCAAGCCAGCTCCAGTGATCCAGTGATAGTTGCTTTCCCTGGGCTGGAAGTAAGACCTATCACACACCCTGAGCCAACCTTCTGGCCTTGAAGAAGGAAAAAGTAACAAATGGAGAAAAAATAAACTGCTGGCTTCCTTAAGCTGAAAACTCAGGGCAGAAACAGCTCCTTTGCCTAAGCACACGTGTAAGTGGCCCACAGATTTTGAATGCTTTTTACCCCTGCGTAGACTTATGTTGGCCTGTTTCAAAAGCATAGCCCTCATTAGCATGGTATAACAAGGTATATACTCAAAGACTAACTTCAACTGCTTCAGCTACATGGTGGAGAGGCAGGTTCGTGACATTTGACACTGCTCTGCCTACTAAACAGGGTCCTCATCTACCCACATAAGAGGCCTGAGGACTGGAGGCTTCACCCATGCCACCTAGACACACTTGTTGGGTCCAAGGATAAGTGGGGACTCCCAGTCCTTACATCCAACAGCATTGGGTAACCATAGTCTGGCTGCAGAACCCAACCACTTACTTGTTGTAGGTAACAGGGATATGCTTTCCTCACAGGCACTCAAGGGTAGTTGTCAGTCTCCTGCCTTGCTCAGCACTTGACCCCCTAGTGCAGCCAAATACCTGGGCCTACACCAATCACTCCTTCTCATCTAAGACTGTAGGTGAGAGCCTGTACCACACACTCAGTGACTGACACCTGAGGTGAATCCATACAAGAAAAGTAAATGGGCTCTTGGGCTCATATACATAGTAACAGCTCTAATCATCTGCTGATAGGACAGTACAGCTTCAAGGGCACCAATAATCAAACTAGCTCACTTGAGCACATTTTTGGACATATCAAAACAAAACAAAATAAAAATAGAAGCTAGGTCACAATAAGCAAACATAAAATAAATAAATGCAATGACAGCTCAGAGACAACAGTCAACAACAAATCACATAAAGAGGCAGACTATGATGGCTTCAGCAAGCTCCCAAAACAAAGAATCAAGAAATCTTCCAGATGAAGAGAATTTCCTGGAACTACCAAAGGTAGAATATAAAAAATTACTATAGAGAACTCTTCAAAAGATCAAGAAGGAGACCAGCAAAATGCAGAAGAGGCTGCAAGAGTCTATAGAGAGACAGCAAACAGAAATTCAGAAGATTAACAATAAAATTTCAGAATTAGCCAAGTCAATAGAAAGTCATAGGTGCAGAATTGAGGCAATGGAAGTCAGAATTAGTGAGACTGAAGACAAAGCACTTGACACCAACATATTTGAGGAAAAAATCAGATAAAAGAATTTAAAAAAAGAAGAAATCCTAAGAATTATGTGGGACTCTATTAAGAGAAATAACTTACAAGTGATTGGAATACCAGAACATGGGGTGATAACGAAAAATACAGAAAGAACTGTTGATGATTTCTTGGTAGAAAGCTTCCTTGATATTGTGAAAGATGAGACGATATCTACCCAAGATGCCCATCAAACCCCAGACAAGGTAGTTTCCATAAGAAAGTCACCAAGAATATATTATAATCAAACTTGTCAAAACAAAAGATAAAGGAAATTTTAAGAGTGGCTAGGGATTTTTTTTTTTTTTTAGGCAAAAAGCCACCTACAAAGGAGAGTCAGTAAGACTAAGCTCAGACAACTCAGCAGAAGCCGTGCAGGCAAGAAGGCAATGGGGTGATATATATAAAGCCTTGCAGGAGAAAAATTGCCAACCAAGAATTATATATCTGGCAAAACTGTCTCTCAAATATGAAG
This sequence comes from Loxodonta africana, assembly GCF_030014295.1. Taxonomy (NCBI): domain Eukaryota; kingdom Metazoa; phylum Chordata; class Mammalia; order Proboscidea; family Elephantidae; genus Loxodonta; species Loxodonta africana. The sequence goes on along the minus strand of NC_087345.1, from coordinate 130,023,731 downwards.
GCAAAATTAGGACATTTCCAGCTAAACAGAAGTTTAGGGAATTTGCGAAAACCAAACCAAAATCACAAGAAATGCTAAAGGGAGTCCTCCAGTTGGAAAATCAATAACATCAAATAACAACTCAAGACTAGAACACGAGACAGAGCAACCAGATGTCAACCCAGATATGGAAATCACAAAAATAAATCACAGCTAAAACGTTCAAAACAGGGAAAACAGAGACATCATTATGCAAAGATGACAATATTAAATCAAAAAAGAGAGACTAAAACATGTAGACAAAGATTCTTCATATGGAGAGGAAGTCAAGGCAATATAAAGAAATAAAATTTAGGTTAAACTTAGAAAAATAGGGGTAAATATTAAGGTAACTGCAAAGGAAACTAAAAATCCTACTCAACAAAATTAAAAATAAACAAGAATAACATAAAGACTCAGGAAATGCAAAAGCAATGACAATGAAAAAGAGGACAAGACAATACTCAGCACAGAAAATTAACTGGAAAAAAGAAACTGTCAACAACACACAAGAAAAAAAATCAAAATGACCACTAAACGCATACCTATCCATAATTACACTGAATGTAAATGGACTAAACACACCAATAAAGAGACAGACAGTGGCAGAATGGACTAAAAAAAAAAAAAAAAATGATCCATCTATATACTGCCTACAAGAGACACACCTTAGACATAAAGACACAAACTGAGGCTTACAGAATGAAAAAAAAATATATCAAGCAAACAATCAAAAAAGAGCAGGAGTGGCAATATTAATCTCTGACAAAATAGACTTTAAAGCAAAATCCACCACAAAGGATAAGGAAGGATACTATGTAATGATTAAAGGGTCAATACACTAGGAGGACATAACAATAATAAATATTTATGCACCCAATGACAGGGCTCCCAAATATATAAAACAAACTCTAACAGCATTGAAAAGAGAGATAGAGAGCTCCACGATAATAGTAGGAGATTTCAACACACCACTTTCGGTGAAAGACAGAACATACAGACAGGATCTCAATAAAGATGCAGATCTAAATGCCGCAATCAGCCAACTTGACCTATACAGAACACTGCACCCAAGAGCAGCCAAGTAAATTTTTTTTTTTCCAATGAACATGGAACATTCTCCAGAATAGACCACATACTAGGTCATAAAGCAAGACTTAACAGAATCCAAAACATAGAAAAATTACAAAGCATCTTTGCTGACTAAAAAGCCATAAAAGTAGAAATCAATAACAGAAAAACAAGGAAAAAAATCAAACACATGAGAAACTGAACAACACCTTGCTCAAAATCTACTGGATTATGGAAGAAATTAAGGACAGAATAAAGAAATTCATAGATTCAAAAAAGAATGAAAGCACTTTGTACTAGAACCTTTGGGACACAGCAAATGCAGTGCTCAGAGGTCAGTTTATAGTAATAGATGTACACATCCAAAAAGAAGAAAGGGCCAAAAACAATTATCCCTATGACTCAAACAATTTGAAAGAAAGCAGCAAAAGAAGCCCTCAGTCACCAGAAGACAACAAATAATAAAAATTAGAGCAGAATTAAATGAAACAGAGAACAGAAAAACAATTGAAAGTTAACAAGACCAAAAGCTGGTTCTTTGAAAAGATCAACAAAATCGAAAAAACGTGGGCCAAACTGACAAAAGAAAAACAGGAGAGGAAGCAAATAACCTGAATAAGAAATAAGATGGGCAATATCACAACAGGCCCAACTGAAATTAAAAGAATCATAATAGAATACTACAAAAAATTGTACTCTAGCAAATTTGAAAACCTAGAGAAAATGGACAAATTTCTAGAAACTCATTACCTAGCTAAACTAACACAAACAGAGGTAGAACAACTAAATAATCCTATATAACACAGGAAGAGATTGAAAAGGTAATTAAAAAAAAAAAAAACTCCCCACAAATAAAGCCCTGGCCCTGAAGGCTTCACTGGAAAATTCTATCAATCTTTCAGAGATAAGTTAACACCACTACTACTAAAGGTGTTTCATAGCATAGTAGCATAGAAAAGGATGGAATACTCTCAAACTCATTCTATGAAGCCAGCATAACCCTGATACCAAAACCAGGTAAAAAAAAAAAAAAGAAAAAAAGATACTACAAAAAAGGGAAATTAAAGACCAATATCCCTTATGAACTTAGACGCAAAAATCCTCAACAAAATTCTAGCCAATAGAATTCAACAACACATCAAAAAAATAATTCACCGTGACCAAGTGGGATTCATACCAGGCATGCAGGGATGCTTTAACATTAGAAAAACACTCAGTGAAATCTATCATGTAAATAAAACAAAAGACAAGAACCACATGATGTTATCAATTGATGCAGAAAAGGCATATGACAACGTGCAACACCCATTCATGATAAAAAAAAAAAAAAAACTTTCAGCAAAAAAGGAATAGAAGGGAAATTCTTCAACATAATAAAGGACATTTATAGAAAGCCAACAGCCAACATCATCCTAAATGGAGAGAGTCTAAGTGCATTCCACTTGAGAATGGGAACCAGACAAGGATGCCCTTTATCACCACTTATTCAACACTGTGCCGGAGGTCCTGGCCGGAGCTCTTAAAAAAAACAGAAAAATAAATAAAGGGAATCCAAATTGGTAAGGAAGAAGTAAAAGTATCTCTAGGAGCAGGTGATAGGATCTTATACACAGAAAACCCTAAAGAATCCACAAGAAAACTACTGGAACAAATAGAAGAGTTCAGCAAAGTATCAGTATATAAGATAAATACACAAAAATCATGTTTTATTCCTCTACGCCACCCAAAAGAACATCGAAGAGGAAATCACCAAATGAATACTATTTAAAATAACTCCTAAAAAGATGAAATACTTAGGAATAAATCTAACCAGAGATGTAAAAAACCTATAGAAAGAAAACTACAAGACACTAGTGCAAGAAGTAAAAAGAGACCTGCATAAATAGAAAAACACACCTTGCTCATGGATAGGAAGACTCAACATTGTGAAAATGTCTATTCTACCAAAAGTGATCTATAGATACAATGCAATCCTGATTCAAATTCCAATGGCATTTTTTAATGAGATACAGCAACAAATCACCAACTTCACATGGAAAGGGAAGAGGCCCCTGATAAGGAAAGCATTACTGAAAAAGAAGAACAAAGTGGGAGGCCTCACACTACCTGATTTTAGAACCTATTATACCGACACAGCAGTCAAAACAGCCTGGTACTGGTACAACAACAGACAAACCAATGGAACAGGATTGAGAATCCAGACATAAATTCATCCACCTACAAGCAGCTGATATTTAACAAAGGCCCAAAATTTGTTAATTGGGGAAAAGACAGTCTCTTTCACAAATGGTGCTGGCATAACTGGATATCCATCTGCAAAAAAATGAAACGAACGCCCATACCTCACACTATGCCAAAAACTAACTCAAAATGGTTTAAAGACCTAAATATAAAATCTAAAATTATAAAGATCATGGAAGAAAAAATAGGGACAATGCTAGGAGCCCTAATGCTTGGCACAAACAGACTACAAAACATTACTAACAATGCACAAACACTAGAAGAGAAACTCAATAACTGGGAGCTCCTAAAAATCAAACACTTATGATCATCCAAAGGCTTCACCAAAAGAGTAAAAAGACAATCTACAGACAGGGAAAAAATTTTTGGCTATGACAAATCCAATCAGCATCTAATCTCTAAAATCTACAAGACACTGAAAAATCTCAACAACAAGAATACAATTCAATTAAAAAATGGGCAAATGATATGAACAAGCACTTCAACAAAGACATTCAGGTGGCTAACAGATACATGAGGAAATGCTCATGATAATTAGCTATTAGAGAAATGCAAATCAAAACTATAGTGAGATAACATCTCACCCCTACAAGGCTGGCATTAATCCAAAGAACACAAAATAATAATGTCAGAGAGGTTGTGGAGAGATTAGAACACTGATACATGCTGGTGGGAATGTGAAATGGTACAACCACTTTGGAAATCAATTTGGCACTTCCTTAGAAAGCTAGAAATAGAACTACCATCCAACCAAACCAAACCCACTGCCGTTGAGTCATAGTGACCCTATAGGACAGAGTAGAACTGCCCCATAGAGTTTCCAAGGAGTGCCTGCTGAATTTGAACTGCTGACCTCTATGATTAGCAGCTGTAGCACTTAACCACTATGCCACCAGGGTTTCCAGAATTACCATAGAAGCCAGCAATCCCACTCCTTGGGATATATCCTGGAGAAATAAGAGCCCTCCCATGAATAGATATATGCACATTGATGTTCACTGCAGCACTGTTAACAATAGCAAAAAGATGGAAACAACCAAAGTGTCCATCAACAGATAAATGGATAAACAAATTACAGTCTATTCACACAATGCAATACTACCCAACAATAAAGAACAACCATGATTCTGTGAAACATCTCATAACATGAGTGAATCTGGAAGGCGTTATGCTGAGTGAAATTAGTCAGTTACAAAAGGACAAATATTGTATGAGACCACTATTATAAGAGTTCAAGAAAAGGTTTAAAGACAGAAGAAAACATTCTTTGATAGTAACGAGGGTGGGGAGGGAGGGAGAGGGTATTCACCAATTAGATAGTAGACAAGAATTATTTTAGGTGAAGGAAAGGACTACACCCAATACAAGGGAAGTCAGCACAACTGGACTAAAGCAAAAGCTAAGAAGTTTCCTGAATACAACCAAACACTTCAACGGACAGAGTAGCAGGGGTGGGGATCTGGAGACCACAGTTTCAGGGGACATCTAGGTCAACTGGTGTTAACAAAGTGTATTAAAACATTCTGCATCCCACTTTGGTGAGTGGCATCTGGAATCTTAAAAGCTAGCAATTGATTTCAACCCACCTAGAGCAAAGGAGAATGAAGAACACCAAAGAGACAAGGAAAATATGAGCCTAAGAGACAGAAAGGGCCACATAAACTAAAGACTCCATCAGCCTGAGAGCAGAAGAACTAGACGGTGTCTGGCTACACCAATGACCGCCCTGACAGGGAACAGAACAAAGAACCCCTGAGGGAGCAAGAGAGCAGTGGGATGCAGACTTCAAAGTCTCGTAAAAAGACCAGACTTAATGGTCTAAGACTGAAGGGACCTCAGAGGTCATGGCCCCTGGACTCTCTATTAGCTCCAAACTCAAACCATTCCTGAAGCCAACTCTTCAGACAAAGATTAGACTGGACCATAAGACATAAAAATGATACTGGTGAGGAGTGTGCTTCTTAGCTAAAGCAGACATATGAGACTATGTGGGCAGCTCCTGTCTGGCTGTGAGATGGAAGGCAGAGGGGTCAGGAGCTGATTGAATGGACACAGGAAATACAGGGTGGAGAGAAGGAGTGTGCTGTCACATTGTAGGGAGATCAACTAGGGTCACATAACAATGTGTGCATAAGTTTTTGTATGAGAAACTGACTTGAACTGTAAACTTTCACTTAAAGCACAATAAAAAATAAAAATTAAAAAAACAACCGAAAAAAAGAAAACAACATTTTCTCCTTAGTACCATATCTTCAATTTACTGCAGTTTACTGAAGGAAGTTAGAGATAAGAGCGGTGTGGCAAGTTGAGAATAATGTAGTTCTGAAATTCTCAGTAGAACAGTTCTCTTTTTTGGCACTATTTTTGTTGCTTGAGCCTTTACAAAGTTAGATCACTCAGCTTAGTCACAGGGTGTATGTATAACCCTGACAGCAGCAGCTTATGTGAAGTTTAGTGTCATATACACAACAACGGAGTAACTGAGGGGTGTTTTATTTGTTCAGTAATGCCTGAAGAAGTGACTTACGCTACTCTCAAATTTCCAAATCCTTCTAAGACAAAGACACTCCAGGAGAGCTACAGTCAAAAGAAAACAGGTGAGATGCCCTGTGTACGATCAGACTATTGCAGAGGTAAAGAACTCTATGGGTGGGTGTCGGACTCCTCAGAGATTTCAATTACCCAGTGCTGTTGGTATGTGTTTACACTAGCAGTCCCAAAAATCAGCAGACTAGCAGAGTCCGAGGGAGCTGTGGCTGTGATCACTTTTATCCAGAAACCTCATGCTCTGACTTCTCTGAGTTTGTGAAGCTGCTGTATTTGGTTCCCAAGATAACGAAAGTGTGTGAAGTAAGGCTGTGATCTCATCCTCTGGAAATCCAGATTTTTTGTGTCGCCAATATATCATTTCTCATATTTGTTAGACATTCCAGTATGAGCTCAGATACTGGCTACTAGGGGAAGGAATAATAATAACACCATGAACGTACCTATCCAGAATTTTTATTTAACTGTACAGAATTATAACATAGACATATTTCATGATTTTCACAGACTCATTGGACTCTAGTCATTGATGATGAGATACACATTTGTTTCTTTCTTAGATGGAATAAGATTGAAGGTTCCTTTTCTCTATATGATATAATTGCAGTCTGTTTTATTAAGCTTACCTCCTAAAACATTAGAGTTAACCCGAATTGGTAGGAAGACATTTTTTGAAAAATCAAGATCACGTTTACTGAAATTTATTTACTACTATGGGATTCATGTTTCCTTGTACATTCCCTGGGATTATTTTTGTTGTTGCTATTTAAAATGCATCTACATTATTTTGACATTTTTATATTTGTTTCTGACTTTGTTATGCAGTCATTTTCATCTTAATAATTTTTTTCTATATATATGTAGAATTTTTAACTTCTGATGAAGAGAAAACAATCTATATAAACAAATCTCAGATCGTATTATTTCAGGCATAACTTCAGTGGATAATATTTTACAAACTTGATTCTGCAAGTCAGTCTCATCTTTGAGGAAGGCATTGTATCTGTTCTGAGAAAGGTACCATACCCTAGCCAGCCCATTAGTATCAAAGACAACTGACCTAGCGTTTTTATAAAATTGGATACAAATTTATGATCTGTCACTTATCTCCTAATATGTTTTTCCTTATAAAACAATTGTATCTGTTTAGGTACATCTGTGAAGGTAGTTTGAAATCCATTTTAAAAAGTTCACATAGTGTTTGTCTACAGGAAAAAAAAAAAAATTCATCATCAAAAGAAAGACCCAGAAGAAACAATGGAGATATCTGGATAGTTAGAATGTAAAAAAGAAGACTAGGGAAAAGAGTGATTTTTTTTTTTTTTTTGCTTTTCACTATGTTTTTAATCCCTGAAAAGATAATCAAGAAGCTCAAGAGTTGGAGCTGCATGGAGAAGCTGAGACTGGAACGGAGAGAATCGAGGGCACAGTTAAGGTGTCCAAGAGCAGAGGTAAGACTTATTTGGATAAACAGAACCACTGGATCGTGGAGAAAATTAAGACCAACATTGTGGGTGATCTGGAGACATAAATATCAGATTACTTTTAAAGATAAAAAGTATAAAAGTTTTTAGAAGAAAAGTGAGGAGAATAAGCAAAAATGATCAACTCATACTCTTTAGTTATAAGAAATCATCTCTTCCTGATTACATCCTCCACCCACCATCAGAGTTTTGATGCCTTTTACTGGAATTCTCCTATTTTTACAACATTAGATCTCATGGACTTATCCCCTTCCATTTTTCATCATTTTTATACTTCAGGGGTGAATTTCTCAGTTTGTCTTCCAAGTTTCCTATTAAAAATTTGTCTCTGTTACCATTGTTTTCTTTCTCAGTGAGCCTTGTTATTGGTATGTTTTTTAAATGTTTCTTTCCATAGCATTCTATTTTTATTGAATGCTACTACTGTATTTTCAATTCAACATTATGGAATTAATTTAAATACAAAATAGCACATTCACTTCAAATATACAATTCACTGTGCTTTACAAATATATATAACGCCCTCCAATGATTCCGACTCATTAACGACCCTACAGAACAGAGTTCAACTGCCCCATAGGGTTTCCAGTGCTGTAGTCTTATACAGGGGTTGACTGCAACATGCAACATCTTTCTCCCAAGGAGCAGCTGGTGGATTCAAACCGACAACCTTTCCGCTTTGTAGAATCCGAGCTTAACTACTGTGCCACCAGGGCTCACACACACACACGCAATACTCACCCACGTATATAGATTCACACACACACACACACGCAGTACTCACTTACCCACATATATAGGTTCCAATGTCCAGGTCGTTATGAGAAAATCAGTATTATGCAAGACTTAGGATGTGGCCCGTCTTTGGCGCAGGTGTACTACCAATTGCTCAGCGCCCCTTGGGCACCCCTAGTGCATCTTAGGATGCCCATGGCACAGCGGCCCCCTTTCCTTACCACATCTTCCCTGCTACTGCAGTCTGCAGGGATTGAGAGTGGTGGTGGTGGTGAAGGGTTGCCTGCCACCTCTGGAGAAGAAGAGACCCACCATCACTTGGCTGTGCCTCAGGCCTCCGCCTTGTCTCTCCACCTTTCCACTCGATCAACCTAAGACTGGCCTTGGCTTTAAATGTACAAATGTACAAGCAGACCACCTGGGCTCGAGGTTGGCTGCGTAGGTGGAAGAGAGGCCTCTTTGGAAGAAGAGACATCCGAGCTCCTTCTGGACTCCTGTAGCCTGAGCTCCACCAGCTTCTTGCCTCCCCGCCGCCCTTCCGCCCCATTTCCTGCACCACCCGCTAGCCCCACGCTTGCCAGGTCCTGCCCTATTGCTTTGGCCCACGCTGGTAATACAAACCCGTGGCGGCCCCCTAGGCCTAGCTCCGTCTTACAAACCTCGCCCTTCTTCTCCCCACCACCTCACTTCGGCTCTTTATGAATGAGCAAAATAGTCGGGTAGTAGATTTTTTTCTATTGTAATAAATGTTGGGTACCGAAGACAGTGGATAAGTAATAGGTGTGTATACATATGCATGCATACATATATATGTACATATATTTATATACATATATATTTTTTATATGTGTACATATAGAAATAGAACTGGAGCCCTGGTGGCAAAGTGGTTAAGAGCTCAGGCTGCTAACCAAAAGATCAGCAGTTCCAAACTGCCAGCCTCCTTGGAAACCCTGTGGGGCAGTTCTACTCTGGCCTACTCTGTGAGTCTGAATTGACTCCACAACTTCATGACACACAATATATATAACCCAAACCAAACCCCATTGCCTTCAGTTGATTGTAACTCATAGTGTGTCCATAGGACAGAACAGAACTGCCCCATAGGGTTTCCAAAGAGAGGCTGGTGGATTCCAACTGCCGACCTTTTGGTTATTAGATGATCTCTTAACTGCAGCACCAGGGCTCCATACACACACACACATATATGTACGTATATATGTATTTGCACACAGACACACACATATGTATATATGTTATATAACCACCAAAATTAAAATACGGAATATTTCTGACATCCCAAATACTCTCCTTGTGCACCTTTCCAGTTATTCCTTCCCCTTCCACCAATCCAGCCCCAAATAATCACTTACCTAATTTGAGTCATGACAAACTCGTCTACTTAATCTAGAATTTTATATAAATGGATTGAATAGCACCCACTCTTCTGTGTCTGGCTTCTTTCATCGAGCATAAAGTTTCTGAGATTCATCCATGCGTATCAGTAAGTCATTCCTTTTTATTGCTGAGTACTATTCCACTGCATGGATATATCGCAGTATGTTGTCCATTTACCTGTAGATAGGCATTTCAGTTGCTTACAGTTTGGGGCTAGTATAAACAAAGCTGCTATGATTATTCATGCACAAGTATTTGTAGATACAGTCTAATTTTTATTAGGAAAATATCTCAAAATAGAATTCTGGTTTGTAAGGGATATATTATGCAAAACAAATTGCATGTGTGTGTTTAGATCTTTCTAAAGCTTTTTTTTTTTTTTTAATAAATAAGACAACTGAAACCACTAACTTTTAGTCATTCAGGTCAGACTAGTTTATGCTGCATTAACAAATAACTCCCCAAATCTGAGTACTTTAAAGCACAAAATTTATTTCTTATTTATACAACCTATTGGTTGGAGGCTTCTCCTCATCTTAGTCACTAGGATCCATCTTGACACAGCCTTCCAAGATCACTATGGCAGGATGAAAGGCACTTGGCAAACCCTGTACTGCCTCTTAAAATATTGACTAGAAATGACACTCATCGCTTTAACTAAAATGTCTAACATGTCATGTGGCCATAACTAACTTCAAAGGATTAGGTGAAATCCTACCATATGTTCAGTGGGAGAAGGAACAGAACAGTAACAATGAATACCAGAATTTACCAATTGATGTACGTGATTTTATTGCTTTATCTTACATTGGCTATTACTTATTTTAACTTTTTAAATTATTATTTTTTTTCTTTTTATGTAGCTTGATCCAGTTAATAATTATTTGATTTTCCCTTAATAATTTAAATCTCTATTTGTATATATTCTTTCTTCTACTAAAAAAAAAAAAAAAAAAATTTTTTTTTTTTAGTAAGTTAGTACCGCTCAAACACAAATTTTTTGTCCATATTATGAAATAAGACACTGACTCTATCCTCTTAACAAAGTGCTCTAATTATTCACTGTTTCTACGTTATGCTACTTTACGATATAATATTATTATATAATGACCACTCCTATTCTCCAAATCAGAATTTTATAATACCTTTCTTTCCCATCTCTCTACCAGCACCCATAACCCTAGGTTTTACTGTGAGAGTTTAGTAATATTTTGTTCCAGAGTTAGACTTTCCCTTTTAATGTGTCTCTTTCCTTTCAATAATGATTTAGCATTTTTAATACAAATTTCTAGTTATTCTATCATCAGCCATTATATATAAGATATGTATATGTATATATATGCGTCAGCATAATCTAGTCTGACCTCAATGATACATAAATTAGACGTTAGCAGCTTAAAATTATATTATTTATAGTAAAAAATCTGTCAGAATAAGCTAGGAAAAAAAACCCTGAATTTTATGAGAAAATACATAAAACTAAATGAAAAAGTTAGAAAATGAAGGAATGGACAAAGATAGCAGATAAAAAATGTAGGTGTGATTATAGTTTCAACAGATTAGGAGAAATTTAAGTTAAAAACACTATAAAAGACAAAGAAGTATTTATGTATGTCATGTTCAAATACACAATTTATGAAATAATTCTAAACCATATGCCTCTATCATCAGTATAAGAGATAAATATAAACCAAATCCACTGCCATCGAGTCAATTCTGACTCATAAAGTAAAATTTATTAGAGATGCAAGGAGAATTTTACTTAAAATAAATTAAACTCAAAGATTTAATGTATCACTTTGGGCACTATAGAAATCTTGCAGAAAAATGAATAAATATGATTTTTTTAAGTGATTCAATATTTAAATTGATGCACTTGTTTAATGCATATAAATACATTATATTTATATGACCGTGAATTCTTAACATAGAATGTCTTTGAAGCAGACAAAACTTTGGAAATTTAAGATTCTTAAATATTAGTAGACCTCTATCTCTCTGAACACAATACAATAAAATTAAAAACAATGTCAGTATTATTTCCTTGTGGAAAAGGCATACTCCTAAATAATCTTTTGACCAAAATGAACAAAGGAAATGAAATAACAGATATTCAAAATATAATGCAAAGAAGAACAATTCCTTTTGGAAACATCAAGGCTATTATCACAGGAAGATGTATCAGCCCAAATCTTTCATTGTCAAGGAAGAAAGAATATAATAAAGGAACTCAATACATTTATTAATAAAATCACAAAGGAAAAAAGGAAGGAGTTGACAAATTTAAATCTCAAATCAATTAATAGAAAAAAATTTGACAAGAAAAACTAAACTGAAAACTGGTTTCTTTGAAAAGACCCCAAAAGCCAAATTGAGTAAAACAGAGAAAGCAAACAGATGAAATAGTAGTAATAAGATTAAAAATATAGCCACAGATAGGGGAGAGAATAAATATGTATAAGAGTATATGCAACTTTTTGGCAATAAATGTGAAAATCTAAAGGAAATGGATCATTTTTAGTAACTTATTGTAAAATGGCATTAATAATGGTAGCATCAGAGCCTGACATCATGGAGGTTAATAATCAGCACAAAGCTGATTCCCATGAGGTAGAGATCAGCCATCCCTCTATTCGCCAACCTTTTTACCAATTGTGACACCAGCCACTCTCCTACAGCACTCTCTGCTTCTTTTCTGGTATCATAATCCATTGCAATGGTTGCACAGAGCACACTGACCATACTTAAAACAGTTTAAAAAAACCTTGTTGCTGTTGAGTTGATTCTGACTCATAGTGACCCTTTAGGAAAGAGTAGAACTGCCCCATGGGGCTTCCAAGGAGCTGCTGGTGGATTCAAACTACCAGCCATTTGGTTAGCAGCTGTAGCTCTTAACCACTGTGCAACCAGGGCTCCATACGTACAGGTAAGTGATTTATTAAGGAACAGGGTACAACTCAGGATCAGGATCAACAGGCTACAATTCAGGTTTAGGAATCATGCAGGTAAAATCTCCCCTCTTCAGTGCAGGGAAGCTCTGGGCTGCTCTTAACTGTGCAGGCCTCCTCTCAAACAGACTCCTCTTGACTTTCTAAGGACAGGCTCCTCTAGGACCCCTCAGGACAGGCTCCTGTCGGCCCTGCCTTCATTCATCACCAGCTCTGCTGCTGGGCCCCTTCCGGACCTCTGACTGTCTTCTGTTTTACAGCCCTTGACCCATATCGCGGCTCTTTTAGTAGATTCCGTGCCTCCTTTCCCTCTCTCTCCCTCACTATCTTCTCTCCCTCTCTCTCTCTGCTTCTTTCTGGTTTCTTCCTTCTGTTTCTCTTCCTGCTTCTTTGTGTCTGAAAAACCTCTGTGAGACTGACTGGTTGCATATATATATATATATATATATAAATATACACATATATATATATGAATGTATACACACACAATTCCTTGTTAATTTCAAGGCACGACCTCTCTGCTGGGGGAGGGGGGATACAAACTGACTAATTCCCTCTCGATAGGCCACAGATACTTCATTTGCACAGAAGGTGTCATGGATTGAACGGTGTCCCCCCCCAAGATATTTGCCAACTTGGTTAGGCCATGATTCCCAGTATTGTGTGGTTGTCCTCCATTTTGTGATTGTAATTTTCACACGTGTTATAAATCCTAATTTCTGCCTGTGATTAATGAGGCAAGATTAGATTATGTTAAAGAGGATTAGGCTGGAATTGTAATATCCTTACTAAGGTCACATACCTGATCCAATGTAAAGGGAGTTTCCCTGGAATGTGGATGTACCACCTTTATCTTATAAGAGATAAAAGGAAAGGGAAGCAAGCAGAGAGTTGGGTACCTCATACCACCAAGAAAGCAGCATCAGGAGCAGAACGTATCCTTTGGACCTGGGATTCCTGAGCAGAGAAGCTCCTAGTCCAGGGGAAGATTGATGACAAGGACCTTCCTCCAGAGCCTACAGAGAAAGCCTTTCCTGGAGCTGACACCTTGAATTTGGACCTCTATCCTACTAAACTATGAGAGAATAAACTTCTGTTTGTTAAAGCCATCCACTTGTGGTATTTCTGTTAGAGCAGCACTAGATAACTAAGACAGTAGGCTATAGTCACCCCATTTGCATAGCCCATATCACTTCATTTGCGTGGTTGTATTGACCAATCTCTGCAAGGTGCATACCAATCAGTGCAGGCTGCAGCTCAGGGCCAGACAAAAAGTCAAGTTGTTACAGCTTACCCAGGAAATGTCGATCAACCTGGACAAAAGTAACAAACCCTTTGGAGTAGAGTTTAGGGTGGAAATCTCTCAAGCTGTTTTTCCAAAGAACCAAGGCAAAAGGCCACATACAGGAACTCATTTCACCACACATATAAAAGAGAAAACTTGAACAGATCAATCATGAGAGAATGGATTGAAAAACTTAAGAGCTAATATATTACAATCCATACATGGAGAAAGTTAAGGAGGGACTTAATTTCAGCAGGTGGTCAACACTGGCTACCTGGAAATGGGAAGAGTGACTTGGAAGTGGGCCAATTAGAGCAGGATTAGGAAGATGAGACAGGGAGAGAGAGAGAGGAAAAAAAAAAAGACTGATAAAATATAAAAAAGAAAGTACTCAACAATATCCACAACAGGTCACATGAGCATATTTGCATAAATTGTGTGTGTTTAGTACTTTTAGATGTGATTATAGAGATGTATTCAAGTTAGCCGAACACAGAGAGGAGTACTTGACTTGTTAAGCAATGTTTTTTTTCCATTAAAAAAAAAAATGAGTTTCAATACTCCTATAGACTGCAGGGTGGACGATCAGGGACAGGAGATCGCAATAAAGGTGTTGCTTCATGAAATTTAACTTAACTCATGTTTTCTTATAGGACAGAGAGCTTCATCACGTGTATGGTACCAAATTGCTTGTATTTTACTAGTGCTGCACCTGGTAATGCTGGCTGGACTGGGAACCCTGGGGTTAATGTGTAAGTTTCAACTTTCTCTGAGGCCCTCGTCGGATTTATTAGACACATCTCAAATGAATCCAGGTTCTGAGGCATACCCAAATAAAATTTCCAGATAGATAGAGAGGAAAACAGGTTTCATTTCTATAAAACTGTATAACATAAGCCGTTCTCTTAAGGATATTTTAAAATCAAATCACCTCAGTGACAATTATTCATCAGCAGATAATGCTAAAGACAATAAAGTGAATATTTTTCTAAAAGTTGTAAAATCAATAGAACAAAAGTATAACTCCTTCATACTCTGAAAGTTTTCAGGATGATTTTATTTATTTGATGAAGTATATGCTCCATTTCCGTGGCATTTTCTCCTTCTCCATCTCCTCCTCATTGCAAATATCTTTCAAAATATCATTATCATTATCTTGATCCTTCCACTTCTGATCTTCTAACAAGTGGTTATTATCTTTTAAGGATCCCAGCTATTTTAAGTGAATATAATCTGTTTTTATGTTGCTGTCATTTCAAAGATTACAACTCCAAAACAAGAGATTCTTTTTTTCTAGAACTTTCATAATTATTCTTGTACTGGTATAATAGTTGGAAGGCAGGTTCTTTCCTCCAATGTACTGTAAGGCAACAGAGATTTATTTACTCATTGTATGTTTTAGATGAATGACTCTGTTAAGTTCAAAAGTAGACTTCTGAATATCAAAGCTGAAATATCTTTATAAGGAGAGGCAAATCTTTCTCCACTCTTATCAGCAAGTTGCTTCATATTTAAGAAATGGGGTCTCAAGTACTTTAAGATACACCTTTTCAATGAAAGTGCGATGTGTGTACACTGTCAAACTTCAAAATATAGAAAAGTAGAAGAACCGAAAAACAATGGATTATGCACCAATAAAAGCTAACTGCTGTTGAAATATAGAGCTACACATGGATATTTTGGGGATCATAGGTTATTATTTTATACCAATGTCTCATATAATAGTTTCAACATATACTTTTTTGTTGTCATTAGCTGTCTTTGTGTTGGCCCCTGACTCATGGCGACCCCATGTGTTACAGAGTAGAACTGCTCCATAGGGTTTTCTTGGCTGTAATCTTTACATAGACAGATTTCTAGGCTTTTCTTTTGTGAAACCAGTGGGTGGGTTTGAACCGCCAACTTTTGGGTTGCCATTCAATCGCAAACCACTTGTGTTACCCAAGCATTAAGTATGTTTTCTCTTATTGCCTGACTATCTTCCCATACCCTGCAATAATATGTTGTTTAAATAATACATCACTGTCTTTGGTAATTTAAAGTTGCCTTCTAACCACTCATTATTTTGAGAGCACCTCTTCTCAAGCCTGGCTGCTTTGTGAGAAATACTCTCTCCTCCCTTCTGTCCGCCAGGGGTGAGTATAAAGAACTCATGAAAAAAGAAAAAGAGGATAAATATAACAATAATAGCTGACATTTTTTCAGAGCCCATTCTTTGTAATTTTATCTCACTTACTCCTCATAAAATTCAATTTAAAAATTAAGGATTCTATTAAGTTGTGGGGCTGGTAGGTAAAGTAACATCAGTCAACCTCTGAAAGCCACATTTTATTGTTATAATCCATTAATGGAGACAGTGTAAAGTTTTCTGAATCTTCCAATGTTCTTAGAACCACGATTCCTATGTTCTGAAATTCCTTTTTCCTTTTTATCCTGAGTTTGGTGTTTACAAATTCTGCATCCTTAAATTATGGTTATATGGCTACAAGAAGTGCCGTTTCATCACACAAACTCATGAATATATTCTCTTCCTTCTGGTCTCGAAAGTGTAATTTGCATTTTCACACACTACTGAATTACACCCTCTCTGTTCCTTTTTTTTTTTTTTAAATCTCTGCTTCAGTGACTTTGGAAACCCGGGTTGCATAGTGGTTAAGTCCTACAGCTGCTAACCAAAAGGTTGGCAGTTCAAATACACCAGGCTGTCCTTGGAAACTCTCTGGGGCACTTCTACCCTGCCTTGTAGGGTCGCTATGAGTTGAAATTAACTCAACGGCAATGGGTTTGTTTTGGGGAGCGTTTTACAAGGAATTTACTTTTTCTTTTTAATTATAAGACTTTATTTTTAGGTTTATAGTGAAATTACACAGAAAGTTCCAATAGGCCCTCTGTCCATCTGAGCTCAGTTCCTCCTATTATTATTTAACATCTTGCATTCCTGTGGTGCGTTTGTTACAGTTGATGAATCATTACTGATATATTATTATATATCTATAGCCTACACAGGGTTCACTCTTTGTGTTGTATTGTGCCATGGGTTTTGACAAATGCGTAATGTAATGTGTCCACCACTACAGTATCATACAAAATAGCTTCACTGCCCGAAAAATGTCCTATGTTTTACCTATTCATTCCTCTCCTCTTTCTCCCTGAGCCCCTGCAACCACTAATCTTTTTATTTTCTCTATAGTTTTGCCTTTTCCAGAGTGTGATATAGTTGGAGTCACACTGTATGTGGCTTTTTCAGACTGGTTTTTTTCATTGAATAATATGCATTTCAGGTTCTTCCCTGTCTTTCCATTGCCGTTGAGTTGATTGCCTGTCATAGCGATCCTATAAGATCCTATAGAACTGCCCCATAGAGTTTCCAAGGAGTGCCTGGAGAATTCGAACCACTGACCTTGTTTGTTTGTTTGCTTTGGTTAATAGGTGTGTAGTGGTATCTTATTGTTTTAATTTGCAATTGATTAATGACGTGGGATGTTGAGCATCTTTTCATATGTTTATTTGCTACCTGTGTATCTTCTTTGTGGACTTCTTTTCTTAAACTCATATAAGCATTTCCTTAAAGAAAGAACCAGTGCTCAATTTAGTAAAACAATGTATGTTTATGCCGAGAAAAGTTTAATTTCAAATGGATACATATAAATTCCCTAAGGGTACACTAACAAAATACCATAAACTGGGTGGCTTACCAAGAGGAATTTATTCTCTCACAGTTCCAGAGGTTAGAAGTCTAGTCTAGAATAAAGGTGTTGGCAAGGCCAGGCTCTCCCTGAAGTCTCTAGGGGAGGAATCCTTCCTTACTTCTTCTAACCTCTGGTGGTCTCAAGTATTCCTTGGCTTGTGGCAGCACAACTCTGACTCTGCCTGTGTCTTCACGTGGTTGTCTTCACTCTGTGTCTCTTCTTTTCTTATAAGGACACCAGTCACATTGGATTAAGACCCACCTTACTCCAGTATGACCTCATGCTAACTAATTAGATCTGCAAAGGTATTATTTTCAGATAAGGTTACATTCACAAGAACCAGGGGTTAAAACTTGAACATATCATTTGGGGGAATATAAATCAACCCATAATAATATAAAAAGTTACTGGCTTATCCTTATGTTGCTATCACTTTAATACGTGCTTTCCATTAAATTTTAAAGTAGTAGCTGTGTTATTATTATGATTTATTGGAAATGTATAATAAAGGTCTTTGACTATACTAAAGTCATCAGTTAATCTACCTCTATGAATTATAGATTACAAGGAATTCATCGGATGCACTAATCACATGACATCTGAACTACCAGAAAGTCAAATGGAACAATTGAGGAGAAATCTGACTTTTTATGTGGAGATGTTTAACAATGTCTCAAGTGAGCATAGCATTTTCAAAAATAAGTCAGAAAACGAAATAAGAGAGTTGAAAGATTTAGCCTCCAAAAACTGCGAAGACTTAAAGCAGGAGGGGAAAGGTGAGTAAATACGGTGTTTCGTATAGTCAGTCATATTAGCGAGTTGTTAGTTGCCGCCAAGTCAGCTCCGATGCATGGAGACCTTATGTATAACAGAAGGAAAGACTGCCTGGTCCTGGGCCATCTTCATGAGCTTTAGGAGAGTTGAGTCCATTATTGTAGCTATTGTGTCAATTCATTTCAGTGAGGATTTCCCTCAGTTTCGCTGACCCTCCGCTTTACCAAGCGTGATGATCTTTTCTAGTGAATCAACGATTTAGGGTTCTCCAATTTCTACTAGCCTCCACCTGGGTTTAGAATCTTAGAATGTTGCTAAAATCTTCTATTAAATAACAAAATACTTCTTACCTGCCCTTACTTAATTTGTTTGTATTCTTAATTATTATTATTTTTAATTAAACTAATTGCATAAATATGGATCTCTGTCTCTCTCTGTTGGGTTATTATCACTGTTTCTTATATTCCTAGATCTTCTTTCTTCCTTTACACTCTCATTTTAGTGGAGTTTAGCAGTAAGTAATTTCCTAATAAAGGGTAGATGAGAGGTGCCTTTGCTGTATCCTTGCATGACTGAAGGGGCTTTTTTTTTTTTTTGGCTGTGTATGAAATTTAATGTTGAAAGTTAGTTTCCCAGAGAATATTGGGAAAGTCTTTTCACTGTGTCCTAGCAAACAATGTTGCTAATAAAAAGTCTGTGTGTTTTTCATTCCATTTTAAATTACCTGATTTTAGCTTTTAAGATGTTTTCTTTATCCTTAAAAAAAAAAAAAAAAAAAAATTAAGATAATCTCGGTGAATGTTTCAATCATGTTTTCATTTGCACTCTGTGGACCTTAACATTCTGAAAGGTTAATTGAAATCTTTCAAATGTAAGAAAAGTAACTGCTAGTATTGCATTGTCTTTTTTTTTTTTTCCTTCACTCCACTTCCTCTGTTCTTTTTATGACTTCTCTGGCTCATATGATAAGATTTTCAGATTGTCATCTTTTCTCTGTGTTTTCTGTCTTTAGATTCTGGAAGATTTTTTTAACTTTATTTTTCACTCCTTGGAATGATTACTTTTTGGTAATCATAATTTTTAAATTCAAGAGCCTTTACTTGAAAATTGTTTTTACATCCTGTTCTTTGCTTAAAAACGTAACAACTTCTGTAGTATATCTAAGTACATTAATTAGAAGAATATTTCTAAATATTGCACTCCTTTTCCCTAAATTATTTTACTCCTCTTTGGGGCCAGGAGTTTTTATTTTGTTCTTAAATGAGAATTCTCTTATAGATGCTGGTATTCTCACACATTGCGTGATTCTTGTTTTTGTTTTTTTTCTGTTGTTGTTGTTGTTCATATTTAATAAAGGAAAGGATGGCTGGTGTGGGTTGAATCTACTGTTAGATTTTTTTCCACTAAAGGTCGTTTGGCCCCTAGATCTCCCAGGAGGAGAGAATTCTGTCAGGGCCTATTTTATCCCTGAAGACCGCAGTGGAGTGTGTGAATAGGCAACTTTCCCTTTAAAACAAATTTGAATATAAAGTGTGGCACCAACAATTATAGTAGATAGAAACCTAAGTTTGCCAGTTTATTCAATTTCTTTTGAAAGAAACCAGGTCCCCTCTCTTCCTGCAAATTCTACAGCTTCTTACTGATTTTTCATTCTTTTTTTCCCCCCCATGCTTTCTTTTCTTAATTCCTTTCATTAAAAAAAAAAAAAAAAATGATTGAGCATTATATGTCAAGCATTTAGGAGGCCTTGTTTTCATCATATCTATTGAACAACATATGATGTGGTAGGAGATACAGATAAGTAAACAGAAAATTACAATTCAGTGTAATAAGCACTCATAACATAAACATATGATGCAAGAAAAAAAAATATAGTCAGAGGGAGTAGTCCAGACTGGGGAGGGGGAGGGCATGATATTCAATCCTGAGAGTGGAAGCATGCTGCAATAAAAATAGTGAGAGAGATCACAGCACTCTCAGGAAAAATTCAAGATATTCAAGGTGACTGCATGACAGGAAGCTGAAGGAGGATCAAAACAAAAACCAAACCTATTACCCTCGATTCAATTCCAACTCTTAACAACCCTAAAGGACAGAGTTGAACTGCCCCACAGGGTTTCTAAGGAGTGTTTGGTGGATTCAAACTGCCAGCCTCTTGATTAGCAGCCATGACGCTTAACCACTATGCCACCAGGGTTTCCTGACGGAGGATAGTAAGAGGTAAAATTGGAGTGTCATGAGGGGTCCTGTAGATAATGGCAAGAATGTGAATTATAACCTGAGATATACGGAAAAAAAGATTAGATTTTAAGCATACTCTTAAAGAAATATCACTCTGGATTTTGGAGTGAGGTTATAGATTGCTATAGGCAATCTTGTCAGAATAGAAATGGACTAAGATCCCATTGCTATAATCCAGACCACAGTGAAATTTTCTTTTATTGCTCTTAATAACTCTTTCCTAATTTTTCTTCCTATATGTCTATGATTTTTCCTCTACCTTCAGATTCTTCCAGATTCAAATTCTATTTTCTTCTAGATCACATTCTTTTCCTTCTTTTGTATTTTTAATCATTTCATTCAATATATAATGTTTATTAATCCTTTTAATATCTAATACAAATATTTGTATATCATTGTATATATGTTTATTTATAGTATAGTTGTGCATACTTACTATGAATGTGTATTTACATAATATCTTTGTAGCCCTTACTCATTTTTTTTTTCAGACCACACATGCTCAGAGTTATGGATATCACATGGAGATAAATGTTATTACTTTTCTACTACAGCAAACAATTTTTCTGAGATGAATAACAGTGATTGCAGAATGAATCATTCCTATTTAATGCATATTAACAGTGAGATTAATACAAATAGAACCCAGGTGAGTGTTATGATTTGTGGTAGGTCAACAAAAATTGCTTGGTATTGTTAAGGTGCAGGTAAGGAGAATGTGGGTGACAACAATAATCCTTGATTTATCCCAATAGATGGATTTTATGCCCATTACCATTACTCCTTCTGAGTGGAGTATTGACAATTTCTTACATCACAGATTCAAATAGCAAAACTATACAATTCTTAGGAGAGAGACTAGTCCATGATACATATTATACCAGGTAAATATGGAAAGATGTGTCTTTGGTATCTTCTACTCCCTGTGATTTCTTGTTCATGTAGAACTAGACGGTAGTTAAGTGCTTGGCTCCTCTCCAAAAGGCCGGTAGTTAGAATCCATCAGCCACTCCTTGAAAACTCTATGGGACAGTTCTACTCTGCCCTACAGGGCTGCTATGAGTTGGCATCGAGTCCATGGCAACAGGTTTGGTTTCGATTTTGGCAGAGCTAGAAACCAAAACCGAACCCGTTGCTGCCCAGTCAATTCTGACTCATAGTGAGCCTATAAAAAACCCAAACCAAAACCAAACCCAGTGCCGTGGAGTCTATTCACTCACAGCGGCCCTATAGGACAGAGTGAAACTGCCCCCATAGAGTTTCCAAGGAGCGCCTAGCGGATTTGAACTGCCATCCCTTTGGTTAGTAGCCATAGCACTTAACCACTACGCCACCAGAGTTTCCAGTGAACCTACAGGACAGAGAAAAACTGCCCCACAGAGTCTCCAAGGAGCTGCTGCTGGATTCAAACTGCCCACGTGTAGGTTAGCAGCCGAGCTCTTAACCACTGTGCCACCAGGGCACCTAAAAAAATAGAAATTGTTTTTTGTTTGTTTTATTTCCAGGTTGAGGCATATTTTAATGGACCATTGATGCAAATTAAATCATGGATTCCTCCTTCTCCTTAGAGCTTTGTCCACTAATGAGAAATCATACACTTTGGAGTACACTCCACTTGATATAATCAGATATTATCTGTCTTATCCCCACACACGACAATCCTATTTAGTGCTGTTAAACCTAACATACAAAGGAATAGATCTGAGAATGTTACCACACTGCTCATGATTGTTTTGTTGCTGTTGCTTCTACTAAAATTATTCTCACCTTCTTCTTATGCTTAATTAATCAAATTTATTTTTGAAGTTTCAACTTCGATCCTTCTTTGAAATTTTTGCTTCCATCACAATAAACTGAATCAATGGTTTTCTCTTTCATACTCTCACAGCATTATATTTTCTAGTCAGTATCTATGAATAGGCCTGTTTTCTCTGCTATACTTCTAGCTTCTTGAAGATAGAAAATGTGTCTTGCTTATCATTGTATATCTAGCACCTTGTTTTCTAATACAATTTCAGTCACCCATTTATAAGTTGCTTGATTACTATCTGGCAAATGAATCAATGAACGCTAAATCACCCTTGCTAAAAAGCCTATAGAAAACTGGAGGAATATGTAGTCAAATATAAAGAGGACAAAAATTCCAAAAGAAGTTTGCTCATGGATTGTTGAGTTCTCAGTCTCATTAAGAATTTTCACATAGGCCCCCACCACAAGTGGATACTTTTTATTTTCTATAGAGAGGGGATGTCCATGACATCTTCCTACCTGTTGCTCACTCATTCATTCATTTGATATTTTTGTTTTCTTCATTACTATTTATTGAACATAATCCACATGCTACAAACAACAAAAACACATGTCTATTCAGGGGCATAAAGAAGGATCTTTGTTCAAAACTGTGAGTTCCTTTTCCTCTAATAACATTTGTCTGGACACTAAAGATTATGTCCTGGTCTAATTTTTTGATCCATCCCCTACCCTTCACATTATGCCGGCTGAAATTTTCTTTATGGTTGCTTTATGGTTTCTACCTTCCTGGTAGAAATGAGGAAACCCTGGTAGCGTAGTAGTTAACAGCTATGGTGCTAACCAAGAGGTCAGCAATTTGAATTCACCAGGCACTCCTTGGAAACCCTATGGGGCAGTTTTACTCTATCCTATAGGGTCACTATGAGTTGGAATTGACTCGACAGCAACAGGTTGGTAGAAACGAGTGATTTCTTTACCCAATAAAATCAATAAAATGTTATATCAGGGAATTCTATATGTATTTAGTCAGAAATTGGCTCAAAGAAAATTTTGATAGTCTATCTGACCTCCCAAGCACTCAAACTTCTTTAACTTCTCCATAACTACTATGGGTCCAGAACATACCTCCAGACTTGAGCCAAGAAAGGGATATGAAGCCCATGATATTATGAATACCTGATGCTCACATCCATCAGTCTTATTATTATGATCAATTTCTTTGTATGAGTCAGTTTTTATAGTTTCAATACAACCAGAGGACTTACACACAACATGGCTCTTAGCCAGTTACTTATTAGTTTGCCTTGGGCAATCCCAGCTTTTATCTTTTGTCCTTGCATGCTATCAATTAGTAACTATCAGTTATCAATTTTCCACTTTCAAAAAGGGTCCAAATTTGGACAATACCCTGTATGGTGGTCAAAGGTCTGGGAGTATGGCTGACATTGCCATCATAGCTTTTATAACAAGTGTATGTGAGAACTCTCTGACAATTAAAATGGCAGGAGTAATTTCTGTCTTGTATCCTTTCTAAGAAACCTCCGTATCATCTGTTGAAGATTGAGGGGAAGGGTTATCCTTTAGTTAAATATTGATTAGAAAAAGTTAGATCTGGTAATTCAAATAAATACTTCTTCAGTGTTTACTAAGGTTTGCACATTGGCTAAATGCTGGGAAACGGTAAGTCCTGCCCTTATAAGTCTTTAAAAAGTTTATAATGTAAGGTGGAGCAAAACAATAAATCAATAATTATGCAAATGGTTATTGAACTTTAATTGTGATGTTACGTATGCTACAAATAAAAAGTACAGTACTTCAAATGAAGGTCAGGAGTGGCTTGAAAACGAAATGAGAAAGAAACAGGTAAAGTTTAAAGCCCAGATTATCCTCTTAAGAATCTTAGAGATTAGTGGAAGGCAAGGTATATTTTATATCTCAAGAGAAAACTAAAGGTACCCCAGCACATTTTTAAGGTACTATTACTTAATTTATTTATTTTTTTTATTACTTAATTTAGGACAGTACTAAGTGAAGAGAGAAATATCAAAAGAGCAGGATTGCTATTACCCGTTACCCATTGTTGTCCAGTTGATTCCAACTCATAGTGACCCTGCAGGATAAGGTAGAACTCGCCCATAGAGTTTCCAAGGAGCACCTGGTGGATTCAAACTGCCGACCTTTGGGTTAGCAGCTGTAGCTTTTAACCACTACACACCAGGGCACCAAAGAGCAGGATAGAGACATAAATTGGAATAGAGTGGGAGTCTCAGCAAAAGGGTAACCTTGAATGAATGAGAACCTAGTTCACCATGCTTGGAGAAAAGTAAATTAGAATCTTTGAAGATATAGAAGCGGTGGTATTTTAGGGAGTAGAAACTTAGGAGGTCATCTGATGGCTTCCACTTTTGCCTATCAAGTAGGAAGCTGAAATATGATCATCTGCTGAATGTTAGAGTGTAGTGTCAGTGTTCAGTAAGAAGCTGGTGAAGAATAAAGAATATTTTTAAAACGCCCCCTCAGGGAAAGGGGATAATAAACCAAGAGCTGAAAGTACTGTGGAGTGGAATTTTTGATGACGTGAATCTGACTCTGTCGCACTGGAGTGAGCTCCCACTGATACAAAGGAGCTGTAAATGGTGTGTTCCTTTTGTCTGTAGCTGTTCATTTGTTGTCTTCCATCATCTGATTCCTTGGTGGATCTGAACTGTACTCTCAACAAGAAAAATTAGATAGCAGAGAATGGTTCCAAGTTCTCTATTAACTGGTGAGTCCCAGTCCTTTCCTTCCTGTCTATAAATAAATGAATATCTAGTATGCTAATTTTAAGATGTTTCTCTGACAACCATTCTCCATATGTGATTAAAGATGTATACACAGAAGACAAAAAATTCGGGAAGCAATTTTCTATTCCTCAAGCAATTCTTTTTTGGCAAAAAATCAATTTTATATAGAAGGAGTTTCTTGTAATTGAGAGCGCAGAAAGTAGAAATTCAGAAGCTGTGCTATGTTCCCCCGCCCTCCCTTTCGCACCTGGACTTCATACTTTTCTAGGTTGGACACTAAGCAATGATGAGAAAGTAAGAGGAAATAGTCAAATCAGGGTCAAGGGTATCATCCTGTGAAACAGAACAAAAATGTCGCCATGGAGCCGAGAAAACTCTGCTTTGTCTTTCTCACTTTACATGTTGTTTAAGTAAATAATATAAGCTCATATACTTTTTCTAAAAGACAATTATCTCAATATTTAAATGGATTTTGATCAGAGTGACCAAAACAGTTTTAAGAGTGAAAGGTGGCACTATTGATAATTACACCAAGACATCAGGAGTACACAAGAAGTGTCCTGGACAAGAGAGGATACACGGTCACCTGGGATATAGTGATACTTTTGTGCAGTAACCTCTTGGGTGCCCTTGGTTACAGAAGGTCCAGCCATAGCTGCAAGTTCCAGACAACAAGGGCTTTGGCAAATTCTCATAATAGTGCAAGGAATCACCAAGGCTGCTGTCACTTTGTGCTTTTAACTAAAATAATGTAACAAAAAATAAAAGATAAGCTGGGAAATGATAGATTGGATTTATGATGTAATTGTGTGACTTTCAAAAGAAATAAGCAATCAACTTTTTTTTTTTTTTTGCAGGTCTGGCACCTCCGTAACTATTTCAAGTGTTGAAACATTGAAATATGCAGAATTAGATGGAAAGAAAATGATTGGAAAATCTAACAAGTATAGCAGTTAGGATATTTGTGAACAGAAAGTAACTGTAATAACTTGTCAGTCCCAGAAAAATTCAAGTGCTCCACTGCTATGTTATGGGACCATAAAAAGGACCATGCAAAGAATCTTCACAAAGGGGGGGAAAAAAAAAGACTGCTTTGTGACCTTTAAAACTTTTATCAAAACATTAAAAACTCTCTTACTATTGATTATAAATGCATAGGAAATGAAAAAAATAGTATAACTAAGGTTAGTCAGTACATTGCAATTTAAAACCTTAACAATATTGAGAATTAAAGTTTTAATTTCCTCTATCAAGAGCAGCATGAACAGTGCTTGTCTTCTTGTCGTATAAATTACTGTATGGCGCAAGCATCTTTTCTTTGCCTTGGCAAAGGTTGTAAGCTTGGATCACCTTGCAACATTTGTGCTTTCAATGATGTGAAATAGCTCTAAGAATTTCTTTAATGTGAAGTTGTTTGCAGGCATCACTTCCTTTGGGATATCAACTTCTTCATCATAAGCACTTTCTTCCTTTATGTCGACACATTCCCTTCACTGAGTTCCTCTGGCTGCACACCTAGAGTCTCTGAAATGGCAGCAGTGCCAACATTCCCACAGCAAGCTATTTCTTCTTTAACTCCATTGAGATTCCATTTGAATCTTGAAATAACTTCTTGGTCTGTTGGCTGGGTTGATGAAGTTGTGTTTGGTGGTAATGGGTAAACTTCATTATTCAATCAAGACTCAAAGAGAGTCAGAGGACCTGGAGTATTATTCAACAGTAGTAGTGCTCTAAAAATTATTTTACCCACAGTAAAGAGGGGAAGAAGAGGGAAAACAACTGTATGCTTCACTGTCTAAATGTGCATTGAATAAGAAATTCTCAGTGATGAATCGTGAACAGACATTGAAAGAAACGACAAGACTGATCGCTGATCATTATGAAAACCTGTAACTTACATAGTAGCAAAGTTTGTACTTTATGAAATTATTCATAGCTATTAATGTACCATGGTAAATAAAAACTGGTTTGTGTTTTCTGGAGACTGTTGTTATTTAATTGAGCCACGGTCACTGAAATCCATGCATATTAGAATCCTGCAAAATGAGAACAGCCTGTGCTTCCAATACAAACCAGTTATGTGTAATTATGAATCCTGAAAATGATAGCAATTTTTTAAACACGGTAGTCTCTCCATTAATCTTAATCTCACTATTCTGTCTGTGTAGGACACTGAATATAAACAACAACAACTTTGTCTCTTCCCTCATGCTGCTCAGTGTACACTAGTAATATATTAAAATGTTTTTTGTTTTTTTATTTATCTTTTTAAAACTTTTTTTTTATTGTGCTAAGTATATATATGTAGCAAAACATTCGCTTTCTCAACATTTTTACAGGTATAATTCATTGACGTTATTTACATTCATTATAAAACCATTGCCGCTATCTGTTTCCAAATTTTTTCTGTGACCCTAACAGAAGCTCAGGCCCCCTCAGCAGTTACTCTCCCTTTCCCTCTCCCTGGTAACCACTAATAAACTTTGGTTTCTATACATTTGCGTATTCGAGATATTTCTTATAAGTGGGATCAAACGTGTCCTTTGGTGACTGACTTTTTTTTACTTGGCATAATGTGTGCAAGGTTTATCCATTGTAGCATGTATCAGGACTCCATTTCTCTTTATGGCAGAGTAATACTTCATTGGCTGTATGTACTGCATTTTGTTTATTCATCTCTTGATGGACATTTAGGTTGTTTTCATGTTTTGGCTCTTGCGAAGAGTACTGCAGGGAACATCGGTGTACAGATACTTGTTTGTGTTCCTGCTTTCAATTATTTTGGGTACATACCTAGGAGTGGAATTGCTGTATCATATGGTAATTTTATGTTTAACTCTTTGAGAAATATCCTGTTTTCCACAGTGGGGGTACCATTTTACAATCCTACTAGCAACGGATGGTGGTTCCAATTTTTCTACATCCTCTCCGATACCTGTTGTTTTCCTCATAGCCTTCTTAGTGAAGGTGAAGTGACATCTCATTATGGTTTTGTTTTTTGTTTACTCATCAAAATTAAAACCTTTGTTCATCAAAGTTTTATCAACAAATTGAAGAGAAAAAGTACAGTTTGGAAAAAAATTGGGAATTTTTTTTTTTTTTTTTATGTATCTAAAGAGCCCTGATGGTGCAAAGGCTAAGCACTGGTCTACTAGCCAAAAGATCGGTGGTTCCAACCCATCAGCAGCTTCAAGGGATAAAAGACCTGACGATCTGCTCCCATTAAGATACAGTCTACAAAGCCCTGTGGGGCAGTTCTACTCTGTTCTATAAGATCACTATGAGTTGGAATTGATTGGATGGCACATGACAACTATATATGTGATAAGGCTTTAACTTATTTATCTTTGTGTCTAAGGTGTATCTCTTGCAGGCAATATATTGACAGGTCATATTTTTTCATCCATTCTGCCCTTCTGTCTCTTGACTGGTGCATTTAACCCATTACATTCAGTGTGATTAAAGGTATAAATTCACTGATATCATTTTGTTAAACTTTTTTGGGGGTGTTAACAGTTTCTTTGTTCCTCTTAATTTTCTGTGCTGAATTCTTATTGTATATGGATTTTTTTTTTTTTCCTGTCAGTTGTTATGGTTGTTCCTGTGTTTACTGAGTCATTTTATTTTTTCTTCTTTACTTTGGTGAGTAGATTTATTAATTTTCTTTGTGGTTACCCTGATGTTTACCTTTATCCTCTTAAATTTAAAACTTTTTTATATCTTGAAACCATCTTGACTTCCTCTCCATTTGGACGTTCTGTAACTATACCTTTTATTCCCCCTTTTTGTTTTGAAATTGTTGTCATGTACAACTTAATAGCTCCGGTTCCCTGTAGTCAGTTTTGTAACTTCATTTTACTTTTGTGAAATCTTCACTGGGTTGATATCTGGGTGATCCTGTCATGTATCTTTCTCTCCGGTTGTTGTCTGATGTCCTTGGTTCTCTATCCATAGGACTTCTTTTAATATTTCTTGTAAGGCTGGTCAGGTTTTTGCAAATTCCCTTAATTTCTGCATGTCTGGGGATGACTTAGTTTCACCATCATTTTTGAAAGACTGTTTTGCTGGGTATATGATTCTTAGTTGGCAGTTATTTTTCTTTCAGGATTTTATACACGATATCCGTTGCTTTCTTGCCTGCGTGGTTTCTGACAAGAAATCACGCTTAGTCTCATTTGTTCCCCCATTTTTTTTAGTAATTTTTATTGAGCTTTAAGTGAACGTTTACAAATCAAGTCAAACTGTCACATATAACCTTGTATACACCTTACTCCATACTCCCACTTACTCTCCCCCTAATGAGTCAGCACTTCCAGTCTCTCCTTTCGTGACAATTTTGCCAGTTTCTAACCCTCTCTAACCTCCCATCTCCCCTCCAGACAGGAGATGCCAGCACAGTCTCAAGTGTCCACCTGATACAAGTAGCTCACTCTTCATCAGCATCTCTCTCCAACCCATTGTCCAGTCCCTTCCATGTCTGATGAGTTGTCCTCGGGAATGGTTCCTGTCCTGGGCCAACAGAAGGTTTGGGGACCATGACCTCCGGGATTCCTCTAGACTCAGTCAGACCATTAAGTCTGCTCTTTTTATGAGAATTTGGGGTCTGCATCCCACTGATCTCCTGCACCCTCAGGGGTTCTCTGTTGTGCTTCCTGTCAGGGCAGTCATCGGTTGTGGCCGGGCACCAACTAGTTCTTCTGGTCTCCGGATGATGTAAGTCTCTGGTTCATGTGGCCCTTTCTGTCTCTTGGGCTCTTAGTTATCGTGTGACCTTGGTGTTCTTCATTCTCCTTTGATCCAGGTGGGTTAAGACCAACTGATGCATTTAGATGGATGTTTGTTAGCGTTTAAGACCCCAGAAGCCACATTTCAAAGTAGGATGGAGGATGTTTTCACAATAGTATTATTTTGCCAATTCACTTAGAAGTCCCCTTAAGCCATAGTCCCCAAACCCTCGCCCTTGATCCGTTGACCTTTGAAGCATTCAGTTTATCATGGAAACTTCTTTGCTTTTGGTTCAGTCCAGTTGAGCTGACCTTCTCTGTATTGAGTATTGTCCTTCCCTTCACCTAAAGTAGTTCTTATCTACTAACTAATCAGTAAATAACCCTCTCCCACCCTCCCTCCCTCCCCTCCCCGTAACCACAAAAGTATGTGTTCTTCTCAGTTTATACTATTTCTCAAGACCTTATAATAGTGGTCTTATACAATATTTGTCCTTTTGCCTCTGACTAATTTCACTCAGCATAATGCCTTCCAGGTTCCTCCATGTTATGAAATGTTTCACAGATTTGTCACTGTTCTTTATCGATGCGTAGTATTCCATTGTGTGAATATACAACAATTTATTTAACCATTCATCCGTTGATGGACACCTTGGTTGCTTCCAGCTTTTTGCTATTGTAAACAGAGCTGCAATAAAGATGGGTGTGCATACATCTGTTCGTGTGAAGGCTCTTACTTCTCTAAGGTATATTCCGAGGAGTGGGATTTCTGGGTTGTATGGTAGTTCTATTTCTAACTTTTTAAGAAAATGCCAGATAGATTTCCAAAGTGGTTGTACCATTTGACATTCCCACCAGCAGTGTATAAGAGTTCCAATCTCTCCACAGCCTCTCCAACATTTATTATTTTGTGTTTTTTGGATTAATGCCAGCCTTGTTGGAGTGAGATGGAATCTCATCGTAGTTTTAATTTGCATTTCTCTAATGGCTAATGATCGAGAGCATTTTCTCATGTATCTGTTAGCTGCCTAAATATCTTCTTTCGTGAAGTGTGTGTTCATATCCTTTGCCCACTTCTTGATTGGGTTGTTTGTCTTTTTGTGGTTGAGTTTTGACAGAATCATATAGATTTTAGAGATCAGGCGGTGGTCGGAGATGTCATAGCTGAAAATTCTTTCCCAGTCTGTAGGTGGTCTTCTTACTCTTTTGGTGAAGTCTTTAGATGAGCATAGGTGTTTGATTTTTAGGAGCTCCCAGTTATCTGGTTTCTCTTCATCATTTTTGGTAATGTTTTGTATTCTGTTTATGCCTTGTATTAGGGCTCCTAACGTTGTCCCTATTTTTTCTTCCATGATGTTTATCGTTTAAGTCTTTATGTTTAGGTCTTTGATCCACTTGGAGTTAGTTTTTGTGCATGGTGTGAGGTATGGGTCCTGTTTCATTTTTTTGCAAATGGATATCCAGTTATGCCAGCACCATTTATTAAAAAGACTATCTTTTCCCCAATTAACTGACCCTGGGCCTTTGTCAAATATCAGCTGCTCATATGTGGATGGATTTATATCTGGGTTCTCAATTCTGTTCCATTGGTCTATGTGTCTGTTGTTGTACCAATACCAGTCTGTTTTGACTACTGTGGCTGTATAATAGGTTCTAAAATCAGGTAGAGTGAGGCCTCCCACTTTCTTCTTCTTTTTCAGTAATGCTTTACTTATCTGAAGCTTCTTTCCCTTCCATATGAAGTTGGTGATTTGTTTCTCCATCACATTAAAAAATGTCATTGGAATTTGAATTGGAAGTGCATTGTATGTATAGATGGCTTTTGGTAGAATAGACATTTTTACTATGTTAAGTCTTCCTATCCATGAGCAAGGTATGTTTTTCACTTATGTAAGTCCCTTTTAGTTTCTTGCACTAGTACTTTGTAGTCTTCTTTGTATAGGTCTTTTACATCTTTGGTAAGATCTATTCCTAAGTATTTTATCTTCTTGGGAACTACTGTGAATGGTATTGATTTGGTGATTTCCTCTTCGATGTCCTTTTTGTTGATGTAGAGGAATTCAAGTGATTTTTGTATGTTTATCTTGTAACCTGAGACTCTGCCGAACTGTTCTATAAGTTTCAGTAGTTTTCTGGAGGATTCCTTAGGGTTTTCTGTGTATCTGCAAATAGAGATAATTTTACTTCTTCCTTGCCAATCCAGATGCCCTTTTTTTCTTTGTCTAGCCTAATTGCTCTGGCTAAGACCTTTAGCACAATGTTGAATAAGAGCGGTGATAAAGGGCATCCTTGTCTGGTTCCCATTCTCAAGGGAAATGCTTTCAGGCTCTCTCTATTTAGAATGATGTTGGCTGTTGGTTTTGTATAGATGCCCTTTATTATGTTGAGGAATTTTTCTTCAATTCCTATTTTGCTGCGAGTTTTTATTATAAATGCGTGTTGGACTTTGTCAAATGCCTTTTCAACATCAATTGATAAGATCATGTGGTTTTTGTCTTTTATTTTATTTATATGGTGGATTACATTAATGGTTTTTCTAATATTAAACCAGCCTTGCATACCTGGTATAAATCCCACTTGGTCGTGGTGGATTATTTTTTTGATATGTTGTTGAATTCTATTGGCTAAAATTTTGTTGAGGATTTTTGCATCTATGTTCATGAGGGATATAGGTCTGTAATTTTCTTTTTTTGTGGTGTCTTTACCTGGTTTTGGTATCAGGGAAATGGTGGCTTCATAGAATGAGTTAGGTAGTATTCAGTCATTTTCTGTGCTTTGAAATATCTTTAGTAGTAGTGGTGTTAACTCCTCTCTGAAAGTTTGGTAGAACTCTGCAGTGAAGCCGTCCAGGCCAGGGCTTGGGAGTTTTTTGATTACCGTTTCAATCTCTTTTTTTGTTTTATGGGTCTATTTAGTTGTTCTACTTCTGATTTTGTTAGTGTAGGTATGTAGTGTTTCTCTAGGAATTCATCCATTTCTTCTAGGTTTGCAAATTTGTTAGAGTACAATTTTTCTCAATAATCTGATATGATTCTTTTAACTTCAGTTGGGTCTATTGTGATGTGGCCCATCTCATTTCTTATTCGGGTTATTTGTTTCCTTTCCTGTATTTCTTCAGTCAGTCTGGCCAATGGTTTATCAATTTTGTTAATTTTTTCAAAGGACCAGCTTTTGACTTTCTTAATTTTTTCAATGGTTTTTCTGTTCTCTAATTCATTTAGTTCAGCTCTAATTTTTATTATCTGTTTTCTTCTGGTGCCTGATGGATTCTTTTGTTGCTCCCTTTCTGTTTGTTCAAGTTGTAGGGACAGTTCTCTGCTTTTGGCTCTTTCTTCTTATTGTATGTGTGCACTTATCGATATAAATTGACCTCTGAGCACTGCTTTTGCTGTTCCCAGAGGTTTTGATAGGAAGTGTTTTCATTCTTGTTGCATTCTATGAATTTCTTTATTCCCTCCTTAATGTCTTCTATAACCCAGTCTTTTTTGAGCAGGGTATTGTTCAATTTCCAAGGATTTGATTTCTTTTCCCTGATTTTTCTGTTATTGATTTCCACTTTTATGGCCTTGTGGTCTGAGAAGATGCCTTGTAATATTTTGATGTTTTGGACTCTGCAAAGGTTTGTATTATGACCTAATATGTGATCTATTCTAGAGAATGTTCCATGTGCACTAGAAAAAGAAGTATACTTTGCAGCAGTTGGGTGGAGTGTTCTGTATAAGTCAATGAGGTGAAGTTGGTTGATTGTTGTAATTAGGTCTTCCGTGTCTCTATTGAGCTTCTCACTGGAAGCCCTGTCCTTCTCCAAAAGTGGTGTGTTGAAGTCGCCTACTATAATTGTGGAGGTGTCTATCTCACTTTTCAGTTCTGTTAAAGTTAGTTTTATGTATCTTGCAGCCCTGTCATTGGGTGCATAAATATTTAATATGGTTATATCTTCCTGATCAATTGTCCCTTTAATCATTATGTAGTGTCCTTCTTTATCCTTTGTGGTGGATTTAACTTTGAAGTCTATTTTGTCAGAAATTAATATTGCTACTCCTGCTCTTTTTTGATTGTTGTTTCCTTGATATTTCTTTTTCTATCCTTTGAGTTTTAGTTTGTTTGTGTCTCTAAGTCTAAGGTGTGTCTCTTGTAGGCAGCATATAGACGGATCATGTTTCTTTATCCAGTCTGAGACTCTCTGTCTCTTTATTGGTGCATTTAGTCCATTTACATTCAGCGTAATTTTAGATAAGAATGTATTTAGTGCTGTCATTTTGATGTCGTTTTGTGTCTGTTGTTGACAATATCATTTTTCTGCTTACTTTTTTGTGCTGAGATGTTTCTCTTTGTAAACTGTGTGTTCCTCATTTTCATAGTATTTGAGTTTATGTTTGCTGAGTCGTTATGTTTTTCTTGGTTTTTATTTTGAGTGATGGAATTGTTAGACCTCTTTGTGGTTACCTTAATATTTGCCCCTATTTTTCTAAGTAAAAACCTAAGCTTGTATCATCCTACATCGCCTTGTTTTCCTCTCCATATGGCAGTTCTATGCCTCCTGTTCTTAGTCCTTCTTTTTGATTATTGTGATCTTTTACATAATAACTTCGATGATTTCCTGTTTTGAGCATTTTTTCCTTTTTAAAATTAATTTTGATTTGTTTTCGTGATTTCCTTATTTGAGTTGATATCAGGATGTTCTGTTCTGTGACCTTGTGTTGTGTTGTTATCTGATGTTACTGATTTTCTGACCAAACAATTTTCTTTAGTATTTCTTGTATTTTTGGTTTGGTTTTTGCAAATTCTCTAAGCTTGTGTTTATCTGCAAATGTTTTAATTTCGCCTTTGTATTTGAGAGAGAGTTTTGCTGGATAAATGATCCTTGGCTGGCAGTTTTTCTCCTTCAGTGCTCTGTATATGTCATCCCATTGCCTTCTTGACTGCATGGTTTCTACTGAGTAGTCTGAACTTATCCTTATTGTTTCTCCTTTGTAGGAGACCTTTCTTTTATCCCTGGCTGCTTTTAAAATTTTCTCTTTATCTTTGGTTTTGGCAAGTTTGATGATGATATGTCTTGGTGATTTTCTTTTTGGATCAATCTAATATGGGGTTCGATGAGCATCTTGGATAGATATCCTTTCGTCTTTCATGATGTCAGGGAAGTTTTCTGCCAACAGATCTTCAACTATTCTCTCTGTATTTTCTGTTATCCCTCCTTGTTCTGAAACTCCAATCACACGCAAGTTATTCTTCTTGATAGACTCTCACATGATTCTTAGGTTTTCTTCATTTTTTTTAATTCTCTTACCTGATTTTTCTTCAGCTATATTGGTGTCAATTGTTTTATCCTCCATCTCCCCCACTCTGCATTCCAGTTCCTCGGTTTTGCTCCTCTGACTTCCCTTTGAGTTGTCTAATTCTGTAATTTTACTGTTAATCTTTTGGATTTCTGAATGCTGCCTCTCTATGGATTCTTGTAGCTTATTAATTTTTCCACTATGTTCTTGAATAATCTTTTGTTTTCTTCAACTGCTTTAAGTGTGTTCCTTGGCTTTTTCTGTAGACTGCCTTATTTCATTTTTGAGATCATGCCTGATGTCTTGAAGCATTCTGTAAATTAGTTTTTTATATTCTGCATCTGGCAATTCCAGGATTGTATCTTCACTTGGGAAAGATTTTGATTCATTAATTTGAGGAGTTGTAGAAGCAATCATGGTCTGCTTCTTTATGTGGTTGGATATTGACTGTTGTCTCTGAGCCATCTATATGATATTGTAATGATTTTTTTCATATTTGCTCACTGAGTCTTATCTTGTTTTGTTTTCTTTCAATATACGTAGATGGGCTACTAGATTGCACTGTCTTGATTGTTGTAGGCTTTGAATCACTTATGTCCTCTTACCAGCTCGTTTGGGCCAGTACCAGAAACAACAGCCTAGGAGTCCATTCACTATTCTTGAGTACAACCTGATTTTACGTCACCAAGTGAGTGGGGTAGACTGTCACCTATTCACTGAGAGGAGTAGTAGTGATAGTTGTGTGCACCAGATTCTAGTAACAGCACGGGGTCACAATCTAGGGGGCAGGATGTTGACAGGCTTTCCCCAAGTGCCAGTGAGGTAGTTGTGTCTCTATTCCTAAAGCACTTTGGTGGGTGGGCTCTGCAGCCGTACCTTAGGCCCCCAATGCATGTACATCTACAGATTGGTAGATGTCACTATCCTCAGACCCCTATGGCAGGAAGTTAGGTGGTTTGGGTTGAGCTTCAGCCCTCAGTTCCCCTTTGTGGGTCAGTGAGGGCTCTGTTTAATAGGCAGAGATATCAGACCTGGGAAGCTTGTCTTTCCAGTAATCCACTAAAACAATTACAGTCAGATCCCTATCAGAATTGCCTTTGCATTATAATAGCCACCTTGTTCCCTGTAGGGATGAAAGCCCAAGACTGTGGGTCACAAATTCTTGGCTGGAGGTGGCTCTGTATTTTTATTCCAATTTCGGGAAGTCAGGGAAGGATTTTTGGTCCCTGAGTTTTTTGTAGCTGTTTCTCTCAGGCCAGGAGAATGGGTTAGGAAAAGACCAAACAAACAAACAAAAAATGCAGAACACTTCACTCTCTGGCCCAGGAAATTCCAATGTAAATGAAGCCACCTGGGAAGGGGAGGGATCAGATAGATAGGAGAGAGTACACCCAGGAATATAGACAAAGTTACTTACCTTGCTTCGGATGACTGTTTTATCTGAGATTCCTGAGGGGCGTGTCGACTGTGTGCGCTGGCTGGGTAGAGATTGCCCCCGAGGGTCAGGCCCGCATCCTGTGCTTGTGCTGTCCCGGAAGCTGTGGTTACTTTCTCCACTCCCAGTCCAAAGCCCAGTGCCTAGGTTCCCCGGGTGGGATGCTGCACTCCCAGCTCCAAAATCAGTCGTTGCCTCCTGGTGACTTCTCCTCCTGTCAGCCGCATCCCTGTGCTGCCTGTGTGCACTGGCTGGGCTTCCCCTGGGGTCACTTCAGGGGGCTAGGGCTGCGCCCCATGTTTGCTCTGTCTCAGGATGCCGTGCTCAGCTCTCCTGTGCCCAGTCCAAAGCCCGGTGCCAAGGTTTTCTGACTGGGATGCTGGCTCCCGGCTCCAAAAACAGTCGCTGCTTCCCCGTGGTTGTTTTTTTCTCTCTTTAGCCCCGTCAATGTGCAGCCTGCTTGTGCTGGCTGAGTCTCTACGGAGGTTACCCCAGGTGGCTAGGGGTTAGGGCTGTGTCCCATGCCTGCCCCACCTCAGCAAGCCACAATCAGCCCCACCACTCGGCACCAGGGAACCGCGGGGGCTCAAGGCTGTGGGGTGGGTCGTGGTTTCCAGAAGCTGTTGCTGGTTCAGGGTGCAGCTTTTTGCTCACCTGTCACTTGGGTCAACTCTTTATACCTGTGTTTGATGGTCAGGGTTCATAGATTGTCATGTGTGTGATCGATTCACTTGTTTTTCCGAGTCTTTGTTGCAAGAGGGATCCGAGGTAGCATCTGCCTAGTCAGCCATCTTGGCCCCGCCTCTTATCCTTGCTTCTTCATATGATTTGATATTGTCTGCTTCCTCTGAGACATTAAGGTGTTATTTTATTTATTTGTATATTGATTGATTGTATGCTTGTTTGTTTTGTCTTGATTATTTTGTTTTGTTATATTAGGGTGGATGGGTTGGATATGCTCTGCTGATCACCAGTCTGGAGGCATGAGAATGGTCGCCACCTGTTGCCAGGTGGACAGGGTAGCATCAGTGGTGGGGAGAGGCAGATGGGCAGAGTGGACATGGATTGCTAATCACCAGGTGAGCGGGACAGCAGTGGTGGGTGGGCAAGGTGGGTGCATGCTGCTGTTGGTCATCAGTCCAGCTGCACAGATGCTCATGCTGCAGCCTGCCAGGTGGGTGGGAGAGGGGTCTGACAGGTGATGCACAGGCGCTAGTCATTGGTACAGCAGCATAAAAGCACATGCTGGGATGACAGGAGGGGTGGATGCACATCACTGGTTGTGGGTGGGTCACAGTTGGGTAAGAAAAGAAGAGGGCACTTGTACCACACTCCCCAGGTGGGTGGAGCAAAGGGGATGGGAGTAGTTCATGCCGTTGGTCACCATGGGGGTGGAGGTGGGACATGCTTCTCTGGTCACCAGGCGTGGGTGTTGGGGCACTCCCCATAGGCTATAGCAAGGAATCAGTAGCTGGCCCTGATCTAATGTGAAAGGGAGGGTGCATGAAGTCTGGTCAGGAGGGGTACCTCCTGTTGACACTCTATAGATCTACTACTCTGTGTGCACCACCAACCCTAATGGTCAGTGACACTGCTGGTGAGCAGTCCTGTCTCTGGTTCCAGGCTCCCTCCACACTCTGTGTTTGCCAGGATCCCCGGAGCTCTCTCCCGCCTTCCTGTCCTTTCTGTTCTTAGATCCGGTTCATGTCCTGCTCATCTTGCTTCAGTTCAGGTTTGTCTACATAGGTTCTTTGTCTCCTATTGGGAATTCCGTGAAATTTCCTTCTTTTGTGCTCTCTACTCATGGTTGCTGATCGCTTTGTCTCAAGATGGCCACACTGCACCCAGCTGGCTGGCAGCGGCACCCCCAATCCATGTCTTCCTTGTTCACTGTTTTAATTCATATTCTCCTTCCAATCTGTGTTTGATATAATTCTTCGTCCCTCCTTTTGATGCTCAGGGTTGCAGGGCTGTCATCTTTATCTATTTCACTTGGTTTCTGGGTTTTTTGCTGCAGGAGGATGGAATGGTGTGTCTGATTAATCTGCCATCTTAGGCCGTGCACCTGATAAGGCTTTAATAACCAGAATATATAAAGAACTCTTACAGCTTAACGACAAAAAGACAAACAAGTCAATTAAATAGACTTAAATAGACATATCATCAAAGAAGAAATATAAATGGCCAATAAGCGTGTGAAAAGATGCCTATTTACCTTTTAACTTAGGTATTCTGTAATCGGTAAAAAAAAAAAAATACTAAAAATAAAAAATGCTGTTTTGGTTAGAATCTATTTGACTTGTCTTAAGCATTGCTTTTAGTTATATTCTTTCTTTTTGCTGCTACAAACTTCATGGGAAATATTGAAAATTTATGTTCCAGAGAACTTGGGGAAGCAACTATGTATAACTATGTATTCATCATAGCTACTTATTTCTCAAATATGTACTTCTGAAAAATTATTCCTGAAAGATAAGGAATATAAAAAAGAAAACATTTGGTAGAATTCAACATCTACTCCTGATTTAAGAAGGAGAAGGAAGAGGACTAGGAAGAAGAGGAGAAAGAAGACCAAGTGAAAGTTTACTTTGCAAAAGTAAGTTAGACTCTCCCTTTAAATATTATTAGAGTTTATTAAAACATATGCTGAATAAAATAATTGGAGTGGAGAATTAAAAAAGAAAATGTCCAAGAATAAAGGAGAAAACAAGTTATTCAGGGTGAGTAGATAAGAAGATTTAATATAGAAGAAGTGAAATAAATGTTTAGGAAGGTGCATCATTATAAGAGAATAGTGTAAAGGGAAGTGGCAGATAGAAAAAAAAACTTTTTTAGATAAAAATGGTCAGAAGTTCATACCTTTATTAACCGTCTTAACAATAGTCAAAGTAGTGGATAAATAGACATTGAGTAACATATCCTGTAAGTAATAACATGAAACATGCAGGCAATTATATGTGCTTTCTTCTCACAAATACAGAAACTTTTCACTATGAAAGAAACTCCTTAACAGATAATTTTTATTTGTTCTATACACTTCATCATCTTTAAATTGCTTTTAGTTGCCATTGAGTAAGCTCTGACAGAATGAAATATTGCCTGGTCCTGCACCATCTTCATGATTATTGGTATGTTTGAGTCCATTTTTGTGGCTGTTGTATCATTCCATCTCATGGAGGGTTTCCCTCATTTTTGCTTTACCAAACAAAGTGCACTTTTCTAGCAATAGATCTTTCCTGAGGATGTGTCCAAAGTAAGCAAATCAAAATCTCACCATCCTCCCTTCTAGGGAGCATTCTGGCTGTATTTCTTCTAAGACTGATTCATTCAATCTTTTAGCAGTCCAAATTATATTTAATATTCTTTACCAACCTTACAATTTGAATGCATCAATTCTTCTTCCGTCTTCCTTTTCAATGTCCAGCTTTCCCATGCATATGAGGTGAATTTTTAAATTACACCTCAATATACTCTGAGAACTTTTTCTCTGAAAATGAACTTATAAAAGTCACCATTGATCATAAAATTTCCAATCAAATGGGCAATCATTCCTAAGACATTTCACACTATAGATGACTAATGCCTCTTTGAAAATCTATCATTCTGGACCTCTCTTACGGTGGTCCTGTAGCTTCTTTAACTACTTAACTCACTCTTCTGAACTCCTCTTCTCTCTCTATCTCAGTATCTCTGTCTTTCTCTTTTTCTCATTATGCTATCTTTCTTTAAAGACTTATTCAAGGCTTTTGTTCCCTTTGCACATAGTCCTTATTGAATCTCCTTTTATGCCCAAGATATTGATACTAAAATGTTGATGAAGTTCTAATTATTATGTCAAGTTGGTTCATGCTCTTAACCTCTAAAGCATAACTTTTTATCTATCCAATTGTAAATGTTTTCACTGAAGAAACCAAAGGAACATCAAACTATATAAAGATAAATTAATTATACCAACTTGAATTATTCAGTGTAGAAATATGGGAAGCATTCTCTCTCCTATCTCAGTTTTACCCCTATTCCACTACAGTCAAATACAGATAATGTATTCTATTTGTATTCGTCACATTCTCCACTCTAACTTATTCCATTTTCTAATCATCTCTCGCTGGAAATAATGCAGTTCTCCATGTTTCTAGCCCTAATGATTTCCTCTCTAACTTCTATTTATTAGATTAATCTTTCTTTGAAAATATCGGATGTCAAAGCCCTGATTAATTTGTTTAATTGGACACACTCAAGTTTCTTAGCATGTTTTATAAGGTCTTTAAAGATGTATCATGACCTCAATACACATGGAACTTATGGTCCAATCATATTAGATTATGTGAATTTTCATGATTTTGGCTTGCATTTGTCTTTGTTATCTAGTACTGCTGAAATACCGTAAGTGGATGGCTTCAACAAATAGAAGTTTATTTTCTCACAGTCGAGTAGGCTAGAAGTTCAAATTCAAGGCATCAGCTCCAGGGGAAGCCTTTCTCTCTCTCTGTCAGCTCTGAAGGAAGGCCCTTATCATCAATCTTCCTCTGGACTAGGAGCTTCTCAGTGCAGGGACCTGGTCCAAAGGACATGCTCTTCTGGCACTACTTTCTTGGTGGTATGAGGTCTCCCTGTTTTTCTGCTCACTTCTCTCTTTTATATCTCAAAAGAGATTGGCTTAAATTATACATTAATTTGTAGGCTGAGTTTCCATAACTGCTGCTAATCTCATCTTATTAACAACATAGAGATAGGATTTACAACACATAGAAAAATCACATCAGATGACAAAATGGTGGACAATCACACAACACTGGGAATCATGACCTAGCCAATTTGACAGATATTTTGAGGGGACACAGTTCAATCCATGACACCATTCTTTTAATGTCTTTATGCCATCTACATAGTAAAACATCTATCTGAAAGAGCACACATCTTGTTCTGGTTTTTCAGTTATTCCTTTCTTTCCATTCTATTCTAGTCTGATGTAAAACACTTTGTGATATCTTCCATTTCTTTGCCTATACTCCCAGAACACTGTGTACATGTTTGGTGCATTCGTTTCCTAGTTCTGCCGTAACCCTAATACCACAAGTGGCCTTAAGGAATATAAATTTATTGTCTCACAGTTCTGAAGGCTAAAACTCTAAATCAGGGACTCAGCAGTATTGATCCCTTTGTTACCGATAGCCCCAGGGTGTTCCTTGATTCTTGGTGATGATCACATGACATCTGTCTTCCCCAGTATGTGTACCTCTCTCTAACCTGCTTTTTTTATAACTCAGAATTGAATAAGTTTAGGACACAACCCTACAGTGGTATGGCCTCATTAAAATAACAATTCTATTTCTAAATAGGATTACAGCCACAGGCATAGAGATTAGGATTCCAACATGTATTTTGGGGTAAGCAATTCAATCCATAGCATTTCACATGTAAAGATCTCAGTTATCTGGGAAAGAAATATTTCTCCAATATTGTTATGTAGTACATTGCTTCATAACATAAGTTCCTATAACAGTATGGTCCCAAAACTCACAAAGGTATTTCTTAAATCCAAGGCTTTGCCTATACTGCTCCTTGTAACTTTTATATTTTATTTTACCTTTGCCTGATTAATTCCTAATCATCCTGCCACTGCTAGTGCAGATGTCACAGCCTTCATGATTTAATGTTAGCAGAACATATCAAAATCATGTAATAAATTAAAATCAACTTCAGTCAAATTATTAATTGCTCACATTTGAGAAAAGACGCAGAGTAGAGGTCTCTTGTGGAGCCTTGGTAGGGTAGTGATTAAAAGCTATGGCTGCTGACCAAAAGGTCAGTATTTTGAATATACCAGCTGCTCTTTGGAAACCCTATAAGGCAGTTCTACTCTGTCCTATAGCTTCTCTATGAGTTGGAATCCCCTCTACGGCAACAGGTTTGGTTTTGATTTGGTACAGAGGTCTCTTATAGAAGCAGCAGCAGAAAAGGAAAGCCTTCACTATACTTCATTCATAATTTATAGATAGAAAAACATTTTTTGTATCTTTCAATTTTATCTATCTACCTTCCAACCACCCTGGTTAAATCAAGTTATTTATTAATTATTAACAAGCACCAGGATTCAATTTTATTGCTCTTTTTTTACTTCTTAGGAGTGGGAACTCTAAATCATTTAATATCATAATCATTATATAATCCTGACTCTGAAACATAAAATTCTTCCAGACTTGCTCTAAAGCAATCACAGCAATACCCAAATCAAGATTCCAATGGTTCCGTAGCAAGAAGATATGCCTTAGGTTCTCCGCTGATAGGTTCTGTAAAATCATTGAAATTAACTGAGTCCAGAAAATGTGTTTGCTACAGGATTGCCTCACTCAGAACTAGTAGATTCCTTTGGAAATGTCTGGTTCTCAGAGATGAAGGTTTTGAAGATGAAGGAAGTACACTTGCTCAACGTGCTGTGACATTTTGTGGTATTAGCACAGAGGGCGTCTCTGATTACTCAATGTTTTTCTCAATGTCAAATATCTTCATCTTGTCTGGGGAAATTCCTTTAGAATGTGCATAAAATTTAGAATAAGTAGACAGAAGAATGTTTAATGCTAGACAAAAGGGGAGCACGGAGACAATTTTTTCTGAAATGAATTTATGTTGTTTTCATATATAGGAAAAGAGCAAAATTAATTTCCTTTTGGGTATTAAAAATGCGAAGTCTTGCCAGAATAGGTGGGAAAGAACAGCTTCCTTTTTCAATTTTACAAGTTAGAGTGCTGTGTACTTCAGTTTTCAATTGACCATCTTATTATTCAACTGAGCATTTTATCGGTCAAACATTGTATCCTGAATATTTTTAAGGAAAAATATTGGACCATTTTCTCTTGCAAATTATATCCTTAATTTTCATTTCTTCCTTTACACATCTCACATCCACAGACATTACAGTCACAGTCTTAAAGAGCATCCTCTGCCTTCCATCTTTTAGTCATATGTAAGGGGTTATGAGCTAAACATAGACATAAGATCCAGGGATTCTAGTATATTCGTGATTTCCCAAGCAAAGTTAAGACAGATTTCCTAACACAAAGAAAAGTTTTTCTAAGAAATTGGATGATCACAGTTTTTGTTTCTTTCTCTCTTTTTTAATTATTTTGTAAATGATGACAAGTTTTAGTGAGATGGTAGAACAAAACTAATTTAGAAGGAAGTAGAGAAAATGTATTTGCCATTATTAGCTTTGACTTTAGCATTTAAGCCTTTGTCCTTAAATCAAGAATATTCTTTTTGTTTGTTTGCAATAAATAGAACAAAAAGAAAAGGAGGGAAAAAATGTGAAGAATTTCTGATGAGAAAAAAGATCATAATGCCGATCTGAAATTTAAAACGAATGAAGGATGAAATCATAAGAAGTGGAGTTTCAGGATTTTACTAAGGACTTACCAAGATAAGAAATAAAAACTAAAAAAAGTTTTATTTATTTGAAGCACAATAGTGAATTTATTTTTATTTTATTTCTATTGTAACATAAATAAAATTTGAATTTATTTATTTATAGCCCAATAGTGA
Organism: Loxodonta africana; assembly: GCF_030014295.1. Lineage (NCBI taxonomy): Eukaryota > Metazoa > Chordata > Mammalia > Proboscidea > Elephantidae > Loxodonta > Loxodonta africana. The sequence continues at coordinate 129,979,788 of NC_087345.1, read as the reverse complement.
ATTTTTTTTTTTTAATTTTATTTGTAGTGTTGTTGCTGTTGTTAGGTGCCATCGAGTAGGTTCCAAATCATAGTGAGCCTATATATCACAGAAGGAAACAATGCCTGGTCTTGTGCCACGCTCACAATCGTTGTTATGCTTGAGCCCATTGCTGCAGCTACTGCATCAACCCATCTCCTTGAGGGTCTTGCTCTTTTCTGCTGACTCCGCTCTTTACCAAGCGTGATGTCCTTCTCCAGGGACTGATCCCTCCTGACATGTCTTGCCACGCTTGCTTCTAAGAAACATTCTTGTTGTACTTCTTCTAAGACAGATTTGTTTATTCTTTTGGCAGTCCATGGTATATTCAATGTTCTTCACCAACACCACAATTGAAAGGCGTCAATTCCTCTTCAGTCTTCCATATTCATTGTCCAGCTTTCACATGCATATCATGGGATTGAAAATACCATGGCTTGGGTCAGGCACACCTCAGTCTTCAAGGTGACAGCTTTGTTTTTCAATACTTTAAAGAGGTCCTTTGCAGCAGGTTTGCCCAAGGCAATGCATCTTTTGATTTCTTGACTGCTGCTTCTGTGGGTGTTGATTGTGAATCCAAGTAAAATGAAATTCTTGACAACCTCAACCTTTTCCCCATTTATCACGATGTTGCTTATTGGCCCAGTTGTGAGGATTTTTTTTTTTTTTTTTATGTTGCGGTGTCATCCATACTGAAGGCTGTGGTCCTTGATCTTCATCAGTAAGAACTGCAAGTCCTCTTTACTTTCAGCAAGCAAGGTTGTGCCATCTGCATAAGGCAGGTTGTTAATGAGTTTTCCTCTGATTCTGACGCCCTGTTCTTCATATAGTCCAGCTTCTTGGATTATTTGCTCAGCATACAGATTGAATATATATGGTGAAAGGATACAACCCTGACAGACAGTTTTCCTGACTTTAAACCTCGCAGTATCCCCTTGTTTTCAGAACAACTGCCTCTTAATCTATGTACAGGTTCCTCATGAGCACAATTAAGTGTTCTGGAATTCCCATTCTTCACAATGTTATCAACAATTTGTTATGATCCACACAGTTGAATGCCTTTGCATAGTCAATAAAACACAGGTAAACACCTTTCTGGTATTTTCTACTTTCAGCCAGGATCCATCTGACATCAGCAATAATATTCTTTGTTCCATGTTCTCTTCTCAATCCGGCCAGAATTTCTGGTAGTTCTTTGTCAATATACTGCTGCAGCCACTTTTGAATGATCTTCAGCAAAATTTTGCTTGCACGTGATATTAATGATATTGTTCGATAATTCCTGCATTCTGTTGGATCACCTTTCTTGGGAATAGGCATACATATGGATCTCTTCCAGTTCGTTGGCCAGGTGGCTGCTTCCAAATTTCTTGGCATAGATGAGTGAGCACTTCCAGCACTGCATCTGTTTGTCGAAGTATCTCAATTAGTGTTCCGTCAATTCCTGAAGCCTTGTTTTTCTCCAATGCCTTCAGTGCAGCTTGGACTTTTCCTGCACCACCATCGGTTCCTGATCATATGCTACCTCTTTAAACAGTGGAATGTTGACCAATTCTTGTTGGTATATTCACTCTCTGTATTCCTTCCATCTTCTTTTGATGCTTCCTGCATCATTTAATATTTTCCCCATAGAATCCTTCACTATTGCAACTCGAGGCTTGAATTTTTTCTTCAGTTCTTTCAGCTTGAGAAATGCCCAGCATGTTCTTCCGGTTTGGTTTTCCATCTCCAGCTCTTTGCGCATCTCATTATAATACTTTACTTTGTCTTCCTGAGCTGCCCTTTGAAATCTTCCATTCAGTTCTTTTGCTTCATCATTTCTTCCTTTTGCTTTACCTGTTCGATGTTCAAGAGCAAGTTTCAGAATCTCTTCTGACATCGATTTTGGTCTTTTCTTTCTTTCCTGGCTTTTTAATGACCTCTTGCTTTGTTCATATATGATGTCCTTGATGTCGTTCCACAACTTGTCTGGTCTTCTGTCATTAGTGTTCAATGTGTTAAATCTATTCTTGAGATGGTCTCTAAATTCAGGTGGGATATACTCAAGGTTGTATTTTTTTCTCTCATGGACTTGTTCTAATTTTCTTCGGTTTCAACTTGCACTTATATATCAGCAATTGATGGTCTGTTCCATATTCGGCCCCTTGCCTTGTTCTGACTGATGATATTGAGTTTTTCCATCATCTCTTTCTACACATGTAGTCAATTTGATTTCTATTTATTCCATCTGGTGAGGTCCATGTGTATAGTCGCCTTTCATGTTAGCAAAAAAAGGTATTTGCGATGAAGAAGTCCTTGGTCTTGCAAAATTCTATCATGCGATCTCTGGCATTTTTTGTATCACTGAGGCCATATTTTCCAAGTACCTGTCCTTCTTCTTTGTCTCCACATTCTAATCACCAGTAATTATCAATGCATCCTGATTGCATGTTTGATCAATTTCACACTACAAAAGCTGAAAAAAATCTTCAATTTCTTCATCTTTGGCCTTAGTGGTTGGTGGGTAAATTTGAATAATAGTCGCATTAACTGGTCTTCCTTTGTAGGTGTATGGATATTATCTTATCACGGACAGCATTGTACTACAGGATAGATTTTGAAATGGTCTTTTTGACGATAAATGCAACGTCGTTCCTCTTCAAGTTGTCATTACCGGCAGAGTAGACCAGAGTATGGTCTACTGTTGTCCGATTCAAAGTGTCCAATACCAGTCCATTTCAGCTCAGTAATGCCTAGGACATTGATGTTTATGGTTCCATTTCATTTTTGACAATTTCCAATTTTCCTAGATTCACACTTTGTACATTCCATGTTCCAATTATTAATGGATATTTGCAGCTGTTTCTTTTCCTTTTAATGAAGGTTCTGAAAGCTTGATTCCATCCAGGTCATTAAAGTCGACTTTACTTTGAGGAGGCAGCCTTTTCCTAGTAGCCTTTTGAGTACCTTCCAACCTGAGGGGCTCATCTTCCAGCACTATATCAGACAATGTTCTGCTGCTGTTCATAAGGTTTTCACTGGCTAATTCTTTTCAGAAGTAGACTGCTGGGTCCTTCTTCCTAGTCTGTCTTAGTCTGGAAGTTCAGCTGAAACCTGCCCTCCATGGGTGACCTTGCTGGTATTTGAATACTGGTGGCATAGCTTCCAGCATCACAGTAACATGCAAACTCTCACAGTACAACAAACTGACAGACACATGGGGGCTGTTTGTAGTACAACAGTGAATTAAATGGACCCAAGTTTTCAACCACTGCAGCTTAAATATTGGAGATATATTCCTCCAGTTTATCAATCATCTATTGTTTTTGAAAGTCTTCTTTGTAATGAAATGCTTAATGTTGATGTGGGCAAATCCATCTTTTTCCACAGTATTATTGAATAGGATAACAAAAGCAATAGTGAAAATATATACCTCTTCATTTAAATCCTCCTTTTACATTTTTTTTTTTTACATTTTATTTTTTTGAATTCTAAATTCAAATGCGTCATTTTGAAGAAGAGAATCTAGGATAATGACGGTGTGTGGGTAAAAAGAAATGAAAGTATAAAGCAAATGAAGAAATTAATGGCTTTAAAAGGACATTTTGTTTTGAATTTATAATTGTCATTGTTATGAGATGGATACATCTTGTAGGGATACTGTTTATTTACCAACTCACTTTCCTTCAATTTACCAAGCCTGGCAACCAAATACAACACTTTGGAAAATTCCAGGGGAGCACATTTTGTGGAAGAAATTAAACTTTGAATCTAGGTGAATGAAAAATGAAAGAGAGGGCTGTTGTGTGACTGATTCTGGGGAGACTTCCAAGAGTAAACAATGAATTTTTTTTTTTTTTAATTGAATTTAACAGAGATTGGAGGCTGGGGCAGAGACAAGGTAAGAAAACAAATTTCTAAGTCATGTTTTTCTTTCTACTGCCCACACTGAGGCCCTGGGGGTATTGTATAATATCATCAGGAATTCTTGATACATACTCATCACAGTTGAATCAGTTAGAGCCAGCTTCAGGAATTACTAATGGCTCCATGTCTTCTGCTTTGTCCTCCACAGGACTTTGTCATCTCATTGTCGTCTCCTTCTTGGCTGGGTTCATCATGTGATACCTCCAGCAGCACCTGGGTGTGGGAAGATGGCAGAGCTCTCTCCCTTGGGGTGTGAACATAAAGTTCTTAGGAAAACATGCTAAGCTGTTGTTTTCTTTGATGGATTTTGTTCTGTGATTTACTTGGTGATCCTTAAAAAGAAAAAGAAACTTTTGACAATGGAAACTTTTAAAGTTACAAAAGTTTTGTTGGGAGAAATGGAAAAGATTGTCCTCAAATTCACATGGAGTTTCAAGGGGCCCTGAATAGCCAAAACAGTATTTTAAAAAGAACAAAGTAAGAGGACTTAACAACTCTTGATTTCAAAATGTAGTATAAAGCACAGTAATAAAATAAAATGTGGTACTTTTATAAGGATAGCTCTACAGGCCAATGGAATAGACATGGGAGTCCAGAAATTAATAAAATCATTTCTCTAACATTATTCTGAGTTTCATCATTACATAACTTCTGGTTGAATGGTATTGTGGACCTCAGCATTCCTGGAACCCAGATTAGGAACCACTGCTACTGTTCAACTATACACTTTAATATTATGGTCCCCATGGCTACATCTGGGTTTAGAACTTCTGTATTTTTACCATTAAAATAAGAATTCAAAGGTTTTCTTTTTTTTCTCTTCTTTCAAATTTAGTCAGGGTATGAAAGACAATAGTCCTTAATATCTCTGAAGAATTATGTAAGGCTACTAAATGTTGCTTCAGTAGAATTTGGAAAACAATTCTGTATTATTTGGGTCTCTGTAGTTAGGAGTAATAGAAATCTTAGTCAATCTACGTTAGGCAAATAGAGGCATTTGTTATCTTACAAAGCTGAGAAGTTTGCTGGGGTGGTGCATAAAATTGAAGAAAAGTTACAGAACTCAAGTCTTTAGGTATTCTATCCTCTGCTTCTCTTAAAGGGTTGATTTTATAAAAACTAAGTTTTACACACATAAATGTGGTTTACTGCATTTTTTTTTTTTAATCTTTTAGTTTCTGTGTGAATATAGAACCAAACCTAATGGGTTGGTTTTGCAGTTACTACTATTTTTGTTAGGTGCTGTTGATTAGATTTCAACTCATAGAGACCTCATGTGACGGAGTAGAACTGCCCTAGAGGGTTTTCCTGGTTGTAATTTTTACAGAAGCAGATTGCCAGGTCTTTCTCTGAAGCCACTGGGTAGATTTGAATCACCAATCTTTTAGTTAGCAGCCAAGCTCTTAACTGTTGGAGCCACCGGGACTCCTTGCAGTTACTACTACGATTATTAATTCAAGATGAACAAAATAAAATATTAAGACATTTTCAAATCATCAATTACGTTTGTAAATTGCATTCATGAATTGAAATCTTTTTTAATTCTCTCTTAGGTTTAATGTTGCAAAATATCACCCAAGCTATGTCCCTACATTTTTAAAGAAGTTATTGACATTCCCTGCAATTGCTTTGCTTTTTACATTTGTGAAAATTACCTATTTCAATCAGGATGAGTAAATTGACTATACCAAAAAAAAAAAAAAAAAATTGCCTTCGAGTGGATTCCGACTCATAGTGAGGTTATAGGACAGAGTAGAACTGCCCCATAGCCTTTCTAAGGCTATAATTTTATGGGAGCAGACTGCCACATCTTTCTCCTGCTGAGCAGCTGGTGGACCTTGAACTGTTAACCTTTTGGTTAGCAGCAGAGCGCTTAACCACTGTGCTGTCAGGACTCCTTAACTAATCCACTATAAGTTACTTGAATTAAATATAAAGCAAAATAATTTGGGAAAAATTCAAGATTTTAGCATTATTCCTATAATAAAAAATGCTAGAAGACTTGATAAACCAGGAAATAGAACGGAGATTCTTGACCTTGACATGTTACCAAACAAATCCAATAAGAATTTGGACATTTTCCCTCTGCGAATGTAATTTTTTTAATGTAATCTGTCTTTAATCAGTTCTGGGAACATTTGAGGGCTTGAATTAAAAGCAATAAGTAGTAGCTACAGATTTTGTTTGTTTTCTCCTGGATTTTTGTTCTAACAATCCAGTGGTGATTATTTCGCTGTAACACTGACTTTTGTTAAGAGAGAATCTCCCAATCCCTTTCCTTTCTCTGATTATGGGGCAATTTGCTAAAGCTGGAGCAAATACCCAGAATATCAAACAATAAAACTTGAAGTTTCTTAGACTGGAGCGTTCTGTCAGTATTATGCTACTGCCCCCTGGCAGTGCCGCCTGACAGATCTCTGCTTCTTCAGAACCTGAAATCCTCTGCACAAAAATGACGCTCCCTCCTATTTTCCCAGAAAAATTACAGCAGCTCTGGTTTGAACAACGTCACAGCATCTGGCTCCCCCTGCTGGAAGTAGAAGATATTTTTTCTTGTTGTGGCAGGTTTTGATGGATGTTTGCTGCTAAGAAAGGAATTACAGGTAGTCCCCTACTTAGGGTGTACTGAAGTTAGGACAAACTTCACTTAGGACTGTCTGGTTTTATTGTTTGTTTGTTTTATTTTTCTTTTTTGTACATCTTTTCATTAGTAATATATACAACATACAATGTCAAAATATCTGTAAGTTTATATATAATGTTTCCAACCCCCAAAGACAAAGATTGGGTTTATAAAGATACTGATAATGAAAACTAAAAAAAAAAAAAAAAGTATTCGACTTGTCAGAACTGACTTATGACAGTGTCATCAGAATGGAGCCCCGTAAATCATGGACTACCTGTATTTTGGCTCTAAAATGGAGCTTTACTTTTTCAGCTCGCTACTCTTTCTATTAAAACTCATTGCTGTCAAGTCGATTGTAACTCATAGTGACCCTAAAGGTTAGAGTAGAACTGCTCCATAGGGTTTCCAAGGAGAGGCTGGTGGATTCCAACTGCCAACATTTTGGTCATCAACTGAGCTCTTAACCACTATGCCAGGATATTTCAGAGACAACAGAGATACTGAGATTGTGTCCACCCATGCCTGTGGACCGTTGTGCCCATCTGACCCTGTTCCTCAAATTAGGCCTTTTAAAGTGACACTCCCCTGCTCCCTTAGTACGTGTTCTCAGCTGTTTTACAGGAGGCCGTTTTCTCAGAGTATTTGGTTGATGATGACAATCATAATGATACCTTAACTTGGCAGAGCAGTGGTTGAAGCATTTAACTGCTAAACAAAAGTCAGTTGTTCGAACCCACCAGCCAATCAATGGGAGAAAGATGTGGCAGCCTGCCTTTCTTAAAGATCACAGCCTTGGAAACCCTACGGGGCGGTTCCACTTTGTCCTATACGGTCACTATGAGTCAGAATTGACTAGTTGGCAGTGGGTTTTTAATGAGAACATATCTGTATATATACAAACTGGGCAAATAGGAGAAGTGGGGAAGGACGCATACCTTCCTGCATGCCAGTTCCCAAGGAAAGGCAGGAAGGAGCAGCCTGGCAGTTGGAAGACAAAAGTTTGGATAGGTACAACGTTCTGTCCAATGTGGAGAATGGGATAGCTCATGTCCAAAAAGATGCTGCCCAGCCTTATTCTGCATCTCCCAGTGAGATGCCTAGCTTCCAGCGTCCTTGAGGAGAGGGGCCAGAAACCCCATCGTACTTATCATCTTCTTGATACCCCAGCCAGAAATCTAGGGGTGCTCGATTCAGAGAAGTGGAAGAGTCCTAGGCAGCACTGAATTTCTTATTGGGGTGGGGATGAGAGGGACACAGGCTGTTTCTTGTGGGTACGCTGCCTTTGGGGAGGCAAAGACATGCTTGAAGGTAGGGATTGAGATGCTAAGAGGTGAGGGGAGAGCAAGGTTCCTATCTCACCAAAATGCAGCAAGACTGGGATCCCACCAATTCCCACATGTGGTGCTCACCTGGATTTAGAGGCACTTTCTTGACAAGTGCCCTCACCCCCCAACCCCCCTCCCCCATCCATCTTGGGCCTGTGTTCTCCCACTCAGGATAGAGTTACCTAAAATGGAAGCCTTGGTCTGCTCAGCTCCAGGAGCAGCGTGGAGTCCAGGGACCATCAAGATCATTCTCCATAAGCCCAGAGACCCCTTCTTATCCCTGGGACAGATCCCCAGCTCTGCAGGGCCTCCACCATTGGGGAAGTTTTGAGGGTCCAAAAACATCTGGGAAGAACGAAGATAAGCTCCAATGTCATCTTTTGTTACTTGACAAGATTTGCGGTACACCCATAGATTAAGTTACGTTTGGGAACACAAATAGAAAAAATATGTATATGTATACCTAAAAAATAATTAAAATGTGAAGAAAATACAAACTAAAAAACCAAACCAGGTGCCTTCTAGTCGATTCTGACTCATGGCAACTCCCTGTGTTTCAGAGTGGATCTGTGCTCCATAGGGTTTTCAATGGTTATGATCTTTCAGAAGTTGAGTAAAAATTGAAAAAGAAACAAAATTGGATTGTCACTGATTTGCCAGTTGCATAATACTTGTCTAGTTCTAGTTTGGAAACCCTGGTGGCATAGGGGTTAAGTGCTACGGCTGCTAACCAAAAGGTCGGCAGTTCGAATCTGCCAGGCGCTCCTTGGAAACTCTACGGGGCAGTTCTACTCTGTCCTATAGGGTCGCTATGAGTCGGAATCGACTCGACGGCAGTGGGATTTTTTTTTAGTGCTAGTTTATTATCCCCACACGTCTGTTGGTTTGTTGTACGGTGGAGGATTGCGTGTTGCTGTGATGCTGGAAGCTATGCCACCAGTATTCAAATACCAGCAGGGTCACCCATGGTGAACAGGTTTCAGCTGAGCTTCCAGAATAAGACAGACTAGAAAGAAGGACCTGGCAGTCTACTTTTGAAAAAAATTAGCAAACAAAAATCTTATGAATAGGCGTGGAACATTGTCTGATACAGTGTTGGAAGATGAGCCCCTCAGATTCGAAGGTACTCATAATACTACTGGGGAAGAGCTACTTCCTCAAAGTAGAGTCAACCTTGGTGTGGATAGAGTCAAGCTTTCAGAACCTTCATTTGCTGATGCGGCACAACTCAAAATGAGAAGAAACAGCTGCAAAAACCCATTAAAAATAGGAATATGGAATGTACGAAGTATGAATGTAGGAAAATTGGAGGCAAAATTAGAGGCAAGAATGGCTAGACTTTGTCTCACATACTTTGGACATGTTATCAGGAGGGACCAATCCCTGGAGAAGGACATCATGCTTGATAAAGTAGAGGGTCAGGAAAAAAGGGGAAGACCATTAATGAACTGAACTGACACAGTGGCTGCAACAATGGGCTCAATCATAACAACAGTTCTGAGGATGGTGCAGGTTCGGGCAACATTTCATTCTGTTCTACACAGGATACCTATGAGTTGGAACCAACTCAATGGCACCTAACAAAAACAATAACAACATTTATTGTGACATCTTTTAAGTTGTGCCACACATAATTCTTCTTCTTCCTTGAAATTGCCTTAGACTTTTTGCCTCTGATAAATAATATTTACTGTTGGGAGGGAAGAGAGTGTGAGTTTTTTTTTTCCCCCTGAAAGCAGCAAAGGAGTACATTGACAGAAGAGACAAGAATTTATCTGAAAAAGGACAGGGAACATGTACAGATTTTGATGATTCTGTGAAAGTTTGGAGTCATGCTTTTCCTAATTTACAATTCTCATTGTGGCTCACTGGATTGTAACTGACTTTTGCCTGGACAATCTTTCTCATGGAAGTCACAGTCATTGGCATTATACACGTAGTCCCCAACTTAACGGCATATATTTGAGTTACGATGAAATGCATTATGACTGTGTTTTTTTTTTTTTTTTCTTCTGTACATCTTATTAGTAAGGAAGCCATGGTGGTGTAGTGGTTAAGAGTTCAGGCTGCTAACCAAAATGTCAGCAGTTCAAATTCATCAGGCACTCCTTGTAAACCCTATGAGGCAGTTCTAGTCTGTCCTTTAGGGTTGCTATGAGTCGGAATTGACTTGATGATGGCAATGGGTTCTTTTCTTTTTTTAATCGTTAGTAACGTGTACTACATACAATGTTGTATCTGTAATTTGCTGGTTATTCTCAGATGTTCACTTGCAGATGATCAGTGTTATGACTGACTCTTCAAAACACTGCCATATAGCAGGCTACAAAAACTAAAAAAAAAGAAAGAAAAGAAAAAGGTATTCAATTTACTTCAGAACCAACTTATGAGGAAGTTGTTGGATCAGAGCCCCATCGAAAATCGGGGACTACCTGTATGTCATTACTACCAAAGAAATGGCTTCTTTCTTGTGTATTTCTAACAAAGGGAAGGGAGATATGCCCATTTAATCCAATACAGTGTGTCATTCAGCTTTAAATCAAGAATAAGAACATGAACCCAAGGCTGTCAGGCTTCAAACATCAGTTGTCTAAAGCACCAGGCTATACCACTTCCTATTAATAAGGGCATTTCTGCAGAATTGAAAGCTAAGACATATTTTGAGAGCACTGACGGCAGATAAGGAGCCCTGATGACACAGTGGTTAAGCACTCAACAGCTAACCCAAAAGTTGGCAATTCAAACCTCCCAGCTGCTCCGTGGCAATCCGCTTGCTTAAAGATTACAGCCTTGGAAACACTGTTGGGCAGCTCTACTCTGCCCTATAGGATGACTACGAGTCAGAATCAAGTGGACAGCAAAGGGTTTCTTTTCGGTTTATTGTCTACCCTGAAGGGGTTCATTTTCCCTCTTCTGCCAGTGTTACTCCTCCCATACCTACCCTGAAGTAAGTAATGTTAACAACTTGTGCCTCACATCTTTCTCCGTGTGCATAGAAATCTATACAAGCATAATTACACATATGTTCTTGGTCAGTATGCAGCCTCCAATATGTCATCCAGAATATTGTTGTTGTTAGGTGCCATCGAATTGGTTCCAACTCATAGTGATGCTATAGGACAGAGTAGAACTGCCCCATACGGTTTCCAAGGAGCAGCTGGCAGATTTGAACTGCTGACCTTTTGCTTAGCAGCCAAGATGTTAACCACTACGCCACCAGGGCTCCAGATAATAATCACTATGCCCACAGTGTCAACCTCATGTAATTCTCACCATGGATCTAACTCACATGTTTTCTTAATTTATAATGATGATTTGGCTATTTAATGACATGATGTCCCTGAACCAACATATTAAGAGTCACTGGGATGAGCTCAATTCAGGAGCTCTCAATCTTTGCTGGACATTAGAATGACTTGGAGAATTTTAAAACTGTTCAATAAACAGACCACATCCTTGGTCAATTAATCAGACTTTCAAGAGGAAGGGAATCTCAGCCATTGGTATTTCTTAAAAGCTCTCCAGTATTATTTTGATCTGTAACCAGATTGAGGACCATTTCCATTGCCTAAATTGCATATCCTGGCCATCCCAGTAATCTTCTCATAAAAGGATGAGTCATTGGCCAAGTTTACAGCAATTAAAACTTAAAAATGTTGATTACCCCTCTTCTAATTTTGACATGCCTTGACCTGACCTGACCAGACTTGACCTGCATAAAACAAACTAATTTTGCCAACATTGGAGAAAGAATTGTTCCATATGAGGATGGCTCCAGCATTTTTGCTTCTTTTCCTATTTGCTCAGGAGATTAATATTGGTGTCATTTATCCAAAAATTGCCAACACTCAGGCTGAGACAATAAGAATTGCCTGAAAGATTGTAAAAGATACAGATTATCTAGTCTTACACCCCTGTTCTGATTCTGCAGATCTGAGATGTGGCCAAGAACCTGTACTTTTAACAAACTACTTGGGCATATCTCATATGAAGCCAGGTTTGGAAGCTGCATAAATTTTCATTGAAGGAAGAAGAGTTGTCCAAAATTAATATAAGATGTGGCCATTCCACTATAGGACAGAGTAGAAGTGCCTCCACAGGGTTTCCAAGGCTTCGGTCTTTGTGGAAGCAGATGCTTTCTCCTGACGGGCAGCTGGTAGGTTCAAACCACCAACCTTTTGCTTAGCAGCCAAGGGCTTAACCACTGTGCCACCCGGGCTCCTTTTATTTACACTAATGCATGCAAGTTTGTGTGTCTGAGAGACACAGAGAACAAAATTCCTGGGGAATTTCCAGGTCTACCTAACATGCATTCTGACATGTCTATCTGGGAGAACTTTAGATGTACTTGTTCACTGCAAATGCAGCAGAGATAACTTGACGAGGGTAGCAGGGAGAGGCCTGTGAACAGTCAGACCTGGTCAAAATCCAGAACCGTTCTGAGGCTGGAAAGAGAAATTTTCTCTTTTAATACATGTGAAGGCCAATGTGTGTATGTGATAAAATTAAAAGATACCAGGCGCCAGGAAAAAAATAATGTAAACTTCTCCTAATAGGAACAAAATAACAAAGACATTTGAATTATTAATAGTAGATAATTTCTTGGTTAGAAATAGAGGAATAAAAGAAGAAATTATCTTTCCCATGAGAATAAAAAGCAGCCCAACTGTGTGGGAGTCATGTACAGAGCTTTCCACCTTCAAAGACTAATTGTATCTTTGTGAGAGTGACCATAATGTAAGCTACTGAAGAAAAATGAAAGAATGAAGTTGCTTTTTAAATCTATGTATATGTAACTTACATTTCAAGTTACATATGAGAACTGATAATCCCCATTCAATAAACCAATGGTAAAAATAATTATCCATAAGATTTGTGATTAAATATATTTTGCTTAATAAATTTTCACACTGAACTTTGTTCTCAAGTTTCCATTATTGTGCATATAAAATGTTGACTAACTCACAAGTTGAAGTCTTTAGAGAATTAGAGGCTACCAGGTATGGGGGATGGAGTTTCAAAGTATCATCAAAGCATTTTGAAATACATATCAGTTTTCCAATAAATTCTAAATCTCTGGTTCGGCAAAAACAGCATCACTGTTTTTACCATTCTTTTTTAAGTTAAGGTTTTTGGTTTGTCTTACCATTCTTTTAGTCAATATGTAGCTGTGCCATTATATAAGGAGAAAATACCAGCTATACCTTTTTTTCCATATTCTGAAAACAGCAATTTTGTTCTAAAAAAAAACTCTTGAACACTAAATTTGCCACGATTTCTACCTAGAGTGCAGGGACACTGACAAACTGTTTAAAGAATTTTTTTTTTTTTAATAAAAGACTTGTTAATGACTTCAAACAACTCAAGGTTTTTTTTTTTTTTTTTTTTTGAAGGAAATAAAACATCATTTCATGCTTATGTAAGAAAATAAACTTTCCTAAAAATAATAATACCCAAATACCGAATCAATAACCTCAGCATTATTAACTTAAAGGACAAAATTTTTAATGCTAAATGCTTCTTCTAGTCCACTTAGATTACAAATGTCCTAAATTTTAAAAGCTTAGTAAAAGTTGTGTTTTTATAAGGAGCTGGGGAAGAGAAGTTTACTTCGCATGTGCGGGCTGATGTTTAGCCGGTGTGCAGGGGCACAGCCAAATCCTGTGCTAAGATACTAAAATATTTCCACATCAGCTGGTACAGGGCTGCAGCCCAGCCCAGTCACAGGCTCCTTACCCTGGAATCCCCAAAACGTCCACATCACCCAGCAACGGCTACAGCAGGGCTCTTCTGGACCTCACTCCAGTGCTGTGGCCTGTGTCAGTTCTGGTTTTTGAATATTTTCATAAAATTATTCCTGTCACATGTGTATGTATAATAAAACACAGAGAAAATAGTATTTTATATGAGAGAGAAGTAATTCAGTGAAATGCTTCTGACACAGAATAGTAGGGCCGTAGAATGGCTAGTCTGCAGGCCCCCGGGGTGATTTTAAGACTGAATAATACGAGCATCAGAGTAAGAGGTATCAGTTGAAGACGGGAAGAATGCTCTCTGAAGCAATTTCACTTGCTTAATAGTTTAAATACAAAGTCACTTTTCATCTGTTTTTTTTTGTTCTGGTACTACAGCTTCCTCCTTCCTTACACTGTCTTAATCACAAGTCCCTTATTTCTTGGTGAATTTGGAAGTAACAAGTTATTTCAAATCTTCAGTCTTTACCAAAGCAGCTGTCTTCTCACAAATCCAGGAAATTTCAGCACTGCAACGGGAAATATAAATATTGCCCTTTTGAAAGTAAGCACATCCCTTGGATCCATTGAACTGGGTAAGTTCTTTAGTACTGAATCTGAAAATGAACAATTTTAAATTAAGTATAAATTTCATATATGATTGCAATTCAGTGTTCTCAGTTGCCCTACCAGCCCAAAATCATGTAACTGAATGTTGAGAGACTTCCACATCCATGATACATTTAAATCTCTAAAGCTAACGTACTCATGTTACTTGTTTCAAGTTAATCATTATCCCAGGTAAACTTCTTAAGAATACTTAAATTCTGGTCCAAGAATTTGTATTCTCTTTATTAACATAGTAAAAAAAAAAAAAGAATCTACCTAATTCAGATTATATGAGAACTCCTAGAATTTCTTTAATTTGTAGTGTTATGGAGAAAAACAGAAATATTAATTCACAATCTGTGTAAAAAGTGCATTTACCTATACACAGATATAATTTTGTATATAATTATACATATATGTGAGTGAACAGAACGCAAGACAGAAGCTGAGAGAAAAAAAATAAATGTCTTCATAGAGGTGGTTCTGAAATCAGTTCCAGATCCTCTGCTAAAAATTGGCAATAACTTTAAATAATGTCATTAGAAAATTATGCTTTTTTTTTTTTTTTTAAATCTGTCTGTTACCTTCAAGTCGATTTTACTTCGTAGAGACCCCATATGTTTTCAATGGCTGTGATCTTTCAGACCTTCTGAGGTACCCTGGGTTGGTTTGAACCATCAACATTTCAGTTAGTAGCCCAGCCCTTAGCCACTTACACCAGCAAGAGACTTTGTAGTAGCATACTATTTAGGTCTAAAATCCTCTTCTGTAGCTCAATATATATATATATATATATATATATATATATATACATATACATATATATTTTTACTAAAATCTTAATCTTAGTGTATGTACTTGCTCAAAGTAGCCTTCTTTACTCAATAGCCAAGGAAATGGTTATGTAACCCTAAAGCTCCATCTCCCTAACCTGAGGTTGCCTTCCTGACTCTTCTAGCAGCTACGGTATCTCAGAGGGTTCAGTGTCTGCAGGCTCTAAACCCTGCTCTGGAAGCCACCTCTCTGATTCTTTGATTAGGAGTTGGGGGTAGCGGAGAGTGACAAGGATAATTAAATTCCTTTGGGGGAAGAGACATACCTCAGATTTCAAGGTGAAAAGAGAAACATGTTTACATAGTTTCATGGTACTACTTCTGTAAGCCCTCAGTCCAGCAGAAGAACATAAGATTTATTTTTAATTAGTCCCTGCCAATATTGCACCAGTTGCAAAGAAGCAATTTCTATTTCATTTTTTTGATCTGAATGTGTGTTCCTTGCCATTTTTGTACATGTGAAACCATCCTAGTAGATTTAATATGACTAGTTGCAGTGATTAGAGAGTGAGGAGATTGGTGTTTGCCTGAATAGAAATAACCATGATAAAACTTTGGAAAATGGATGAAGATAAAATGTATCTAGGGAGAAAAGAATAACCATATCCTTGTTTGTTATTCAAGGAATTTGGCAAGTCACAGCTACACTCCAGTATCTTTGAAAGAAAATGAGTGATTACAATTCAGTTTAATAAAACTATGAAAACGTGCATTAGAGAGAGAAACACGAGTGAGTTGGATGAATGAAATCCTTGCTGGGGGTGTGGGTGGAGAAAACCCACTACACCCAGAAAAATGTCATTGATCTTAATTTTTATTTAATATGTTAATACTATATATTATATTAATAAAATATATAAATATGATTTTCTTATTTTAGAATGGTTGTAATTAGAGTTGGGAGTATACTACAATGTTCCTCAAAATTTTTGATTTTGTAGTTCCCAAAAGAATTTTGCAAAAGTAACAGCTGCAAACATACATTAAAAATTGGAAGGTGGGGCATATGAAGTATAAATGAAGGAAAATTGGAAGTTGTCAAAAATGAAATAGAATGCATAAAGATTGATATCCTATCCATTAGTGAGCTGTAATGGACTGGTATTGGCCATTTTGAATCAGACAATCATATTGTCTGCTATGCCAATATGACAAATTGAAGAGGAATACTGTTGCCTTCATTGTCAAAAACAACATTTCAAGATCTATCTTGAAGTACGAAGCTATCAGTGATAGGATAATTCCATACTCTACAAAGACAAAGAAGATGAGTTAATACAGCTACTTTTCAAATTTATGCAACAACCACTAAGGCCAGAGATGAAGAAATTGAGATTTTTACCAACTTCTGCAGTCTGAAAGTGATCAAACATACATTCAAGATGCATCGATAATTACTGGCAATTTGAATGTGAAAGTTGGAAACGAAGAATTACTGGTAGTTGGAAAATAAAACTTTCAAGACAGAAACACCATAGAGGCCACATGATAGAATTTTACAAGACCAGTGACTTATTTATTGCAAATATCTTTTTTCAAAAACATAAACTGTGACAATACACTTGAACCTCACCAGACGGAAAACGCAGAAATCAAATCGACTACATCTGTGGAAAGAGTCAATGGCAATCTCAATATCATCAATCAGAATAAGGCCAGGGGTTGACTGCAGAACAAACTATCAAATTACTCATATGCAAGTTCAAGTCAGAGCTGAAAAAATTTTTAAAAGCTCACAAGAGCCAAAATTTGACCTTGATTATATCCTACCTGAATTTGGAGACCATCTCAAGAATAGATTTGATGTACTGAACACTAATGACAAAAGACCAGAGAAGTTGTGGGATGACATCAAAGATATCATACATGAAGAAAACAAAAGGTCATCAAAAAGAAAGGAAAGAAAGAAAAGACCAAAATTGATATCAGAAGAGACTCTGAAACTTGCTCTTGAATGCTGAGTAGCTAAAGCAAATGGAAGAAATGAAGTAAAGGAGCGTAACAGAAGATTTCAAAGAGCGGCTCGAAAATGAAATGTACAAAGACCTGGAGTTAGAAAACGAAAAAGGAGGAACATGCTTGGCATTTCTCAAGCTGAAAGAACTGAAGAAAAAATTCAAGCCTTGAGTTGCAATGTTGAATGGCACAGGAAGCATCAAAAGAAGATGGAAGGAATACAGAGGCACTGTATCAAAAAGAGCTGGTCACAATTCAACCAGTTTAGGAGGTAGCATACGATGAAGTACCAACGGTATTGAAGGAAGAAGTCCAAGCTGCACCGAAGGCATTAGCAAAAAACAAGTCTTCAGAAATTAACGGAATTCCAAATGAGATGTTTCTACAAACACAGATACAGCACTGGGAGTGCTCACTCATTCATGCCAAGGAATTAAGAAGACAGCTACCTGGCCAAATTACTAGAAGACATCCATATTTGTGCCCAATCCAAAGAAAGGTGATCCAACAGAATGCAGAAATTATCAAGCAATGTAATTAATATCACACACAAGTAAAATTTTGCTGAAGATCTTTAAAAAATGTTTGCAGCAGTACATTGACAGTGAACTGCCAGAAATTCAAGCCAGATTTAGAAGGAGGGATATCATGGGTGACGTCAGATGGACCTTGACTGAAAGCAGAGTATACAAGAAAGATGTTTACATGTCTTTTATTGACTGTGCAAAGGCATTTGACTGTACGGATCATAACAAATTATGGATGACGTTGTGAAGAATGGGAATTCTAGAACACTTAATTGTGCTCATGGGGAACCTGTATATAGAAAAAGAGGCAATAGTTCAAACAGAACAAAGGGATACTATATGGTTTAAAACCAGAAAAGGTGTGTGTCAGGGTTGTATGCTTTTTCTATACTTATTCAATATGCATGCTGAGCAAATAATTCTAGAAGCTGAACTATGCAGAGAAGACCTTGTATCAGGATTGGTGAAAGACTCCTTAACAACCCGTGATATGCAGATGACACAATCTTGTGTGCCGAAAGTGAAGAGGACTTAAAGCACTTGCTGACGAGGATCAAAGACTTCACCCTTCAGTATAGATGACATCTTAACATAAAGAAAAACCGAAATCCTCATAACTGGACCAATAAGCAGTATCATGATAAATAGAGAAAATATTGAAATTGTCAAGGATTTCATTTTATTTTGAACCACAATCAACTACCATGGAAGGAACAGTCAAGAAATCAAATGATGTATTATATTGGGCAAACCTGCTGCAAACGACCTCTTTAAATTTTTGAAAAAGCAAAGATAACACTTTGAGGATTAAGGTGCGCTTCACTCAAGCCATATTTCCAGTTGCCTCATATGTATGTGAAAGCTGGACAACAAATAAGGAAGGCTAAAGAATAATTGATGCCTTTGGATTATGGTGTTGACAAACAGTATTGAATATACCATGGACTGCCAGAAGAAGGAACAAGTCTGTCTTGGAAGAAATATAGCCAGAGTGCTCCTTGGAAGTGAGGATGGTGACATTTCGCCTCACATACTTTGGACATGTTATTAGGAGGGATCAGTCCCTGGAGAAGGTCATCATGCTTGGTAAGGTAGAGGGTAAGCAAAAAAGAGGAAGAGCATTGATGAGATTGATTGACGCAGTGATTGCAACAATGGCCTCAAACATAGCAGCAATTGTGAGAATGGCACAGGACTGGTCAGTGCTTTTTTCCTGTTGTACATGGGGTCGCTGTGAGTCTGAACTGACCTGATGGCACCTAACAACAACCACAACACGTGGACCTTACAAATTTTTTAAGTTCACATCATTTTTTTATAACTTTTAGTGGTTGCAAAAATGCAATTTTCTGAGTATTACATATTCTATATGAAGTTTAAGTATTTTCATCAAAACCTTTCACTGTCAGAATTAGCTCATTTTAATTCATGAAAAATATTTGCCATATAACTTAATTAGCAAGTCCTTATCATGAAACTAATTGTTAAACTACCAAGTCAATTCAGATTTACATTCTTTTAGAAAATGGCTAACAACTTCTCAATTTAAATAAACGTGGAGTTCTTATCCCTGCAGTTGTTTCTACTGTGTTCCTATGACAACCACCTCACTTGTGGATTCTAAGTGCTGGAGAGCCAGAACAGCCAAGTGATTGAATGTGTAGTCTCTGAACAGTTCTGATCTTGCTACTTACTAGCTAAGTCACCTCAGCCAAGTTATTTAATCTCAATGACTCAATTTTCTCATCTATAAAATGAGAATTTAACAGTGTGTACTAGTTTTTTTTACCTTATAAGGTTAACATTTTTAAAGAAATTTGAAAATAGTATTATACATGTTTGCTAAATAAATAAATACATTTAACTAATAGATTAGGCCCAGTACTTTGTCATGAGTTCTCACACAGGTGATGTATCATTCTTTCAATATTTATTACTGCAGCTTTCTTTCATTTGTAGATCTGTACCTCTTTTTTAAAATACCTAAATTTATAATATTTCTTATAATTAATATTTATTTTCTCGAGAGTCCATGAAAAGCTTGATTTTCTCCCAATAGTTAGAGAACTTACATGGATGCAGAAGGAGTAGAGCCATCCTCCCATAGCCAACTTCTGCCAAATGGGTCCCATGATAATCCCAGCCAGAAGAAAGAAAGCTTGGGTAATGGCTGCGATTTAAGAAAATCCTGACAGAGAAAAAATTTTTTATGTGAGAGTCACATTCCATTTTGTAGAGACAAGAGAGATGGAAGCATTCATTAAATTCATTTACTAAATCTCATTTCAAAAGGCACTGAATTCCTACCATGGGAATCAGAAATTCTGCTTATTTACTTTTCATTATATGGATAATTCCTATGATCAGGGGAGGAGATTCAACCATACCTTTTCTTCCAAGCTGTCTATCTTCAGCAGGGTGGAGTTCTTGTCCATGCAGTCCTTTCTACTGTTAATCCAGGTTTTCTCTTCATTAGTTGTAAAATAATAGCAGCTGTTTTGGTACCATTGCCACATCTTAGGACAAGGATTACATTCGTGATCTGAGAAAGAAATTATACCTAATAGTATAAACTCAATGACGCTAGAGAGATTGGAGAAAGTCCTGAGGCTAAATTGTTTAATTGGGCAATAAAGTCTTAGAGCCAGCACCCTGAAAATATACCACTGTAGGGGCCTTTTTAAAGACGTTCCCCTTATTATGCCCTGGGTTAGGACAATGGAGACTAAGTTCACTTTTCAGGGCTTTTTTCATCTGGATTTAGAATTACCAGGATCATTTACAAATAGCCAATAAAATGAGGAACTGAAGTATCCAGACTATAACATTCCAACATGCTCCCCAAATTTTCCTCTGTGTTTTTCAAAAATATTAAATGAACTTGAATATTCCCTTTCTCCTCTGTAAATTCAGTGCGACATCATTAAGAATCATTGGCTACCATAACTCTGTTATACTCTGAGGAAAACACATGGTCACTGAAACAAAGGCAACAGTTTACATATGACTGGTCAGTGAGTCTATGCTTGTTTACCTGAATTGTGAATGATAAGCTGTTGGCAGAGTTTGATGGCCATTTGCCCCTGCTTCTTCAGTAGATTAGAGATCTGTGATTTGAGAAAATCTTCCTCCATGGAAAAGTTCCCATAGTTGCCCAGCTGCTGGGATGAGTTGTCCTGCTTTTGGTGGACAGTTTTCTGAAGTCGACTCAATTTCTCTGAATCTGAGTTAATTTCATTAGATGCCTGCAAATCTCCAAGACGTAACAGGAAACGTTTTTACTATAGCCATAGATAGTTGTCTTGACACAAAAACATTTCTTAAATTATTCAATATTTATTAGTGACCAATGTTATGCTGATGATACAACCTTTTGGTGAAAGTGAAGAGAACTTGAAGCACTTACTGATGAAGATCAAAGACTACAGCCTTCAGTGTGGATTATACCTCAACATAAAGAGAACAAAAATGCTCACAACTGGACCAATAAGCAACATCATGATAAAAGGAGAAAATATTGAAGTTGTCAAGGATTTCATTTTACTTGGATCCACAATCAACACCCACGGAAGCAGCAATCAAGAATCAAAAGATGCATTTCATTAGGCAAATCTGCTACAAAAGACCTCTTTAAAGTATTGAAAAGCAAAGATGTCACCTTGAAGACTAAGGTGCTCCTGATCCAAGCCATGGCGTTTTCAATCACTTCATATGCATTCAAAAGCTGGACAATGAATAAGGAAGACCAAAGAAGAACTGAAACCTTTGAATTGTGGTGTTGGTGAAGAATATTGAATACACCATTGACTGCCAGAAGAACGAACAAGTCTGTCTTGGAAAAAGTACAACCAGAATGCTACCTAGAAGCAAAGATGGTGAGACTATGTCTCACATACTTTAGACAGTTTATCAGGAGGGATCAATCCCTGGAGAAGGACATTATGCTTGGTAAAGTAGAGGGTCAGGGAAAAGGGGAAGACCCTTAATGAGATGAATTGACACAGCGCCTGCAACAATGGGCTCAAGCATAACAACCACTGTGAGGGTGGCGCAGGACTGGGCACTGTTTTGTTCTGTTGTACATAGGGTCACTATGAGTTGGAACCAACTTGACGGCACCTAACAACAACTATAATAAATGTGCTATCATAGAAGAAACACACCAGATAACTTTCTATTACCACTTGTTTAAAGTTCACCTTTATAATTTTATTCATAAATTAATAGCCTACTTACATTAAAATAATGAATTAATTATTTTATATATCTGACATTTTATTTTAGGCAGTACTATTATCGCCATTCATTTTGGTAAAATGCTTTTTCTGTTTGTAGTTCGTTGATGTAATTTTTGTTGTTTTAGTAGGAATAAAAAAAATTTTTTTTTTAGTAGGAATAGAATCTTTAGGATAATTGGTATTTCAAAAGTATGGCCTGCAGACTACATGCATCACAATCTCCTGGGAAAAAATACACACAATGGAATACTATGCAAAGATTAAGAACAATGATGAATTCGAGAATCATCTCACGGCATGGATAAATCTGGAGGGCATTATGCTGAATGAAATAAATCAATCACGAAATGACAAATATTACATGAGGCCATTATTAAAAAATTCAAGAAAAGGTTTACACATACAAAAAAAAAACTTTAATGGTTACAAAGGAGGGAAGAGCTAGGGAGGGGGAATCACTAACTAGGTAGTAGACAACTGTGAACTTTGGCGAAGAGAATGGCAACATACAATATAGAGGAATTCAGCACAACTTGACAAAGTCGTAGAAGCTTCCTAGACACAGTCAAACACTTAGGGTGACCGAGTTGCTAGGGTTGAGGCTGGGGACCATGGTCTCAGGAGACATCTAGATCAATTGGCATAACATAGTTTATAAAGAAAGTATTCTACATACTACTTCGTTCAGTAGAGTCTGGGGTCTTAAAAGCTTGTGAGTGGCCATCTAAGATACATCTATTGGTCTCACCCCATCTGGAGTAAAAGAGAATGTAGAAAACCAAGACACAAGGAAAATATTAGCCCAAAGGACTAAAGGACCACATGAAGCAGAGACTCCACCAGCCTGAGCCCAGAATAACTAGATGGTGCAAGGCATCACTACCAACCACTCTGACAGGGACCCCAAAAGAAAGTCCCAGACAGAACCAGAGAAAATGTAGAACAAAATTCAAATTCACACACACGAAAAAAGGACGAGACTTACTGACAGAGACTGGAGGAGCCCCTGAGACTATGGCCCCAGGACACCCTGCTAACTCAGAACTGAAGCCATTCTCTAAGCCCACTTTTCATACATAGATTAGACAGGCCTATAAAACAAATGGTAACACATGTGCGGAACGTCCTTCTTCATTCAATCAAGGATATGCGTCCAAATGGGCAACTCCTGCCCAAAGGCAAGCCAAGGAGACAGGAAGAGACAGAAAAACTAGATGAATGGACACAGGGAACCGAAGGTGGAAAAGATTGCAACTAATGTCACAAAACATTTTGTGTATAAATTTTTGAATGAGAAATTAATTTGTGCTGTAAACCTTCACCTAACAATGAAAAAAAAAAAATCTCCTGGGGTGCTACTTAAAAAAACAAAAAAAAACAGATTTTAATGCCAGATTATTTCTAGTCCTGTGTCCATAAAACCTACATTTTAAATAAGCACTTCAGGTGATTCATCAGCACAGTAAATACAAGAACTAAAGGTACTGTACTTAAGAAAAGAAGTTAGAAGTACCCTTCCATGGTGAACCAATAAACACATTTTATCTTCATTCATTTTTTTAAATATGCATCAGTGTAGAAGGTCAACTGCTAATCCTCGTAATTCTTGGCTACTTAATACCTGTTACTGCTCCTGGAATATCATATTATTGTCTCAAAACACCAAGCTATGGCATTGACCTCGGTATCCTTGTACAAATATCAAACCCCAAAAAACAAAACTCATTGCTGTTGAGTCGATTCCGATTCAGGGCAACCCTAGAGTACAGAGTAGAACTGCCCTATAGGGTTTCCAGGGAGCAGCTGGTGGATTCGAACTGCTGACCTTTTGGTTAGCAGCCAAGTTCTTAACCACTGGACCATGAGGGCTCCAATGTCCAAATAGGCATGCCAAAATCCTGATTATCTGTGAGTTCTTATAGATAGGGGGAAACAAAAGCAAATGCATCAGAAGAGATGCCAATTTCATTCAGCATATAAACTCTCCTGACTACAAGTTCCCTGAAAGTGAGGGCTATATCAGCTTTCTACTCTGTGAGTTGCTTAGGATATGTTTAACAATATTCTATAAACTGTGACTTCTCAGGATATTTTTTCACTCACTGTTAGTCCAGGACTCTCTACCCTGTCCACCCAAAACTGCACAGTGATCGAAGAAATTTGACCATGGCGCTGATGAATAGGGATTCCACTGTTATGTGCAGATGGTTCGACTCTGTGTCTACTGAGTGATGTATATCAGGCCGTTCTTCCTCTTTGCTTGTATCCCTTCCCCGTTCATTGCAGTCAGGCTGTTGTTCCTGCTTAGGAGTTTTTTCTACGCTAGAAAGGTCTTGGGTAAGCAGATTAAATGAGTCTGGCACTAACATTAGAGTTAAATGCAATGGCGTGTCCTTTTGAACACATCTTCCCAGGCTCCCTATTCCTTGTCATTGAAATAATAAGTGAATGTGTGTCTAGGCAGAAGAGAGGCACCTTATTTCAACCAATAACTAGAAAATAAGAATCTTCTTCACAGTCCAAGCTAGCTTATCAAGAGAAAACAATGGGTTTTGGAGAAAATTCTTATAATAATGAAGTGTGTTCTTTTCTGGGTTTGATCTATATTAATCTCAGAAACCTAGAGAATGAGGAATACATAGGATAGTAGAAAGGATAGTAGAAAGTATTAGAGGACTCAAAATTCTAGCACCTACAATATATTATAATCTGAATTAACATAGCTTACAAATATGCTTCCCATTCACCTCTCTTGGGTTTTATGCAAATATACTTACACAGAATCCCCAAAGTCACCAACCCAATCAGCAGTATCAGACAAAGAGTTAGCAGACTTAGGGAAGCCTGACGCCATATGGAGGATGGAGCTGGATACCCTGAAGAAAGCCAACGGAACAGTTAGCAACCAGAATTGTCTTTTAGTTATTACACTTTGTGTTGTTTATTTCTCCCTCTTAGGAACCTTCTAAAACAAAACAAAATAAAAAATCACAATTCAGTTGATTCTAACTCACAGCAACCCTATAGGACAGAGTAGAACTGCCCTTTGTGGTTTCCAAGGAGCAGCTGGTGGATTCGAGCTACCAACCTTTTGGTTACCAACTGAGCTCTTAACCACTGTGCTGTGACGGCAGGAAGCTTCTGGATATTAAAATTTCTCTCTTGCCAACAAAATGGGCACACTAGCCCAAGGGCAAGGATGAGAAGGCAGGAAGGGACAGGAAAGCTGGTAATGGGGAACTCAAGGTCAAGAAGGGGAGTGTTGACATGTCATGGGGCTGGCAATCAATGTCACAAAACAATATGTGTATTAATTGTTTAATGAGAAACCAATTTGCTCTATAAATCTTTATCTAAAGTACAATAAAAATTTTTTTTCTCTTGCCTCTTCAGTATTTTTTAGCAAATGCCAATAATGAGGCACAATAAGTATCTCTCTCCATCTGTTCCTCTCCATTTCCTCACCGCTCTCCTTTCCTTCAAGAATAAGTTTATCCTAATTTTTAATTTTTAGGCCTTTGCTATACTTCATCTCCACCTTCCTTTTCAAGTTTACTGCAGGGTTTTGAACCAGTTCAATTTGGTTCAAACTGCTGCTGAGAATTTGCATTTCTAACAAGTTCCGTGGTGATGCTAATTTTGCTGGTTAGGGACCAATTCTGAGAACCATTAGTAGCGCAGAGGTTCTCAAAGTTTATTATACTTAAGAATCACCTGGGGATCTTGTTAAAATGTAGATTCTGATTCAGTATATCCTGGGTGGAATGATTACCATCCTGTGGGAAATTGTTAGAAATGCAAATTCTCAGCAAGGGTTTGAACCAGATTTGAAGCCCTAGTTTACTGAACTTATGAATAAAATGTTGCAGGAACTGATTCTCTGGGTGACTCTGACAACAAGGAAGAGATACCCCCCTTCTTTTTGTGATTACAAACTTCCATAGAGTAGGGTTGTTGTGGGTTTTACTTTTAAGTATTATCTGTCCTATTTATCATCTTGTAGATAATGAATGAACGAGGAATGAAATAGTGAATTAATGTGCAGTATAACTTTTTTTTTATAACCTAGAGATAGCAGAATAGACCAGAAAGCCAGTGTGTGACTTCAAAATTTAGCACTCTACCTCGTAAATCCCTTACCTCCTCATTCCTTGATTTATGTCCTAAGGGTTTCTAGCTCTGTGTTATAGATAGATTAATGCAATCCTCAGGTGCATTGTCAAATTCACCACATGCACACACATATTTTAACTAAAAATAAACCTAAAGTAGAAAACAAAGATCATATGTTTCAGATGGTTCAGGACAACATCTTGAACTGTTGACAGATCTCTTTTAGGTAAAAGATGCAGTCTGATGTATTAAATCAGATTCCTGACAGTGAGACTGCTATGTCTTTCTCTTGTGTGTAAGAGAATGAGCTGAAGACTAGAATTAAGTCTGGGCTCCATCACATACCAGTAGTGTGAATTTGGGTAAATCGTTTAAGCTTTTTCAGCCTCAGTTTTCTATACAATGGAAAAGCTACAATATTACTCCATTTACTTCACAGTAATATTTTGATAAAGATATGATGTTATATAATTAAAATACTAGATAGCTGTTAGTTGTTATTACCAATTCAACATTGCAAATTTTGTTGGAGATTTCAATTACACTAAAAAAAAAATTAACTTATAAAAGATAAACTAGTTCTTGTCCATTTCTGACCCATCCATCCTGTATTTTTTTTCTTTCAACAATTTATACTACCTAAAAGACAAATTCCCTCTACCTTTTTTTTTTTTCTCTATTTTGGAAGCCTCCAACCTGACTTTTAAAAAATATTCCCCTGGTGTCTCTTACAAGGTATAAATATACAGGACTACATTTCTAAAAATAAATATCTAAGTGTAGTCCCCAAAACCAATCTCTAGTGTGTTTGATTACTATTTTTCACTGAAACATAGTTTCATGGAACATAATGATATCACAGTTTAGAGATGGTTCTGACAGACACACATTTTGTCCTAAATATTGGAAACACTCAATCTACTTATGTGTTCCACAACACTCTGTTTCCATTTGGGAGACTCCACATCACACCCCCCTTTGACATTATTATCAAAGCCAGCATTATCATTGCCTTTAACACCTGTCTATTCCCCAAGGTTACATCCCACTTTCTCTGAATTCCTACCTCTTTTTCTTCGATTATTTTGATTCCTGTTATTTCCTGTTTCTGCAGAGTTTTGAAATGTGAGTGTCGCGTAGGTCACTTCTTCAGACATTGTAGAAGAAAGCATTACTCTAAATTATGTAATTAATGTTTCAATATCCTCAGGCCTGGTATCAGGATGTTCTTTTCAAGGCTGGGAGCCTTTATATAGACATTGGACTGACCCGAGACACATCCCACTGCCCCCTGTAAGAACAGAATGACTATCAGTCTTACTGAAGAGAAAGTGAGAGAAGTCAAACATTCTTTCTAGAAATCAAAACATTGTAGATCTCAAACTGTCTGCTTATTCAGTACAGTTACTTACTGTGGAGTAAAGAACTTATGCTACCCACAATAGCCAAAAGGTGGACGCAGTCTAAATGCCCATCAACAGATGAATGGATAAACAAAATGTGGTACATACATACAATGGAATACTACTCAGTCAGTAAAAGAAATGAAGTCTTGATACATGCTATAGTATAGATGGAACTTGAAGACATTATGGTGAGTGAAATAAGTCAATCCCCAAAGGAAAAATATTATAGGACCTCGCTTATATAAAAAGATAAGAAAAGGTTAATGTATAGAGATCAAAGTTTATTAGTGATTACTAGGGATGGGATGGAGGGGGAAAAGGGGGTTAACAGAGATGGAAAAATTACACTGAGTAAGGGTAAGTTTGCACAGCCAATTATTGTAATTGCTGTCAATAGTTGTATACCTGTACAAAGTCGAACTGGCAGAAGCTGTATGATAGATATATTGACAACGATGATTTGTTAAAAAAAAAAAAAAAAAAAGAGTAGCTGCTGAGGCTGCTTATGTACAACCAAACACCTCATGGGATTTTGTTCCTTGGTTTGGAAGTTTAGGGTTGTGGTTTCATGGGACATCACAGTTAATTGGCTTAATAACATGTTTAGTGCTTTGGTTCCACCTTCTTGTTTGTTGTGTAGTGCCTGGGGTCTTAAAAGCTTGCAAGTGGTCATCAAAGGCACAGCAATTATTCTCTATTCTCCTGGAGCAACAGAACGAAGGAGGGTCAGGAATAGGAGGAGAAAATGGAACACACGTGGGCTAATTGCCTCCGTGAACAACTGCCCCTTTGCCATTAGACCAGAAGAACTGGATGGTGCCCACTAACATTACTGAACATTTTGATCAAAAATTCCATAGAAGAATCTCAATCAGAAGCAGGAAAATGTAGTAAAGAATTTCAAATTCTCATGGACTCCCGACTTCCTGGAGCCAGGGGGGGTAGATGAACCCCTGAAACTATTGCCCTGTGATAATCTTTAAACCTTAAACCAAAAATATGCCCTGAAGTCTTCTTAAAGCCAAGTAATAGTTTAGTTTAACTGGTAAAAAGGTCTGCCCTGAGCATTATGCTCTTTTAAGAATTGTCTACATGAGATCAAATTGACAACAGCAACTCGAAAGATTAGATAGGAACTTTAGGGGGCAATAAGCTTAAGTTAACAGGGGAAGAAAAACTCAGAAAAGGGGGTGAGAATGTTGCACAATTTGAAGAATGTAATCAGTGTCACTAAATTGCATGTGTAGAAACTGTTGAACTGGTATATGTTTTGGTGTGTATATTCTCAACAACAAAATAAATAAAATTATTAAAAAAAAAAAAAGAAGAAGGTATGTTAGCAAAGGTGTGTTAGCAGGCAGAGCAGGCATAGTAGTTTCATAGAGAGCTCCCAAGATCCTAAAGGTAGAAGCTCTGAATGTTTCAGTAAAGGAGCAAGTGTCTTCTTTACATGTGACAAAGGCCAGCTAATACTGGTTGGAGATATGGGATCTGATTTATACTCACCCACATCAGATATCAAGCAGAGACACGCATGCTAAGGCTGGAGGAACTGTGTAGTTAAAGGCCATACACCCCTGGCTGCTGTTGTAAGAAACCCAAAGTGTGTGTGTGTGTGTGTGTGAGAGAGAGAGAGGAAGAGAAAGAGAGAGAAAATGAGACAGAGAGAGGTATGGTGTTGGTAATGAGGCATGGAGAATAAATGGATAGCTATTAAAACTGTATTAAAATTGTACATGAACAGGATTTCCCTTCTGGCATGGATAAGTTCCTACCAGAGTGATCAATCTGCAAATAACAACCAAATATTTAGGGCAAGATTTTTAAAATAACTACCTGAAGTTTCAAGAGAGTGAAAAATTTGGAAGGTTCTAGAGAGAATGAGACTGGCACATAGTGAAGTATTTTTTTAGTTTTGTTTTTCGTTTTTATTTGGCTTTTAACCTGAGGACAGCCCACAGCCACAGTCCCCTGCAGAGCAGCTGAATCTACAATGGAAAACATGCAGTCTTTCAGGCCTGAAAAGTCAGAAGATGGAGTTTGGGGCAACCACAGCCCCTGGAAAGTGAGTGAAAGGCCATGGAAAGGAGGCAGTGAAAGAGAAGGAGTCCCAAATCCTATGTATAAATTCTCCCCAAATATCTGTCTTATCTTGAACCATGAGTACATGGAAACAGACTTCAAATAAAACCAAACTCACTGGCATGGAGTCGATTGTAACTCATAGCGACCCTATAGGACACAGTAGAACTTCCCCATAGGGTTTATTAGGCTGTAAATCTTTACAGAAGCAGAATGCCTCATATTTCTCCCACGGAGCTGCTTGCAGGCTCAAACTCAGCAGCTTAGCGCTTTAACCTCTGTTCCACCGAGGCTCTTCAGACTGCACGTAGCTCAGCTAAAACAGAAAGAACGGGACTGAGGTTTAAGCTGCTTTCCAAGAGACGAAGTTTGAAGTTTGAGTCCAACCAAGTTAATGGCCTACTGCAACAAAAATAACAACATTCTTCAGAAGAATATAACAGAATTTAGTCTCCATGACATAACATGGAATGCAGGAGGAGTTAGCATCATAGAACCTTTAGGCATTAAAAGATAAACTGAATACATTAGGAACAACTTCATGCCAAAAAAAAAAAAAATAGCATAGATAAAATAGAAAAATTTATTGAATTATATACAACTTTCCAAAGTTAGCAGAAGTTGAAACAAAAAATCTGAATAGCCCTATATGTATTCAAGAAATTTAATTTTGTTTTCAAATTCTCCCACAAGAAAACTCTAAGCCAAAATGACTTCAGTGATGAATTCTATTAAATGATTACACAAATCTCACCAGTCTTACACAGACTCTTTAAGAAAACCCAGGAGCAGGAACGTATTGATACGAACATATCACTCGTAAACCTCATATCGTTTGATGAAGTTAGGGTAACCATAGTACAAAAAGCCTCACAGCCTTTGCAAGAAAACCAAAATAAAGGCCAATATCTCTCATGAATAGACACACAAAAATTCTTAGCAAAATATTAGTAAGTGAAGTCTAAGAATACATTAAAATGATAATAATGATGGAGTAGAGTTTATCCCAGGAAAGCAAGGTTTAACACTAAAAAAATTACTCAGAAAAAAGGAGAAATTCATATAATGATTTTATTACACGAAGAAAAAGTATTTGACAAAGTTCAACACCCATCTATGAGAAAATGTTCAACAAAGTAGGAATACCATGTAACTTTCCAAATCTGATAAAAGGCATCTATGGAAAATTTCTGATTGGTATTAACGTCAGTAGTGAAATGGTGAACATTTTTCCCCTAAAATCAGGAACAAAGAAAGGATGTTAAGTATGTTTATAAGAATTGTATCGGAGATTCTAACCAGTGCCATAAGGCAGTAAAAATAAAGAAAACAGAGACTGGAAACAAAGAAATAAACAATCTCTGGTTCCAGATGACATGCTTTTTTTTTTTTTTTCCATAGAAAAGCCAAAGGAATCTACAAAACAGCTCCAGAACTAATAAATAAAATTAAAAATATCACAAGATACAATCTTAATATACAAATATTTATTGTATTTTCTATAAACATTTTCTATACCTGCAGTAAATAACTAGAAATGAGGCATTTTTTAAAAATCATCTTATATAGCACAAAAAGCATAAAATACTTAGAAAAAATATAACAGAATATTTGCAAGATCACTACACTGAAAACTACAAAACACTGCTGAGAATGACTAAAGAGATCTTAAATAAATGAAGACATATACCGTGTTAATGAATTGGAAAAATGATACCATTAAAATAGTTTTCCTCGAATTTATCTGTACATTCAATTCAATTTCAATAACAGTCCTAGAATTAAAAAGTAGATACATAGATTTTAAAATTTTTTATGGAAATGCAAAGGACCTTAAATATTCAAAACAACCATTTTTAAAAACAAGAAAATTGGAGCACTTATACAATCTGACTTCAAGAATTGCTATAAACCTGCAGTATTCAGGATAGTGGGATACCGGAATAAGAATTAACAAATAGATCAATGGGACAGAACAAGGCCCACAGATAAATCCCCTTATGTACATACACAAAAGGAGCCCTCATGGTACAAAGGTTAAGCGCTTGGCTGTTAACCAAAATGCTGCCAGTTCAAACCCACCAGGGGTTACACAGGAGAAAAGACCTGGCAATCTGCTCCCATAAAGATTACAGCCTAAGAAACTCTATGAGGCAATTCTACTCTGTCCCATCAGGTAACTGTGAGTTGGAATTGACGCTATGGCACACAACAACAATACGCCCATATTCATATGTTTGTCTTATTTTCAGCAAAGGTGCCAAAATAATCCAACGGAGAAAGGAAAGTATTTTCAACAAATAGTGTTGGAATAACTAGATATTCATATGGAACACTGGATATGAGGACCCTTCAGATTGTTTTGTACCCTGAAGCCTCTGTGAATCCCCTAATCTGATACCCCTCTCTAACCTCAAACTCGTAAATTGTACCTTCCAGATCATACAGGCAGTCTTCGGCAAACTTCACTATATTTATCTCAATCTTTTCACTCTAAACTCCTTTCATTTTCTTGCTCTAACTGAAGCCTTTTTTTTGTTCCCAAGTCTGAGGTTTAACTCATCTTGTTGCAATCATCTACCAAATTCTGAAACATTCCTTCATCATTTTCAACTTATTAATGTCTCCTTGCTCGCCTCTACTCCTGTCATAATCACCGGTGATTTTAATCTCTTTGTAGGTGAATTATAAAGTGGGTTATCTTATGGTATAATCTGATAAAATGAGCTAAAAAGATGTTGGAAGTTTTTAAGGGAAAAAGGTATAAAAGCAAAAGTGAGGAGTAAGCAGATGACCTAATTCATTGCCAGGCCCAGCAGTACAAGATGTGTGATGATGTGTGGACAAGAAAATATCTACTGCTTGAGAGAACTGCAGGTAAACTCAGGAATTAAAACAACATCAACAACAAAAACACCTCCCTTGTTCCTCACTGTCCCCCACTACACACACACTATTACCCCTTTTCTCTAATTTCTCCAATTCTCTTAACAGTAGAAGTGCTCAAAAAGCTGTCTATGCCTGCTGTGTTTCTTTCTGCTTTTCCTGAACCTCACTCTAGTCAAGCGTTTGCAATAACTGTATCTCCAAAAGGTATCGCTGGGTGGTGCAAACAGTTAACTTGCTTGGCTGCTCATTGAAAGGTTGAAGGTTGGAGTCCACTCAGAGCTACTTCAGAAGAAAATTCTGGTAATCTACTCCCCAAAATTCAGCCATTGAAAACCACAGATCTGCTCTGACATACATGGGGCCACCGTGATCTGGACGAGCTCGTTGGCAACTGGTTTATTCCTACAAAATCACTCCCGTCAGAGCCACCATTTAGCCTCCACATTAGCAAATAAAATGGCTGTTTCTCAGACTTCAACTTACTTAACCTATAAGCAGCATTTGTTAATATCTTTCTTCTTTGGTGGCGTGGTGGTTAAGAGCTCCCAGCTCCTAACCAAAAGGTCAACAGTTCTAATCCACCAGCCATCCTTGGAAACCCTATGGGGCAGTTCTACTTTGTCCAGTAGGGTCACTATAAATTGGAATCGACTTGAAAGCAACAGGTTTGGTTATCTCCAAAATACTTTGGTCCTCAAGACAACATTCTTTCCTGGTTTTCCTTTTACTTCACTGCCCATTTTTCCAGGCTTGATAATTCTTCACTAGCTTTTCAACTTCTAAATGTTGGTGTGCCCCAGAGTTCAGTCCGTGACACTCTGTCTTCTGTTTACTTTCGTCCTTGAATGAGCTTTTCTACATTCATGGCTTAAAGTAGCAGACATGCACTAACCTGTTAAAACTCATTGCTATCGAGTTGATTCCGACTCATAGTGACCTATAGGACAGAGTAGAACTGCCCCATAGGATTTCCCAGGAGAGCCTGATGGAGTTGAACTGCCAAACTTTTGGTTAGCAGCCATAGCTCTTAACTGCTACACCACACTAATAACTCTAAATTCATATTTGCACTCCAGGAACTGATCTTCAGGCCCATATATCTGACTACAGACGGGCATATTTACTTATATACGTTATAGGATTTTCAAACCTAACATACCCAGTAACAAACAGCCTTTTCCCAATGTGTCCCATCAAAGCTTTCTCATCTCAGTAAACGAAACTCCTTACTTGCTATTCCTCACCCAAAAACTTGGAAACATCTTGGCTTCTCTTCTTACTCTCACGTGAATAAATACATCAGAAAATCTTGTTCACTGTGGAAAATAAGGGAACACAGAAACACAGGTACTAAATATGGAAGTATTGCCAATTTAAGCCAAATTAAAGAAATGCTGAGTTTATACTACAGGAAGCTATAATCTCACTGTTTATCAATGATCATTCCATTCCCACAAGGTATGCCTGTTTCAGAGAACATTTAAAAAAAGTGGTGCAGATTGAATAGCACCCGGAGAATGGCCAGAATAGGAATTAATTCAAAATTATTTACAAAAAGGAAAAGGAGTAAATATTCAATCCAGAGGTATCAAGGATCCAAAGAAAACAACCAAAACCTACAAAAAAACCAAACCCACTGCCATCAAGTTGATTCTGACTCATAGTGACCCTATAGGGCAGAGTAGCACCGCCCCGCTGGACTTGCAAAGCTGTAAAACCTTACACATGCAGACAGCCACAAGAAGAAATTAAAATCAGAAAGAAAAAAAATGGCCACAAGGAGGAGCAAGAGGATAATTATGGGATGAAATTTATTTTAAAAATTATATTCACTCAATCTGGATACTAATAACATAAAATTAAAGTACTTATATGTGTGTATAAGACTGGCAAGGCAAAGGTGAACCAGTAATACTAATGCAGAGGGATGGATAATAGAATAGGAAATCACTGATCATGCACCCAAGACTTTACCTTAAAGGAGGTGTACACTAAAAGATCTATAACAAGCTATCACCAGCTACAAAATGTTCACATCCCTTTTTTTCAATTGGGAGC
This sequence comes from Loxodonta africana, assembly GCF_030014295.1. NCBI lineage: Eukaryota > Metazoa > Chordata > Mammalia > Proboscidea > Elephantidae > Loxodonta > Loxodonta africana. Next base: position 129,945,470 of record NC_087345.1, on the reverse strand, counting down.
CATTATTTTAACACCTGTAGTTTTAGTAGGTAGGAAGCATCAGTTTCTTGTCTCTTTTACACATCATTGTATATTGACCAGTGACATCCACAATGTTTTACATTCCAGTAATTTCCTTGCTTATTGCACTTATACCTTATCATTGTGATCCTAGTGACTTTTCATCCATTCTTCAGCATAAACATAGACAACGGAGTCGGACAATGCCTAAATTTGAAAGACATCATAATGTCATTGAAAGAACCTGAAACCTGGGTAAATTATACTGCTATTTACACAGAAACAAACAAACAAACAAACCGATTGCCTTCGAGTCAATTCTGAATCATAGCAACCCTAAAGGACAGAGTAGAATTTCCCCACAGGGTTTCCAAAGAGTGCCTCATGGATTTGAACTGCCAACCTTTTGGTAAGTAGCCATAGCTCTTAACCACTGTGCCACCAGGGTTTCTATTTACATAGAAAAGTACCCAAAATACCTTAAATGTCTCTTTCTACATGTATAAAATTAGCATGGTAATGCCCATTGTACATATATTCATTCATTCAACAAATACTTATTGGGTGGAAACGATCTGCCAATCTCCATTATAGAGGCGTGGAATACATTCTCGTGGGGATAAATGACAAAGATTTAAATATATAAAAAGACTCTATGTGGGTCAGATAGTGATAAGTGCTGTGGAAAAAAGTGAAGAAAGGAAGAGGGAAGGGAATGTGGGCTGGTATGTTTGAGTGTGAAGAAATTGTTCTAAATAGCCTAACGAAAATAGTGTGTTGTCTAATTTAAGACTCTGTGCACCAAGTGGACATGGACTATGATTTTCTCTATGAATATTCAACTCCAATTACAGTGTCTGATGCATACTGAACATTCATTAATTATTTGTTTAAAATAAAAGAGATGGTTTATATAAGAGTGACTTCTTAATCTCTAAACTGTTGAATGAATGAAGGTTTTTATTCCAAGTTCAGACTCATCAAAAATTTGGAATAAAGAACTTTTTTTCAGGTACAGTTCCCTGAACAAAAAAAAAAAAGGAAAAAGGGCTGTGTGTGTTGAGGGGTGGGGGAGAAGACAAAATAACTACTTTCAACATAAGCTGAAATAATAATTTGAAAGCCTAATTAATAAAGGTAATATGTGGAATACACTATTATATTCTGAGGTAAAGGGAACTGGAAACCACCCAGTCCCCAAATAGTTCTTCATCCAGGCTCCCTATACTTGAACTTGCGTGATTCTACTGAATTAAGATTCTTCCATTCCAAGAAATTCACTGCAAAGTAAAAATATTACTGAAGGGCTATACATCAATTTGAAGCCCTAGTGGTGCAATGGTTAAAAACTCAGGCTGCTAACCCAAAAGTCATTGTTTTGAACCTACCAGCCACTCCCTGGAAACCCTATGGGGCAGTCCTGCTCTGTCCTATAAAAATCACTATAAGTCAGTATCAACTCAATGGCAATGGGTTTGATTTTTTTGATAGTACAGCAAGTCATTAACTCCAGATAGTGTCATTTTATTTGTCTGTTTTCCTTCAATGCCTAAACCTAAGTCGTATAAAGCCAGCCCTATGTGGACTCTTAAATTTTTTGAAAATTTGATTTATTAGAGATTCAAGAATTTGAATGAGTTCTAGGACATAATTATGAATAGTTCGTTCCAATACAAGACCATGAAATTTCTAATTTAGGCAGTATTTGATCAAATTATATTAGACGTGTTCTTCTGCTGGTGTTTTATCCATGATTTTCCACAGAAGTCACTTCATTTAAACAATATGATTTAGGTTCTATGAGGGAAGCAAGGATGGTGAGACTTCATCTCAGGTACTTTGAATATGTTATCAGGAGGGAACAGTCAATGGGGAAAGAAATCATGCTTGGTAAAGTAGAAGGGCCTCAGAAAAGAAGACACTCTATGAGATGGACTGACATGGTGGCTGCAACAATAAGTTCAAACATAGCAACGATAGTGAGAACGGTGCAGGATCTGACAGTGTTTAGTTCTGTTGTACATAGGGTCACTATGTGTCAGAACCGACTCAATGGCACCTAACAACAACAACAGGGTTAAGATGAAGTATGAACTTCAGAAAAATTTTTGGTTCTTTGAAAGGATACACATGCTGGAATATCTCTTTACTTTAAGCTGAAGATGAGGAAACAGGAAACAAATGCCATATCTACTCCTTTACCACAATTTATTATTTTTGCTTTTTATTTATTTATTTTATGTTCAATGGCCATGTATCTCTGAACAACTATGAAAGGGCTTCCTGGAAAAAGAATAAACAAAACATGTGTCCTAACTTATACGGCTCCACTCTCCCAGTTGAGGAGGATCACAGACTGACAGACTTTGGAATCTTAAGAGTGGACACTACATTTTGCCAAGTCACTGGACCCCTGAGCTCACTTGCAGTCCAAGTGAGGCCATGCAGGATGAAGATGGATACGTAGCCTTAAATATTAAAACTCGAAGATCAGCTTTCACCTCAGGTAAGAATGCCCAGAACCAAAAATCTGGAAATTAATTAGTAAAATAAGTCAACTCTGTTTTCCCTTTTTCTACTAGAGATAATACATACAGCTTTGTTTTTTGTTCTGTTTTGTTTTTCCTGAATGATGTTCTTTCTCTATAGCCCTTAGTAGTATTTACATAGACTCAGACTTATTTAGAAGAAAGACAACACAGGAGACATAATAATGAACTTGCATTAAGGCTCCTAGAGTTTAATGCTGGATGGTGCTGAAGTGAAGGATATGGGGTAACAGGGGAAGGAATGTTTGGAAACCACCATTTTCCAGGATCCTAGTAAGTGGGTATGATTCTTAAGTAGTTGCCTATTAAAGAATATTTATGGGGGGGAAGGGGAGTGTACAAAAAACAAAACAAACAATAATGTCTTAACAGCTGGGTTATATTTTGGCTCAGAGAGGGGAAGTCCATTGGTGATGGGGATGGATGTGTGGTATGGGAGTGGGTTGTGCTTATTGTTGATGATCAACAAGGAACACAGGCAAGATCTTGGAAAATTCCAAGAGGCTGGGGCACAGGTGACACTGTCCCATAGCCATGCCCTATTACTGCTCCCTGACATATTTATTGTATGTCCACAGCTGACCCTGTGTCCTCTTTGTGGCGTGTGATGGCTTTTGTTCTTCTGATCTTGTGCACAGGGATGGTTGTTGGGCTGGTAGCTCTGAGAATTATGTGTAAGTATTGACTCACTGACAAGGGTTTGGTCTGAGGATGGCAATACCTAAGGGTTTTGGTATATCACACTAAGTTTCTTAATTGTCCTTCCATTTGTTACTACTCCAATCATACTATATATATAGTTGCCAAGATTTTCTCTGGCCTTTATCTCTTGATCAAAATCACTTTTTAAACTGTTTATCTATTAAAAATTTAAAAATTATTTTCAAGAATTTTAAACTAGCCTTTAAGATTCTCTTGAGTATGAATGCAAGTTATATTTTGAAATCTTTCTTTCATCATTGCATATCCTCAGATCCAGCCAAACCAGGGTCTTCTCAATTTCATAAATAAATTCTGTATCTACCTGCCTGAAATTTTGCCTATCCTATTCCCGCTTCTTAAAATACCTTCCTTCCTATTTTGTTTACAAATTTACTTACTTCCTCTAAGAGACAATTCATATCCCACCTAACTGATAAACATTGTTTTTTCTTCCTGTAAACCTAATAGCCCTACAATGTCACCTTTTACTTTAGGTAGTTTTTGATTGTTTGAATACTTGTTTTTTTTTTTTTTTTCCATGAGATATTTAATAATCTTTCATTCACGATCGTTCATACACCTGAATCTCATAGTACTTTGGGCATAGCATGAAATCAGTATGTATTTTTTTCAGTGAATGAATATTCTGGTATGACATTAAGAGCAGAAAATAGCAGAGGTGTTCACTTCTATTAACACTGTTTAGAAACCTGCATTTAATAAAATGTCAAAACAATTGCTTTAGGTGTGTATTTGTTCATGAGATTTTCTTATTTGTGACTGTTCTCCTTAAAGAGTTCACTCATTTTATTAGATAACTCTCAAGTGTCAGTTTTCTATATATATATTTTTAAAATATTCCCCTTTGCCCATATCCTTTGTAGGTATCATTTACTTATGTGTACCTTGTAAACACTTCATAGCACGGCAATTCTATTAAAATGAAAGTTTATTGAAAAGCCTTTGCGTCACACTTAAGGTCCTGATTACAAATTGTTATTATCTAATTTTTACATTTAGCTGTCACACAGCAGAATCTCCTACAAGCTGAGAATGAAAACCTTTCAGGAACTCTGCAACAATTAGCAAAGCGCTTCTGCCAAGATTTAATAAAACAATCTGAACAAAAAGAAAATTTCAGTAAGTGTGGCTTGGTAACTCTTGATCTCCTCTAACACCAGAGTATTTTTTTGTGCTGGTATTTGTAGTGAATCTTGAGATCTGCGGGAAACACTGAATGTGGGGAAAATGTAAGCCTGATTTAGAATGAAATGGTTCCTATGCCTGATCTCTCCTTAAGGCCATAAGTGCAGCCCCTGCGACAAAAACTGGAGATACTATGGGGATAGTTGCTATGGATTCTTCAAGCACAACTTGACATGGGAAGAGAGTAAGCAGTACTGCTCTGGCGTGAATGCTACTCTTCCGAAGATTGCCAGCCAGAACATTCTGGTAAGGAGATTCTTAGGTCAAATGTTTTGGAGTTACGAGAAGAAACTCTCAAATGTAACATTTGGCTTTGTTTATATTTTTCTTACGTCTTTCAGTCTGTGCTAATCTAAAAACCTTATCAAGCTCAGTAAAAATGACAACATTTGAGAGTAGAAAGTGCTGATTTAGGGCTCAAGGGACTTTGAGGTCTTGTCTTATCTTTTCTGTAAGTAATTTAACCTCTCTCAATTTCCTTACCTCTATTTACTAACTTGGAACAGAATCCGAAAGTCCAAAAAAAAAAAAAAAAAAGCTTGGCAGTTCAAATCCACCAGCTACTCCTTGAAAACCCTATGGGGCAGTTCTACTCTGTCCTACAGGGTCACTATGAGTCAGAATCCACTCGATGGCAATGAATTTGGTTTTGGTTTATAGAGAGAGGTTAATTGATTTATGTACTAATTCAACAAATATATTCCAGGAATTTGAAGCTTTGCAGTGACTAAAACAGACAAAAATTCCTAATCTCATGGAATTTATATTCTACAGACAATAAACAAAACAAATAGATATAGTATAGTGTTGTTTTTGTGTGCCATCGAGTCTATTTCCACTCATAGCGACCCTATGGGACAGAGTAGAACTGCCCCATAAGGTTTCCAGGCTGTAAATCTTTACAGAAGATTTACAAAGACTGCCACATCTTTTTCCCTAAAATAAGCTAGTGCATTGTAACAGCCCACCTTCCAGTTAGCAGCAGAATACTTAACAACTGCACCATGAGGGCTCCATTCATAAAGTATAGTACATACACACACACACACCTGATGGTGATAATTGCTAAGAAGAAAAAATAGATGAATGTTATTTATAATCCATTTGAGAAAAATACCATGTAATTCTCTTTTAACCCATCAACTAAAACAAATTATAACTTCTACATGAAAGATTTTATAGACAATCTAAGCAAAAAATAAATTCAGATAAAGCTTACTTCTGGGGCATTAAAGTCTTAACAACGATGATTTCCTTTTCTATAGTCGTTTACCAGTTGCCATCAAGTCAGTTCTAACTCCTGGAAACTCCGTGTCTATCAGATAGAACTGTGATCCACAGGGTTTTCTATGGCTTTTTTTTTCTTTTTTAATTGCCAGATCTTTTTTCGAGGTGCCTCTAGGTGGACTCCAACCTCAAACCCAGCACATCAACCATTTGCACCACCCAAGGACTACAGTCATTTACTGTTTACTCCATTTCAGGGTCATAGTTGGTATTCTCTTTGATACTCTAATCTTCAGTTGATGGAAGATATAATCATATAAACACAGAAGAAGATTAGAATATTAGATATTTTGTATATAATTTTTCTTATGCCCTATAAATATAAAGGGTTTTTTTGTTTGTTTATTTGTTTTTTAATTCTAAAACAAGCCAATTTGGTACAATTTTAAGTCTCGAATATAAGGAGCCCTGGTGGTGCATGCATTAATATTAATATAAACATATAATCCAACATTTCTTTTTGTCAAGGGTCTTATCATGAAACTTTGCCTTTAGGTCATCACCAAGAGCTTTGGAGGCATTCTGACCTTTATGTTTATTTGTGTTTACAACAGGAGTATATCAAAGCCAGGACTGGTTTGATACGTTGGGTAGGATTGTCTCGCCAGAACTCTAATGGAGTCTGGATGTGGGAAGATGGCTCAGTTGGCTCAGTTTTCTCCAAAAATATGTAAGTCACTGAACATTCAGAGTTCAAGGCACTGCTAGCAATTTTTGTTTCTGAGATTCCCTTCCCTCTTGAGTGCAAGTTACTTATAATTTGAGAGGAGCTCTATATCTTACTATGGGTTACATAAACAGCAGCTGAGTCACACATGCCCTACTCCAACAAAAAAACACTGGTAATAAAATAACTCAACCTTCCCCATGCTCTTATTCTTCTCTTTATCTAAACCACAATTCACATGTATTCTTCATACTTTTTTTCCCATCCATTTTTGCCCTCAACTTTACCTTTGAAGCATTTTATGTTTTCATTTTTCCTTTCTACAATTGTCTTCACATATTTTTAAAACAAAATTATTATCCTTATTATCTTATGGCTGAAAATTTTTGCCTTGGAGGTCCCATTAACTTTTCAGTGTCATCTGCCTACTTTCCCAACCTAGGCATCTCCAAGAATCAGTCATATTTTAGTTCACAAGGAAATTCTAATGTTCATGTAAAAAGGCTCCATTCTGCTAGAGGCAATCCAGCCAAAAGGGCCAATTGCATTAGGAGTTACCTAATATGCCTTTTCTTTATGCTGTAGTGGCACAGTGGTTAAGAGCTCAGCTGCTGACCAAAAGGTCAGCGGTTCGAATCCACGAGCCACTCCTTGGAAACCCTACAGAACAGTTCTACTCTGTCCTGTAGGGTTGATGTGAGTCTGAATCGACTCTTGGGCAATTATTTTTTAATATGGCTTTTCAGTCCTACCACCGTCTATTCAACCTATATATGAAAACTGCAAAGTCTCTCTAATCCAAATATAAACTACATTCAAAATCTATAACGTGAGAACAACTTAAGTTATTAACTATTCACCAAATAGTTATTATTTACTGTAGGGTCAGAACATTAAGATCACAAGCAAGCCTCTTTCTAAGTCTTGGGCTTTATCTCTTAACACTTATTAACTCTTTCACAATATTCTAGACAAACTGGCCTTCCTTCTATTTATCGACAAATCAGTCTTGCTTAGTTGTCTTAGGGCTTTTGTACTTGCTGTTCCCTCTACCTAGAATGCTCTGCTTCCAGAACTCCGTAACTGGCTCCCTTTGTCACTCAAGCCTCTGTTTAAATAATATTTCCTCAGTGAGAGTAATTCTAATCTCTCAAACTAAATTAGCCTCCCTGGTATCTACTCCAATCAAGGTCTATCATATCATACTCTTGTTTCTTCACCAATTTTACCAGTTCTCCGATGTTATTTTATCTGTTTATTTGTTGGCTTCTTAGCAATATCCTCCTACTATAACATAACCTCCCCAAGAAAAAAAACCTTTCTTTGTTTACCACCATATCCTCAGCACATACACAACTTTAGCACATAGGAAGTGTTCCATAGGTATTGTCAAATAGATTAGTACATATATATGCCTTGGCGTTTCATCATAAGGAATCTAGTAAGAGATACCAAAAAACCAAACCTGTTGCTGTTGAGTTGATTCCGACTCATAGCGACCCTACAGGACAGAGTAGAACTGCCCCATAGAGTTTCCAAGGAACACCTGGTGGATTTGAACTGCCAACCTTTTGGTTAGTAGACGTAGCTCTTACCCACTATGCTACTAGGGTTTCCCTAACAAGGAATACAGACAGATTAATAGCCAATTATAATATAATGTGTTGTCTTTTATCTACTACCCTATAACAAATTTTCAGTTCAAAAATATTTAATCAACTCATTTTTCCTTGAGTTCATTCCTATCTTGTGCAGCTGTTTGCCTTGCCAGGCCCTCCCATCTTATCTACACCCTACTTGTCTCCTCTTACCTAAGTCCTACTCTTGCTTCAAGACAGAACTCAAGCCTCATCTTCTAGATAAAGCCTTTACTCACCATTTCAGACCCACATCCATCTCTTCCTCTGGACTCCTATTGAGCCTAGTGTTCACTTACTATTTAAATTTATTGTATATTAAATTGGTATTGAAATTTTCAATTGCTATGAGTCAGAATCGACTCAATGGCTGTGGGTTTTTTTTTTTTTTTTTTGGTGTATACCTTCCACTCCCAAGCATATTGGAAGTTTCTCAGTTGCATGGATCTTGGTTTATACTCCCCCCTACTCATTGGTTCCACTTTCTGCCACAAAATTCTGCACACAGGGTTTGATTGTTGATTATTTATTTAGCTTTCAAGTAAACTCATTCTACCTTTTCCATTTATAGGCCTGAACTTCCAGGAGATGGAAGAGAAAACATGAATTGTGCTTATTTTCATAACGGGAAAATCCACCCTTCCTTCTGTAAGAACAAACATTATCTAATATGTGAGCGGAAAGCTGGGATGGCAAAGGTGGACAAACTACTTTAATGAGAGAGATGAACAGGGTATCACAGACAAATGATTGATTATACAATAAAAAGCCTTGATGAAAGAATCACAAGCCATAAAATTTCTTATTTCTCCCTCTCTTCACCATGGAGCCACCTTTATATTATCTTTGTATCCAACATCACTTAACCTTTTCTTTATACATCCACAAGTCAGCTCTATGAGTTGATCATTTGCTTTCCAATTGTTCTGCTTTCCATTAATTTCCTTTCTTCCTGTCTTTCATTCCTCATTATCTGGACTTTGTATGATTCATTCTATATTCAGACGTTAACATATAAAATTAAACTTGGAACAGTAAAAGGTTAGGGCTTAATTGGCTTAAGCTATGAAAAATGTCTGCATTTGAAAGACAGCATAAGATAGTGGAAAGAGTACTGAATTTGAAATCAGTAGAATAATTTAGATGGTGTGGTCACTTAGCTGAAATATGATCATGGATTATTCAAGTAGCCTCTAACTTCTATCTTCACATATTTAAAGTAGAATGATAACTCTGTCTTATATTCCTCACGATTCTACAACCTAAAATCAAGCTTCGGGGTGTTAACCATACCAGACACCCTGTGAAGGCAAATGCCATGACTTTATTATTCACTGTTCTGTGTCCAGCACCCAACACAGTTCCTGGCTCACGGGGAACAGAAAAAAATTGCTTCTCATTGAATAAGATAATTTACTAGAAACTAACTAGTAAAAGGACTATACAAATATCATTACAATTCCAAGTTCACCTCTGCTCAAACTCAATAGCAATAATTTTCTCTGCAGAAGGAAAAATAAAGTTTGTCAGAAACCTCATGGTCTTTGTAAAATGAGTAAATGCTTCTAGTAGACAGAAGAGCAAGTAAAAATACTCTAAGAAGAACCATGGATGGTAAGCCAAGAAGCAAGTAAAAATGCCTTATCTGGTTCTTTTTCTAGCAGTTTTATCCTTGGTTTTCGCTGAATAACTCAGAAAGTATTTATAGACCATGTGGAGAAGCACGTTTGAACAGGATAACAGGCAAACAATTGCATTTCTTACCCACAGATGCCGTGATGGTGCTCTGTCATCTTACATTAGTGAGATTAAAATTTATAGAAATGATTCTCAAACATCTCAATTGAGGTGTTCATTAAAACTTGCAGATATCCACATACAAATGAGTACTGATGGTAAGCAGTCTGAAGACTGAGGAGATCCAGAGACCTGTGTAGTTAACATGCACCTCCACAGGATTCTGATATAAAGTCTTTAAGACATTTCAAGAAAAACTCCTTAAAACTTGCTTCATATGTGACTTTGGATTAGTAATTTAGCCTCTTTAAAACCCAATTTCCTTGTCCATGAGTCTAATATTATTACTTTGCTCATAAGGCTACACAGCCTTGTGGGGCAGTGGTTAAGAGCTAGGCTCCTAAAACAAAAGGTTGCCAGTTCGAAACCACCAGCGGCTCCTTGGAAACCCTATGGGACAGTTGTACCCTTTCCTACAGGGTCACTGTGAGTCAGAATCGACGCGACAGCAACAGGTTTGGTTTTGGTTTCCATAAGGCATGGGTTATGATTACCGAAGTCTTGGTGGCACAGTGGTTAAAAGCTCAGTTGCTAACCAAAAGATTAGTAGTTCGAATCTACCAGCTGCTCCTTGGAAAACCTTTGGGGTAGTTCTACTCTGTCCTGTAGGGTTGCCATGAGTCGGAATTGACTCGAGGCAACGGGTTTGGTTTTAGTATGATTAACATATTCATGTTTTTATTGGAAGAATCCAATTGTTCCCTTAGAAGATACACTTATAAGAGTGTATACCGTATTGGGAAAAGCTAATCTTTCTGGGCCTGATTTTTAGTGCTGATAAAATTTGAGAACAACTGGAAACTAACAATTTACAGAACTTCCGTTCCCATCTTCCTGATATTAGTCTCAGTGAGCATTTGATACAATTATGATCACTTCCTCTTTTTCTTCTCCATAGAAATTATCCTATTTTTAAAGGCCTTGGGGAGTTAAGTAGGAGCCCTGATGGTGCAACGCTTAAGTGCTAGACTGCTAACTGACAGACTGAAGGTACGAATCCACTAGCCACTCCTCAGGAGAAAAGACTTGGCTTTCAGCTTCCGTAAAGATTACAGCCTAGGAAAACCCATGCAGCAGTTCTACTCTGTCCCATGGGGTCACTAGGAGTCAGAATTGCCTGGAAAGCACACAACAAGTGAGTTGAGGTGCATTATTTTTTAGACCAGAATCTCAGGTCACATGAAAATCACATGAAATATTTGGAGAATGTGCTGGATATACTCCATGTGTCCTTCTAGATACTCTCAGCCCTACCCTGTGCCTTAGGAGGCCCAATGCAAATGAACATCATTGTCTGGGCAAACTTGGTCTCTGGCTTCCAGTTAATTCAGCCAACGGGAGGCACTGGCAGGGGATCACAGGGTGGGAGGGGAGAAGTCAGGGTATTTATTTCCTTGGGTCTCTCCCCACCATGTGTCAGGTTGGCAAAGGCTGCATTTTCTATATTTTAGACCACAATCTCTGTCAGGTGGGTCCTCAACAATTGTCCTCATGATGTTCCAATAACTACCCTCCCCTTGATCCTTCAGGCCTAGGGTTGACATCAGCTTTCCAATGCATATTTCACCATCCCTTGTTGGTTTCCTTAACCTTGCCACAACTTTATAAACAGTTGCTTTATTAAATGCCCTTAGATTACCCCTGGAGTGTTCCATCTGCTTCCTTCTGGGAACCTGACTGTCATAAAGAAAATGATCAAACCAGTGAGACATTGAAACAAAAGAGAACATTGCAATGTTGCAGATTTTTGGGACTTGCAGACTCTACATTACTGAGAAGTAACCTTTGTCCATAAGGCAAAATATGAATGACGATTAAAGCATTAGGGTTCTCAAAACTTGTGCTACAGGATGTGGCAGAGATGGCTACATATCCACTAAATAATTCATGCGCCCCTTCTGGAGTGAAGTTGTCAGTGAGAGCTTGTTGCCCAGGCAGAGATTACACTTTTCAGGTCCAACTTTTATATCCAAATATGGGCATTGGTATGGACAAGGATGTGATGCATGTCACTTTCAGGTTATAGCTTTCAAGAAGCAGATGTGAATTCTCCACCTTCTCTTTTTCTTTTCAGTGGCTAGAAACAGAGAACTCCAATGTCTTAAAAGATGGAAGAAACCTGGAGGAAAGTTACCAAGTGACCAGGATTACTGAAGTTAAAATATTAAATGAGAGTGAAAAATAAAAATTTACTGTGTTAGGAAACTGACATTTTGAGGATTGTTTATTTGGGGTTTATTTATTCATCATTATTTATCATAACCTTAATGAATATACCACCAATTTCCATTGAGTCAGTTCCGATTCATGGTGACCCCATGTGTACCAGAGTAGAACTGTGCTCCATAGTACATTCAATGGTTGATTAGTAGATCACAAGGGCTTTCTTCCAAGGAACCTCTGAGTGGACTTGATCGTCCATCCTTTCAGTTAGGAGCCAACTACGTTAACCATTTGTACCACCCAGGGACTCTCAATATTATTGTTAGGTGCCATCAAGATGATTCCGACTCATAGCAAGCCTATGTATAACAGAATGAAATACTGCCCAGTCCTGCACCATCTTCACAATCCTTGTTATGCTTGAGCCCATTGTTGCAGCCACTGTGTCACTCCATCTTGTTGAGGATCTTCCTCTTTTTTGCTGGCCTTCTACCTTACCAAGCATGATGTCCTCTTCTAGGGACTGAACCCTCCTGATAACATGCCCAAAGTAGGTAAGATGTAGTTCTTCGTCCCCCAATTAATATAAAAACCCAGCAACCCAGTGCCATCGAGGTGATTCCGACTCACAGCAACCCTATAGGACAGAGTAGAACTGCCCCATAGAGCTTCCAAGGAGCGCCTGGCAGATTCAAACTGCTGACCCTTTGGTTAGCAGCTGTAGCACTTAACCACTACACCACCAGGGTTTCCCCAATTAATATACTGTATATAAATTTATTTTAGGGATAAAAATCCCTTCCTAGCATTCTTGTTTAAGTATATACAGTGATCTCCAATTCCTTACGCCTAGATGGCCAATATGAGTTATCCTCATACCTTCACTGTGTAAGTCATCCCTCTGCTTTATGTCCTGTACCAAATACAAGTGCGTTATTTGTGCTTCTATCCCTTTCATCTTAACTTTAATCCAGTGCTGTTACCTTCAACATCTGATACGTTTTGGAAACCAGAGCCATGATATGTTCTGTCATTGGCCATTTTGAGTTCACTTTCTTTCTCATTTCCTCCTTTACTAAGTTACGCTTTGGCCTAAACTTCATAAACTTCCACTTTCTGGATGAAGATTCATCTGTTCTACTCCTTAAACCCAAACGTATTTACCCATTAGTGTGAAAAAGTAGCCAATTTTCAGTTCTTCCAACAATCTGCTCCTGACCACAAGAGGAGTTATTTGTCTCAGCCATTCCTGTTGACACCTTACCCAACAAAGCATTTCAGACATGCAAGGGGACGAAATATATACCTCTCTTCAGTGGGATGATCCATCACCAAACTATTATGAAAAGCCTCTGTCTCCCAACAAATGTTCAGGTAAGCAGTTGTAATTATTTACTCCAACACTAAAATTTATGTTTTGTTGTTTTTGGTCCATGATGAGCCCCAAGTGGTTTTTCTAATATGAAACAACACACCTAATAGTATTATAATGTGCATGATATTCTATCATATGAAAAAAATGAAATGAAGTAAAGGAGGGGTAAGTAAAGGTGAAAAAAGGAAAGGACAATAGAATTGATAAATACTTGTTACTATTTTTTTTCTCTCTCTCTCTGGAAAGGACCGAGAATTTTTGTATTTGGAAAATAAGTGAAGGAAATCATATATTTTTATTATTTTACCTCCTGCATAAAATACCCCAGGAATATTTGGTAAACACTAAGAAATAAAGAGAAAAAAAATGAAAAACTGGCAAAATCTCATTGGGTTTGAAATTCTCTGCTGTAGTGGTCAGTGCTGTTTTAATTATTTAATATCTGTGTTGGTTTTGTATTGCTGCTGTAACAAATTACTACAAACTTCCAAACCAAACCAAAACCTTTGCCGTTGAGTCAATTCTGACCTGTAATAACTCTATAGAACAGAGTAGAACTGCCCTATAGGGTTTCCAAGGAGCACCTGTCGGATTCAAACGGCTGACCTTTTGGTTAGCAGCTGTAGCTCTTAAGCACTATGTCATTACAAACTTAGGGGCTTTTAAAAGACATGGATTTATTATCTTACAGTTCTGGAGGTCAGAAGTCCAAAATGGGTTTCACAGGGCTGAAACCAAAGTATCAACTGGGCTGTGTTCTCTTGGGAGGCTGTAGGGGAGAATTCATTTGTCTTTTCCAGCTTGTATAGCTAGCTGTGTTTCTTGATTTTCTTGGCTCCTGTCCTCTTCCTACACCTTCACAGTCAACAGCAACGGCATAACATTTTCACATCTCTCTCTGCTTCTCTCTTCACATCACCTCTGTCCCTCTAACCTTCTATCTCTGTCTTCTAAGAATCCAGGTAATCCACAATAACTGCCCCATCCTACAATCCTTAATTAAATTACATCTTTAAAATCTCCTTTGCACATAAATTAACATTTACAGTTTTTGAGGATTAGGGCACAAACATCTTAAAAACCAAACCCACTGTTGTGGAGTCGATTCCAACTCATAGCAACCCTATAGGACAGAGTAGAACTGCCCAATAGGATTTCCAAGGCTATAAGTCTTTACGGAAGCAGATAGCCACATCTTTTTCCCAAGTAGTGGGCTGGTGGGTTTGAACTGCCAACCTTTAGGTTGGCAGCTGAGGGCTTAACCACTGCACCATCAAGGGTCCTTATGGACCTCTTGGGAGGCCATTATTCAGCCTACTACAATATCCAAAGATAACTTTGGTCTGATTGGTGTTAAGAACAAAATTAATCAGACATTTTTAGCTCTTCTTTTCTGAGTAGTTGCAAAATTAGCTGGAAAAAAATGCTCTTCAACCAAAAGTGTATATTTAAAAGAAAATATTTTTGAACCAATCATGTTTAAGTGACCCCAAAAAGAGATAGGGAAATGTAAGACAGCTGTCTTGCTCTCTGAAACTAAATCTTGTGATACTTCCTAAAAGATTGTTGGAAGAGAACGTATATAACTAGTTAGTAAGGTTGTGGAGTCATATATAAAGATGAGAGAAACTTTATTATTAACAGTACAATTTAGCATTTTTCCAAATCAAATATATTCCAAGATATAATTTGTATTTTAAGGCATTTGAGTTAAGGCTCTCTTTTTCCTCTTACTTCCAGTTACAAATTCTAGGCCTTCCTAATTCTCCAGTTAGGATTAATGTTACATTCCTTCTTTTATTTGCACTTATCTTAACCTGACCTTTTCCTTCCATCTTCTTTCTTTGACTCAATTTTATTGTCTCTGTTACTTGTTTAGGAACATGGTGTCTTGTGACGGTGATTTCATGTATTTTCTGCATGGGCTCACTAACAGCTTCCATTTTCCTGGGCATCAAGTGTAAGTACAAAAGAATACTTTTAAAAATATTATTAAATACAGATATATGTATCACATTATACATAACTTTGTATATAAGGATATATGTATATCATTAGGTAAAAACCTTTATAATTTAAAAATGAGGATGAATAAATCAATTAAGAAACACCAGAATGCATATAAATGATATAAAACAATGTCTTATTAATTTATAAAACTTTTAATAGATATAAGTCTCTGAGCATTTAGATGCTACTGGTAACTTTCAGTTATCAACTGCACTTTGTTAAAATCAAAACTAATGCCATTTGTCTCTTTGGGAGAAATAATACAATTATTTATACCCTAATTCTACTTATAGGCCATGTTAATATGCCCAAATATGAAATTAGGAAGATTTCAGAATATGCTCTTATGCAGATTATTTAATAAGAGTGTTTCACTGTATTAGACAAGGTGTAATTTTAAAATGTTTAGTACAAATCTGAGAGTTTTATTTGGGTCATATTTAACCATGTTTCTTTACTCCCCTAAGTCCAAATTGGAGACATGTTTCCATATCAGGCAAGTAAAAATTTTATATGAAAATAATTACAGAGCTACAAATTCCAGGAAAAGAACTAAGAACATCTATTACGACTCATGCTAGCAGTAAGAAATATGATCGAAAAGACAGAGATGAAGGTTGTTGTATGGATGAGTCTCCTTTCTTGTACACCTGGTCATTAGCCAGTGAAGAAGCACGGGCTCTGAGAATGAGAAAGAGAAGAGTTCAAATTGGCTTCTATTAAGTACAAGATGCTTGGTCTTGTTTATGTAATGCTATGAGGTTTTTTTTTTTCCCCCTAATGGTTTGTAGAGGAACGTTTTAAGAATTACTAAGAACTCAATAAACAACTGTCCTTGTCTATCTCCCCCCTCCCCAATATCCCATAGCCTAGCTCAAATGTTAGAACCTTCAGGAAGCTTTCATATATCACACTCCATCCTCCTCCTGTGCTTTATCAAGACATTTTAAATCAAATGCTAGTGCCTTTTTTTTTTTTTAAAGAAACTCACACATTAAGTATGTGTTTGCTAAACAGGCATGCTGGAGGTACATTTGCATAGTTGAAATAGAAATAGCTGGTAAGTCCAGTTTCTTCTGTAAAAATTGGGGACTTTTAATGAAATATTGCCAAACTCCCTTCTAACTCTATAATGCAATAATCCATGTTTCACTTGCTTTGCAAAATATCAAAAGGTATAGTTTAAATATGAATTCTGTATAATTAATTTCACTCTTATTTTACCAGTATCAATTACTTGAGGAAAAAAGATAAGTTGTAAGTTGGCGCTGACATAAGTTGAACATACTTTCTTGGTTTTAGTTTTCATCTTTTCATTATCAGTATCTTTATAAATCTGATCTTTATTTGTCTTTGTTTGTTGGCTCTATTGCATATAAACTTACAGATTTATAGGTATATTTTAATACATATATATGTTAAAAATGCACAAATCATAAAAAATTTACTCTGATGATGAAAAAGAGTTGGAAAACATTATTTTAATACATATATACATACGTTAGAAAATACACAAATCAGAAAAGTTTACTCTGATGATGAAGAGGAGTTGGACAATGCTGTTATTTCATCAGTGGGGTAATAACTCCACTTTAGAAAGTTTGGGATCATCTGAATTACCTCTGGGAATGGGGATAGTGTTTCCAGTCAGAAAATCAATGAGAGTTGTATGGTCCTTTTCTTTTTTTCTTCATATGTTTCATGGTAACAACTCACTGTTTTCCAAATCTGCCTATGGATGTTAGCAAAGTGATTAGCCTTTGGGTCATTGGGACACTTTCACATCCTGATTTAGATCATCCAGGAGGGTAGTAAGTAAGGTTTCTCGTGACTCAAATACGTTGTAAGTCAGAGACTACCTGTATAAAGAACACTTCCAATTAAAAACAACATTATGGGCAGATGCAATACATCTTAGAGCAATATTATAAAGTGAATGGGGTATACAATTTGTTTTGCATATGAAGACAAATCTGTAGTCTCCAATTACCAATTATTATACATCCAAAAAGCTGATTTTGTTGTTGTTGTTTGGTGCTGAGTCTTACAAATCAGAGAGAAAAAACAAAATATACCTATTTGCAGATTCCAGAAACTCAACTTAAAAATTACAAAGGATATAATCATACACTTTATACAACTGACACATTTATATATATATGAAAAAAGGTAAAATCTCAATCATAAATAGAGAAATGCAAATTAAATGATATTGAGATATCATTTGCAAATATTACACTGGCAAAGGTCAAAGAATTAGGAGTGTCCTTTTTTTTTTTTTTTTAGATAATGGGGAAACCCTGGTGATGTAGCTGTTAAGTGCTACAGCTGCAAACCTAAAGGTCAGCAGTTCAAATCCGCCAGGCACTCCTTGGAAACTCTATGAGGCAGTTCTACTCTGTCCTATAGGGTCGCTATGAGTTGGAATCGACTCGACGGCAATGGGTTTGGTTTTGGTTTTTGGTTTAGATAATGGAGATTACTACAACGTATAACCTCCCCCCAAAAAAAATTAAAAAAAAACATGCCGTCAAGTAGATTCCGACTCATAGTGACCCTATCAGTCAGAGCAGAACTGCCCCATAGAGTTTCCAAAGAGTAGCTGGTGTGTTCGAACTGCAACCTTTGGGTTAGCAGTCGAGCTCTTAACTGCTGCATCACCGTGGCTTCCACTAGGGCATATATAGAGGCTATTTTGGAAATATCTAATATAGTTTAAATGCCCATATATTTGACCTAACAACTTATCTTACAAATATACCTGCACTTGTGTCAGATTATGTATATCCAAGGTTCTTTAGGACATGATTTGTTTTTGTAATACCAAAAGATTGGAAATTGTCTAAAAATCAATAGACCAAAACCAAACCTATTGCTGTCCAGTCAATTCCAACTCATAGGAACTCTAAAGGACAGAGTAGAACTGCCCCAAAAGGTTTCCAAGTAGCAGCTGGTGGATTGGAACTGCCAACATTGTAGTTAGCAGCCAAGCCCTTAACCACTGCGCCAAATCATGATATATCCATACAATGAAACCTTATGCAGTCATAACGTACTGATAAGAACTATGTCCAAAATATATTTTGTGTGATAAAAGGTGCAAAACTGCATGAACAGATTGTCACCATTTGTGCAAAGGGGAGGAGGGCATTTTGTATTCATTTGCCCACAAAATGTGACATATCTCTGCAAAGGTAGAAAATAAATTGGTGAACCTAACTACTTTGGGGGAGTGGAACTGGGTGAATAAAGAAACAGAGAAGGCCGGGAGGTTTTTTTTTTTTTTTGCTGTGTACACACTTGTAGCTTTTGATTTTTGAACACTGTGAATTTTAAACAGAAAAACCTAAAATAATACAAATTCATGTCACAAAAATTATCAGTAACTTGTAGTTGACTTTAGTCTACATCGAAAGATTCGTTTGTTACAATATGTCAGTATCAGGAATGATTGTTATTGTTTGAAGTGTTCCAGGTGTCCGCTATTGCAATGGAACAGCAAGAAAAACTAACCCAACAGGACAGAGCGTTGTTAAACTTTACACAGTGGAAGGGAAAGCATGACCTGCTGATGAAATGCTGCCAAGCTCTGATGCAAAAGTCTTTCAGTTCAGGTAACTGATGTAAAATCATTTTCCACTGCAGATCAAAATGTGTGCACAGTTCTTCACAAGACACTGACACACACCTTTTATTCTCTGCAAAGTTGTTAGTCAGGGTTTTATAATAGGAGAGAAATAATTTTAATGCACTCCTCAATTCAACTTGATTCATATCTCCTTCTGCGTGTAGAAAATGCTGAAGAAGGAGATATGAAATGCAGAGGAAGAAAATATGCTAGAACATGTGCCAGCGAGTGCCAAATTGGAATTTGTGTGATTAGTAGGTCAGAACTTAAAAAACTAAAAAAGCAACAGTCTATGTTTTAATCCAATCACTCAAGTTTATAAGTGTATCTTTAGTTCTAGCTCCAAATTCCCTAATATGCCTAGTTTAGGTATTGCTTTA
The DNA here is from genome assembly GCF_030014295.1 of Loxodonta africana. Classification (NCBI taxonomy): domain Eukaryota; kingdom Metazoa; phylum Chordata; class Mammalia; order Proboscidea; family Elephantidae; genus Loxodonta; species Loxodonta africana. The sequence goes on along the minus strand of NC_087345.1, from coordinate 129,926,069 downwards.
GTTTCAAGTGTATGTAACTCTTTGAACAGAATGTTTAAAATTAGAGCATTAACTATAAAATTATTATAACATAATGCAGGATTCAGTTTTTTTTAATCATATAAAGTCATTTCAGTTTTACCGTTTTTAAATCCTTCACAAGCATTTTAAACTTAAAGCAGTCTATTTCTGCCTGTTGTACAGTTTATTAAGTATGCTATGACTACTTAATTAGAAATTCCCTTTAGGGTGTACCATTTAAGTGATCTCCAATGAGAGATGTTAGGAAAAAAAAAGAAAAAGTTGGAGCAGTAAGGTTAATAGATATGAAACAATAAACAAGCAAGTGAAGACTATAAAAGATGAGAGCATTAAAAAAAAAAAGGATTAATTGAAACTGCAATAATCAGATGATTTTTTATTGAAAATGAAAGATTTGGGTTAAGCGTCTCAAGTTAATTTTTTCTTAAACTGATTCTTAGAGGCCCGTTTCAGTTGGAAATGGTTATACAAATCACTACATTCAGCTTCAGAGAAACGGGAAGTGTTAAGTGTGCATCACCTGAACCATTGGGTAGGGGTGTGCAGCTTCACCGGGGGTGATGCAAGAGTTAATTTGGAGGAGAACTGTTACTGTTATTTTTATAATGATGATAATAATAATAAAGTAAAATGCTTATGTTCAAAGCCCGTAACTGCAGCCCTTGTCCAGACAATTGGATTTGGAATGGGGAAAGTTGTTACTACATCTTTGAAAAATGGCAGGGTTGGCGCCAGAGTAAAGAGGATTGCTCCAAGGAGGACTCCAAGCTTCTACAAATAGACACCAAAGAAGAAATGGTAAACACTGTTTTGAGGGCCTCCCACAATTTTGAAAATACCAAGTTGAACATTGAAAGAAGGCACCAATTCTCACAAGATAGAATTTCTTAATATTCTATAACAGCAGCATATTTGTTAAAGGTTTAAATGAGATGAGTAGTATAATTTGCTTTCCTTTTAATGGGGGAATAAAAGAACAAGATAGTTGTGCAGAAACAAAGGAGATTATGTTCTATGTCCTTTGTTAATAAAAAAAAAAAAAGGGAGGGGAAGGGTAGAAGAATCTAATGCTGTCATGCATATACACTCCAAAATATATATACATTACGATTTTATATATGTTTTACATTTATTCCATTCAATGCTGTAGGGAAGTATAAGAACCTATAACAATTTTGTAATTATGAAAGAAAAAAAAAGGCACAAAAAAGTAAGGTGACATCAAGAAATGGATAGGTCTATAAAAAACAAGAATTTTCTAAATAAAATGTTTAGTTGACATGAAACCTAGTTTACTAAAAAGTGAACAATAAGATATTTCTCTGAAATCACTTTTACCCACAAATATGCATGAAATAGAATTCACAGTTACACATTTGTGACCATGTTGGAAATATATACCTATGATATTCAGAAATTAGATAAAGCTCATTTCTATACGTGGCAGGGGTGGGGGTCGGGGGATCACTGTTAAAGATATCCAGCAAACCAAGGCAATCTGGACTAACTTTTTGCAATTTACGAATTTGATGTTTCTTCTAACAAAATACTCTGACAGACAAGTTGCTTCTGGAATCTCCCAAACTATTCCTGTATTGAAGTATATTGAGAATGAATAAACCGTATGATTCTGTGATACCAAGGACAATTTTACTTCTCCTGATAATGAGAGTTCAGTACATATTCTATCTGCTAAACTCTCAATCTGTTAAAAGTATTTTAATACCAAAAAATGAAAAAAACCTGCTGCTGTCCAGTCAACTCCATCTCATAAGTGAGCCTATACGATGGAGTAGAACTGCCCGGCAGGATTTCCAAGGAGTGGCTGATGGATGCCAACTGCCAATCTTGTAATATCAGCTATCTATTTTTACCATAAATAGCACATTGATCATCTAGCAACAAAAATGAATCTCTTTTTTTTTGTTTGTTTAAGCCCTCTGCTTCTTTCCCTAGCTTCATGTTCCATTAATTTCTGTCTAGGCAAAACGTCACATTTTATATATCACACTAGTTTTTTGGTGTTTTTGTTTCTTCCCCTTCAGTTCATAGTCCAGGCCTTGTTTCTTACAGGATTTCATCACTCGCATCTTATGGAAAACCAAAAAAGACTTTCATTTCTGGGTGGGACTGTCTCAGGAAGGACTCAGCGGACCTTGGCTTTGGCAAGATGGCTCCTCTCTTTCCCCTGACCTGTAAGTCTCTAAAAGAAATGTTACAAGAGAAATTAGAAACATGGGAGAATTCAAAGGTTTGTTTTATTTTATATGCTAGATTTCCTCCAGGAGGCCTAGCCAACATGATAATTTCACAGGCTACTGATTACAATCAAAACCAAGGTAATTAAGCTTTCTGTCTTCTAAAGCTTTCTCCTTCTCAGCCTCACTTCCATTATTCTCCAGAAAATTCATATCAAAATTGCAGTGCCTAACTGAACAATTTAATGTAGTATACCTTACCCGTTGTCATCAAATCAACTCGGACCCATAGAGACCCTGCAGAACTGAGTAGAACTGCCCCTTAGCATTTCCAAGGAGCAGCTGGTGGATTCAAACTGCTGACCTTTTAGTTAGCAGCTGAACAGTTAACCATTGCACCACCAGGGGTCCAATATAGTATAGTTATCAAGTAAATTTTCTTTGTTCACTTAATGGCTAAGGAGTGCTAAGGAAAGAGATTGTGGTAACTATTAAGTATTTTTTTTTTTATTAAGTTGTTTCCATATTAAACTTTTCAGAAAGAACTGGAGGGTTGGCTGAGCAGAATCAGGAGTCTTGTATTTTGAGAATTAAGAGTCAGGAAAGAGATTTTAATTTAGAGCCTATATTTGTGTAGCCAATTTAATGTGTTTTTGTTGTTAGCCAGAATCGACTCGATGGCAATGGGTTGGGTTTTTTTTTTGGTTTATATTAACATATTTTTTATTGAGAGAAAACAGCTCTGTTGTTGAAGAAGAAGGCTGAAATTAGCACATCACTGTAACCCCCAAATTTAGCCTCAAGTATAATATTGACTTGTCTCTTAAAAAAAAAAAAAAAAAAAATTTTTTTTTTTTCAGGGGGTCAATTCAGAGATTCCAATCGATTAATGAAGACTGTGGATACCTCAGGGATAAGTCCCTTTTTTCAGCTAACTGCAGCAGTTGGAAATATTTTATCTGTGAGAAGTAAGCTTTAAGATCCACTGTCCAAAAGAAATAGTGCTCGAAGCGATCTCTCCATCACAGTCGTATTTGAAGACACCATTGGAAAACCTGTCGCCAAAAGCCAAAGAGCAAGTGCCGAAGTAAACCAATATGTGGTCTATGACAACTAACTTAGTTTTGTATTTACACTTGGAAATATTCTTAATACACTCCAGGCTCCCATTTTGACATAGCTCAATCTGTCAAGAATAAAATTGATCTAGAGGTACAGGGTACAAAACCCTGAAGAACTGAGAGCAAACTGAAGAAAAATCATTTCCATATGTCTTGTTTATTTTGTGCGTGTGTGTGTCTGCAGTAGCTATAATCCCCACACAGAAATCTGTGAGTCACTGCAGAGTTGGTGCAGTTCTAGCTGACTAGAATTTTCAAATAAATAAATAAATGTGGCCTTTCAAACTCACCATCTGCCAGATCCTTCTTTGATTTTTCTGAGCTTCCGGTATGTTATCAAGCTGATAGAAAGCGAGTGGGAAGACAGAGATACAGATTTTGAAACTGAATGGAAGATAGGCTTCTTATCTGCGACCTGTCAGATGACTCCATTTTTAGAATTGCAAAATTCTACTGGAGAGGTGATCCATCCATGACACTTCATGTAGTGAAAGAAATAGACTGTCAGGATCAGTTCATCCTCAATAAAGGTCAGTTGTAAGTTTTCTTCCTTCCTCTCACTAGCCATCCCCACCACTCAATAATCAAAGGGTTCAAGGTCTGAACTCAGACTGCCAGGATCAGTTCATCCTCAACAAAGGACAGGTATAAGTTTTCTTCCTTGCTCACACTAGCCATCCCCACAACTCAATAATCAAAGAGTTCAAAATCTGAACTCTCAGTTAACACTCTAGCAGTTTTCACTTATGAATATGTTCATCCAATAGATACCCTGTGTCCAGCACACTCTTAGTCCAAGGAAACAGATATGAAAGACTACAACTTCCCTTGAGTTTACCGTATACTCAAAGAGAGAAGCATGTAAACGTAAATACAAAATTGCCATAATGTTGGAGGTAGCACAGGTGCTATGCAAATTCAAGGAAGTGGCCCCTAACCTAGACAGATGCCTGTGCTTTCCATTATCAATGCACCGATAACTAAGCACCTGTGTAAGCGTTTGTATCTGTGATGAAATAGAACAAATAACACCACTAGTCTAATGCATTAATTGATATGCATAACCCCTGTTTGGCACATATAATAGAAACTCAATAGCAAATTGTGGAGCACTCTGGTTGTCATATATAAACAACAGGAGGACTAGAATGAAAAGCTACGTCACCACTGGTTAATGGAGAGCTGACAAAAAGCCTTATCTGCAGCCTGCCTGACTTCGCCTCCAGTAGTTCATTCAACAGGAAAACCGTCCTTCGTAGGTTGAACATGGAGGAGACTTTAGAATTCGGTCAGAAGCTGGCTGAATGCTCATGAAAAGAGTGGAGAGAAAGAGTCTATAGTCTCATTAGGGGGAGAGCAACCAGGAGTATAACAAGGTGTATATAAATTTTTGTATGAGAGACTGACTTGATTTGTAAACTCTCACTTAAAAAAATAAATAAATAAAGTCTCTCTAGGCCTGGTCATGGGGACCTTTACCAAATGAATGGGGAAAGCATCATGTCATTCTCTAGCTACATTGCCTTTCCTCTCATTTATATTTTTATTTTATTCCAGAGGGTGAAGAAACTGAAAGGGTCTAGAAAGACTTGTGTAGAGAGAGAACCAGGGGCTTTCTCAGGGAAAAGGAGCTTTTTTTTTTTTTAATAACAATCATCACAGTTACAATCATGACTACACTAATTACAAATATTTCATGCAAAAAGATGTAATGACACTTTGAATAAATATAGCAAAGAACATTTCTTTTCAGGAGTCCATATCATTTTCCAATTTTGCCTTCCTCAGTTTTTCTCAAAATATATCAGAGCGCAATTAAGGTGCATGTTAAAAACGTAGCTTCCTAGGATCCATTCCAGATGCATAGGAGTTTCATAGACACAATTAACTTTGAGAAGAACCGGTCTAAATCAATGCTTTACAAACTTAAAAAAAAAAAAAAAAGTTATTTGACTATTTTCATCAGTGAAGTGTACTTTGAGGCCAATTAGGCAAATCACCGAAAAGTGAGATTTCTAAGACTAGAAAGGGGTGGAGGTTGCTTGGTCCACTCACCAACACTGGCCCAACAACTGTGGCCCTTAAGAGGCTCCACGGGTAGGTCCTGAGATCGCTGGAAAAATCTACCGGAAACACCTAGCATTTTGGAAAGCTAGGTTTAAGTATTATTCTTTTCCTGATTCCTTAGGTAACATTTGTGTAGTAATTAAAGAGCACCAACTCTCATAACAGACAGTATGGATTCAAATATTAGTTCTGCTACTTACCACATGGATTTGGCAAGTTATTAATCTCTCCGTGCCTCAGTTTCCTCACTTTAAAATAATTATAGGTCTTACCTCAAAATATAATTTAAGGATTAAATCATTAATACATGTAAATAGCTAAGAATACTATCTTGCACAGAGTGAGTACTGTATCAGTGCTTGATGATTTTACCTGGAATAAATCACCAATCTCCTCTAGGCATTCATATTACTTGTGCATTCCAAGTAAAACTGACCCCTTTCCCTGCTCATGTTAAGTAATATTGTGAAGATAAAATTTGTATGTATTATTTCAGAAAGTCTCTGGACAGAATATCTGTTTGAACTTTAATGAATCTGCTTAAATAAATCTATAGTCTATAGGAAATCTCTGCACCAGGTTTGTAGGCTATCTTGTTCTCAAGGGGTAGTGTATACAAAAGTACCTAGTGATCCATGTTGTGGTTGCTAGTTGCTGTCAAGTGGATCCTGACTTATGATGACCCAATGTGTGCAGATTGGAAATGCTCCACAGGATTTTCAAGGCTATGACCTTTTGGAAGCAGATTACTGGGCCTGCCTTCCAAGGTACCTCTGGTTGGGTTCAAATCTCCAACCTTTCAGTTAGCAATCAAGCACTTAACCATTCATACCAGCCAGTGAAGAAAAATTCACTAATTATTATTATGTCGCATTTGTATCACTTAAAATCCTTGGAATAACACCTTAGCAGACAGTAGCTTCTCAATAAATCTTTGCTAAATTCAATATAATTTTATCCTCCACTTTAATCTCTCATTTCACACTGGAAGTAGCTGACACAGATTAGGCTGTCATTCTTTCTGCTGTACAATAAGGCACCATGTAAATGAAGTAAAATTAAACCTAATTTACTAAGGCAGTGGAAATCATTTAAATAAACCTAGAAGTCTTTTGTTAAAGGTCACCCATCTCTAAAGAGTGGGGTCCTTTAAGCAAGAGTGTTTTTTATTTTATTTTTTCTTTATTAAGCCTTGACCTGGAGTTTAAAACATGGGAACTACAATAAAAGGAATGCTCTCCAGTTTTTGCTGAACCTGGAAAAGGAGAATACAAAGTAAGCATAGTACCAGTTGTCTTCCGTGCTTGGTTTCCACAGGTGGCAGCTGGCAGCTGAGTATAATAGCCTGGAATAGAGGAGAAACAATAGCCATTTTCTGTAGTAAAGAACGTTTGTCCTCAAGATTCTTCAGAGTATTGTCATGGAGCTATGTTTAGAGAAAGGATAGGAAGCATTTAAAACTCTCCTTAGAAAAAGTACAATGAAGCAAAAGGCAAACATCCTTGGGCTGATGTCATCCTCTTTACATGTGATACAGTATTTACAAGTCAGAATTTTATCTATAATCCAGCTGTCATAAACCAAAAAACCCAGTGCCGTTGAGTCGATTCCGACTCATAGCGACCCTATAGGACAGAGTAGAACTGCCCCATAGAGTTTTCAAGGAGCGCCTGTTGGATTCAAACTGCCAACCTTTTGGTTAGTAGCTATAGCACTTAACCACTAGGCCACCAGGGTTTCCACCAGCTGTCATAAGCTCCTACAAATCTCCTCAGTGGCAATACTACTTTCCAAGCAGGCGTTATGATGAGAGATTTTTTTTTTTTTCCCCTACAGATTGCTTTTGGGCCTGGATAAAAACCAAAAAACCAAACTCAGTGCCATCAGGTCGATTCCTCTCTTGGCAACCTCGTATGCTACAGAGTGGAACTGCTCTATAGGGTTTTCTTGGCTATAGTCTTTTAAGAAGCAGATTGCCAGCCCTTTCTTCCATGGCATTACTGAGTGAGTTCAAACTGCTAACCTTTAGCTTAGTAGTCTAGTGCAAACCTTATGTGTGACCCCAAGGCTTGTGTCAGGGTGGCGGTAAGAGTTTGGCCCTTAATGCTTGGACGACCGTTTCTATAAACTTGTTCTGTACCCTAATGAATAGGGTATCTTTGATTCATCTCACTGAGTTCTGAGTTAGCTTGAAACACGGAAGAGAAAAAGGGGAACAAAGAGTTCCTACGAATGTGAAGAAGTTTAAGGTACTTTAAATGTACAATACAAAAAAAGTTCAAATAATACTGAGAGAATAATAATAGTAAATACTACTAGATTCTAAAAGTCTATTCATAAAATGAAATTTGTAAAAAAAAAAAAGTCATGTGCACTTTATATTACACTGAATTTTGTTTTCTTCAAAAACTACAAGGACTCCTAAACATCAAGACCAACCCTGAGACAAGCTACTCAGCTCTTATGCTCAGTTTATAATCTGTGTGTATCCCCAAATAAAAGCTCCCAATCACACATCTCACACTTCCCGCTCCTACAGGGCTCATGGCTTGTTTCCTGTTGATAAGTCCAGAGGACTAGTTCAATATCCCCCGGAAAAGGAATGGCTCGTTCCGGGCCCTGGGGAACTCAGCCGCACCAGGAAAGCCCCTGCAATGACTTTTCCTGCAATGTCTTCACAATTACCTACTAGGCGCATAAGCCTGGAAGAGAAAAAGTCTTCCCATCTTATAAAACCAATTCAGATGATGCTGCCTTCTCTGATTCTCAGCTGAAAGTTGCTTTCAGGAAGTGGTATTACTAAAGTCATTTTATGATTTTTCCTATTCTAATAATGTTGATGTTCTCCTTTTTTGCTCTTTTGAAATATTTGTTCACACTGTGATCAATATTGTTAGTTTTGCTATACAGATGAGGGGATTGAGGGCAATGATTCAGAAAAATTAGCTCAAGGATAGTAAATATTTCAAATAAACGCTTTTTCTTTTTCTTTTTTTTCTGTCTAAAGTGATACTTTCCGTTAGGTCCCAGATTTTGGAGAGAGGATACTGTTTAATACCCACCCTCCAAGCAGCCGGACTCTGCAGAGCAGTTGGCATTTAAAGTGACACTTGTCATCCATCCCCAAACTAGCCTGCAATTATATAGGAAGCCAGGGGCCAGAAACTTAATTGAGTGCTATGTGTTTATTTTACAATTTAGTCTACAAAGTCATTTTTTTAAATGGAAAATTTAACTTTTCACATTAACCATATTTTCTTTCTGCACGGAACAAGCCTTAAATAACAAATATGTAATTAAAGGCTCAATCTTCACTTATTGTTACATGTCTATTATGCTAATCATATTCATTGAATATTTACTCTCATCATAGAAAATATTTGATAATAGTCACACACACACACACACAATAACTTGTTTATGAGCACAGGTCTCTAAAGAAGGTTGTTTACATATATTTGTACTCTCCTACCTTTAAAAATTAAACACCAAATTCTCCTTCTCTCTCTCTTTTTTTTTTTTTACATTTTCTTAACATCCCTTACATTTTATATTGCACTATATGTTATGAAAATAACTTCAAATTTACCTTATTTCAGCTAACAGTAACACTGGGAGGAAATTACAAATATTGTCACTTTATACTTAAGGAACTAAGATAAGTGAAGTAATTTTCCCAAGAAGTAAGGCAGAATAGCAGGTCTAAAATCTTCATCCTCTCACCCTTGATGCACAAGAAATCAAACACGCAATAAATCACCAAAGAATTTGTTTGACACTGAAGGAATTTCCTACCTAATCCATAGAAGATAAAACAGAAAGGAAAGTTCTCAGGAGAGAAGTCTGCAGGTAATAACTTATAAGCAACCTAGTCTTATGAAAAGAAACATGAAAAAGTCCTTTTTATCATATTTTTCTTACTTGTTGTCATTTCACCACAAGACAGATGGTTACTGAAAATAAAACTGAAGCATCCAACTTTCCACTGTTGAAAAGTAAAGACCTTAGTAGATTATTCTTTCTAATGTCAAACCCTTAAATCAACTTATCTGTAAACCAGTGAAGTCAGCGGTCCAGACAGCGCCTTTTGCAATGACCCCTGTCATATTTGTGCATACCATCTTCCTGGAAAAGAAGCGCCTAGTCAAGCCCAGCTATTCAGATGCCAAAATCTCTCTTTCACCTTCCGTGAGCCTGACTGGAAACAATTCGTCCTCTTGCAACTCTGTTTACTCCCCTTCAGCCGTGTGTTGATGCCATAAGCTTTCCTCAAGGGATTCCATTTTAGCAGGGTGTTAAAACTGTTCCCTTGAAAACAACTTGTATGTCAAAGAACTTTTTTCCCTAAATGATCAGTACTCTTGTAGAGGTCCCACAATCAGTAAGGCATAAAGAAGTAAAACACTGCTGAACGCTATTGTGTTTGAAGAGCAATCCTACCCTGAATTTCCCCAAATCACAAATTGGTGCTAAAGTCATACACAGTTCACATTTTGCATGTTTATTATTATTAAATCTTCAGTACCGAAAATGTATAAAAGTGGATCAAATGGAAGTAAAGAGGAGTTGAAACCAGACCATTATAGGTGCACATAAAAAGATTGCATTTTGTTCTGGTCTTTGATCCCTTTGAAGGGTGCATTAAAAAAAAAAAAAATGTTGCCATGGAGTTTATTCCAATCATGGTGACCCCATGTGTGTCAGAGTAGAATTAAGGCCCACAGAGTTTTCAATAGAAGACAATAATTCTGATATGAATCATATTGACTTCTTTCCTGGAAGAACTTCCTAGGGAAAGGAGAAGTTCGTGGAGTCATAAATGGACACAGACAGGTATGTTTCTAACCAATTAAGACTCTAATAAAGAGAGTTAACCCCACTGGGAAGTAGCCATAGATATAACAGACAGGGGCTATATTGAAGAAATGAGAAAGGGAAAGGTTTGAACAGAAACAAACAGACACAAAGAATTAGTTGTGTATTTGCTTAGCACACAATGAGGAGTGACTGCTAATTTTTCATGCGCTGCTTGACTGCTGGGCAAAGGATATTATTTCACATTTATTTCTTCTACTTCAGGAAGCTTCTCATTTCTCCAAATATTAAAGAGGACATAGAAACAGGGAGATTATATTAGACGGTGAGAAAGGAAAAAAAAAAGAAAGTTCTTAGTCAAGATGGCAGATTACAAGCTTATGAGTTTATGGTTTTCTGGGGCTGGTTGGAGAAATAGGGCTTTTTTTATGACTGGTAAATATGTGCATCAACCCAAGCTCAGAGAGACTGGTGATCCTGACCAGGAAACGTGACAACGGACCCTACTTGTGCTAGTCAGAGAGATTGCCTTTCCTGTTTATTTTCCATTTTCCGGTGTTACAAGAACACTTTGCATTGACCTTTTTTGTCTTTGTTGGTAGTTGTAGCTGGAGAGTCTATCAGCTACATCTAAAGTTTCAGGGACACTAATAGAGCCACTCGGGTCTCACTGCTGCTGCTGTCCTCTCACAGGCACACCGCCTCAACTCTCTGCAGTCCTTTGAGAAAGCCTTCCCGTTGAGGATGGTCACACAGTCCCTGCTTCTGATGCTGGTGAAGTCTATTACAATGTCGAACCTTAAATAAGAAAAAAAAATAATTACAATTTATTTCTAAAATAAAATATTAAGAACCCAGAAAATACCTGGGAAATCTTCCCAGGGTGATAAAATTATAAAATAGGTATCCAGAATAAGTTTACTTGGAAGATGGAGTCACAAAGCTCTTTCTTTTCAGCCCCTCAATTTGCATGCTCTTTCTTAAAAATAACAGGTTACCCAGACCAACGTAAACTATTTCTAACTAAAACTAAGATATACCCTCTACTACAAATGTATCATATGATTTTCCTGGCATTTGGAAAGTTATGTACCTTCTCTGTGACAAGTTTACTTAACTGTAAAAAGAAGAATGATTAGATTAAATATTTTCTATCTCCTGGGAGAATAAATCCTTAATAATATGTAAAGGAGAAAAGTGTCTATTAAAGTACGGGCTTAAATTATATTCTGGTGTGGAAATTACATCTACTTATTTCAGGATACCATGTACAGTCCTAAATGTTCACCTTATCAAATAATTTTATAAGATGTTCATATTATAAAATGTTCATTATCGAAAACTAAATTTTGATAATATTTTTTATAAGCAGATATAATCAGAGACTTTTTTAAAGTTGTGTGCCAAACTTCACTGCACAGAAAGCCAAGAAATCTGAGGTCTAATGATATCTCTGGTATTAACAAATTAATTTGGAACAGTTAGGTAGAGTTCATATCAGTTAGTCAAATATTTGTCTTAGTATATAGTGCATATTATATGGTGGTGCGGTGGCGCAGTGGTTAAGAGGTTGGCCGCTAGCCAAACGGTTGGCCATTTGAATTCACCAGCCTCTCCTTGGAAGCCCTATGGGGCAGTTCTGCTCTGTCCTATAGGGTCGCTGAGTTGAAATTGACTTGACGGCAATGGATTTGTTTGTTTGTTTTTTTCTTTTGGTTCTCTGCATAAAAATCATTAAAGAAACACTTCCGGATACACAAAAACATCTTTATCATAATAAAACAGTATAATAATGTTTTGGCACATGTTGCAAAGTAGTGCTCATTTGTTATTACAAGTCATTGTATGTACCTTCAATTTTGAATATAATAGGCTTTACGGGGTTAGCGTGTTAACTACAGTTGTATATCAGACATTTGTAACCCAGGGACTGCCAGTATATAATGTGGTGTTCACACAATATGCAAATTACATAACATTCTATTTCACAGAACGGATCGTGGATGTTCAGTGACACATGACTGTATCTCTTATTCAAAGGTGAATCCCAAACTCCTAATTATTTTCCTAGTGACTTAAGCTCCTGAAATACATAGATCTGAAAACATCAGAGAACTGTCCCTGATATTTTACTAACACTGAGTACCTGTCTCCCTTGCTGGTTTATGAATCACTTAAAAACAAGTATGTTTTGTACATCTCTAGATATATAGTATCCAGTATCCAATACAAAGTAGATATTTGATTAATGATTAATGCTTACTGAACAAATGCTTGAGCTCTATTACTCAAAACAAAATCTCTCTACTAAATGCCTTTCCCACAAAGTGTTCTGAAGGCTTACAGTTCAGAGGAGTAATGGGTTCCGTCCATCCACAGCCAGTCCTTGCCACTGCTGTTGCGGGAAAGCCCTGTCCAATAAGAGTAGAAAAACTCAGAGTAGCTCTGAGGCATGGCAAACTCCTGTGAAAGGCATACAAGAAAACTTTTAGCTTTTAGATGTTATAGCATATTTATACAGAGGTGTGTGAGGCCAACCAACTTTTTTAAGAGAATAGCATGGGTCCTGCCTCAAATGGATGATAACACTCAAGAGAAAGAAACATCTGTGCTGAGGTCAGTTAGAAAGCTGTCCAAGTTAAAAGCACTTACTTTGACTTAGTAAGCATGGAAAGTGTTGAAAAGCAAAGACGTCACCTTGAAGACTAAGGTGCACCTGACCTAAACCATGTTATTTTCAATCGCATCGTATGCATGTGAAAGCTGGACAATGAATAAGGAAATCAAAGAAGAGTTGACACCTTTGAATTGTGGTGTTGGAGAAGAATATTGAATATACCAAGGACTGCAGAAAGAACGAACAAATCTGTCTTGGAAGAAGTACAACCAGAATGCTCCTCAAAAGCAAGGATGGTGAGACTGTGTCTTACGTACTTTGGACATGTTGTCAGGAGGGATCACTCCTGGAGAAGGACATCATGCTTGGTAAAGTACAGGGCCGGCAGAAAAAAGGAAGACCCTCAATGAGGTGGATTGACACAGTGGCTGCAACAATGGGCTCAAGCATAACAAAGTTTGTATAGATGGCACAGGACCTGGGAGTTTTTCATTCTGCTGTGCATAGGATTGCTGTGAGTCTGAACTGACTCGATGGCACTTAATAACAACCAGAAGCATGGAACACTTACTGATATTTTTAAATGAAGAATTATAAAAACTAAGATTTATGAATGGCCCATTATTTTCAGGATTAAACACTAAGGCTGGTATAAAATGTATTAGGCAGATTTACAATGAGATGTGGAGTGATTCTGGGAAACAGAAGAATATGACAGGAAAAGTGCAGAAAGGATTGAATTTTGTCCCCCAAAAATATGTGTTGTAAATTCTAACCCCTATACCTGTGGTGGAAACCCTGGTGGTGTAGTGGTTAAGTGCTACGGCTGCTAACCAAAAGGCCGGCAGTTCAAATCCACCAGGCTCTCCTTGGAAACTCTGCAGGGCAGTTCTACTCTGTCCTATAGGGTCGCTATGAGTAGGAATCGGCTTGAGGGCAGTGGGTTGGTTTTATACCTGTGGTTATAACCCCATTTGGGAATGGGTTTTCTTTGTTATGTTAATGAGACAGTTTAATATAGGGTGTGCTTTAAGTCAATTTCTTTTGAGATACAAAACAGCAGATTAAGTAAACAAGCACAGAACAGAAGGGAAGGTACATGCCAGATGATGGCCAAGGAACAGCAGCTGAAAAGAGACAAAGACCTTTCCCCAGAACCAACTAGAGTCAGTTCTCTGAATTCAGATTTCTAACCTCCTAAACTGGGGCCCTGGTAACACAGTGGTTAAGAGCTTGGCTGCTAACTAAAAGGTCAGCAGTTTGAATGCACCAGTCACTCCTTGGAAACCCTATGGGGGAGTCAGTTCTACTCTGTCCTACAGGGTCACTATGAGTTGGAATTGACTCGAAGGCAACGTTTTTTATTATTATTTTTTTAACTGTGAGAAAAATAAAATTCTGTTTGTTAAAGCTACACACCTGTGGTATTTCTGTTATAGCAGCACTAGATAACTAAGACAGGAAGTAACCTTTATAAATACCTGTGAAAAGGACTGCCCTGGAAAGAGAAAGAAAAGATGAATGAATTTTTAAGGTAGAAAGAGAAAAAAGAAGTATTTGGAAGAAAAGTTTATGTGTCAGACTAATAAAGGGAAAAAGATAACTTTTTTTTAAATAATTTCTCTTATATGTGTTGACATACGGTATATATGATTCCTTTTCAAATATACACCATGGCATTTTAAAAAGAGTTATTTACTCCCTGGTTATCTAGTTTTATTCTATCTTCCTAATATCTTTAACAAAGTAGTTATTTATTATATTTATATAAATAAACATTATTTATTATTCTGATTTTATTATGATGACTCATTTACATGTCTTTGACACTATACTCTGAGTTTTAAAAGGAAATATACTGTATTTTATTCATTTTTATAGCTCAGGCCCTCAGATAATGACAGACACATATTAATTCAATAAGAGGTTATTGGAAATAGAGGTGAAACTACGTATATTACTAAAGAATAGTCACCAGTTAGGTAAGTCAAAAGAACTATAATCGAAAAACATTGTTTCTAACTGAATGGAGGACCATCAAATTAAAAGTACTGAAAATATGGATAGGATAATTTAAATCTGTATAAAGCTATCAAGTACATGAAGAAAAATAACTATATAATTTGCAGAATAAAATTTTCTATGACTGTATGGGAAACCCTGGTGGTATAGTGGTTAAGAGCTATGGCTGCTAACCAAAAGGTCATCAGTTCGAATCCAACAGGTGCTCCTTAGAAACTCTATGGGGCAGTTCTACTCTGTCCTATAGGGTCGCTGTGAGTCGAAATTGACTCAATGGCAATAAGTTTGGTTTAGTTTTTTGGTATGATTGTATGTAGTAAAGTTCAGTTATGTAGACCTGAGTTCTCAGGATATGACAGAGGCAGAACAAAAATAAGAAAAATTAGAAGAATTTATGCTAGACATATTACCTTTGTCAAAGGAATTGCCTTTTTTTATTGCCAAAGTAAGCCTCAAGGAAGAGAGGATATATTATTTTAGTAAATGAGAGGTTGCAGAGGTTCATTTATCACAGGTGTCCAGAGTAGGTAGGAATTAAGCTGTAACTAGAAAGCTGTCACTGTTTTCAGAGTGAATAGGCATTTAATTCAATACTTGTCAATTTATGGTTTTATTCTCATACTTGTCTTGACTAGTTTATCTTAAGACAAAACAAATATTATCTTAGGCTATAAACTATGGAAAGCAAAATGTATATTTAGAGATTATCATAATTATTTAGCTAACTATTTTTCAGTTAAAAGCTGCGTCAACTTTATAGTAGAAGAGCAGGAAGGAAGTTCTGCTTTCATCTTTCTGAGCTAACATCTTTATTGTTCCCTTCCTACTCAAGCCAAAAAGAAAAAGAAAATTCTTCATTTGATTCCTGATGGATGAGGAGTTTGAAAGATGCCTCACACATTTATTTCTAAGACAGAGGTATTTGTGGAGAACAGGACTCCTCTCAGACACCTCAAGGAATCATTTAAAGCAACGGGAGTAACACTTAAAAAACACTTAGGCCTTGATTAAAATACGTGGAAGAATCTGTGACCCAGGAGCCTTGACTCCTTAGACTCTTCTTGTCTAGTTTTTGTAAGGGCTTTACAAATGAGAATCCCTCAAACAGGGACAAAGGCTCAGGACCTCACCAGCACTTCCTGTGTGTTTATTTTCAGCATGGTAGAGTTCTCAGCAATGCAGAAATATTCACATCCTTGCCAACTCCTGCTTTCTTTATAGAATTGGTAGCATTTGTCCCCACGCCACTTCCATTTTCCCGGACAAGGGCTGCACCTGTGTTCTTAGAAAGAAACAGAATTTAGTAAGTTCCTATTTACCTGGTTCTGCAGCCTTTCATTCTTGAAATTAAATGGTATGTGATGAGCTAAGAAAGAATTGATTCCCTTTCTCCTTTCTATTTAACCATCTACTCAATGATTACTACAAATACTGTATTCCAGGAACTGTAATCAGTGCTGAGTATACAGTTAAAAGTAAATGAGGCACTACCCTTTTACATGGAGTTTGGAGTAATAAATTGATCTTTGATTATGTAATTCTGCACATAGGATATTCGGTGGTAAAAAGAGCTTCTCATATGTTCATAAAGTCAATATGCATTGGATTTAAGAAACAATATTTCTATATTTTTCTCCCACAAAATCTTCTTGCAAGATAGTAAAAGGGGTTTAAAAAATGCAATATAAACCAATATGGTATGGACTCTTTTCCCACTCTAAACACAAATAAATAAAATTTTAGAAGCACAATTAAAGCTGATTCAAGCATGAAATTAGAATGGTAAATATTCATGTGTCAAAAGTTAAGACAGATGTCAGAGAAGCATGTTTGAGGCTGAGGATGAATGGACCACTCCAGTAGTAGTTGCAAATATAGGAATTAGGTCCTGAAAGATATAGTTTTAACACCTCTGTGGGTACAAGGCCTTGGATCTTTGAGAGTTGGGAACTTGAAGCCGAGTACCTTGTGAGTATGTGGTGGAGTGAAAACTTCCCTCATAACCATAATGATTCTTTATTTTAAAGATAATCTGAATATTAACATGTTAAAACCTGAGTGGCAAATACAGATAAGCGTTATGCTATTGTTTGTGTTTTTCTACATATTTGAAAATTTTGTAATGTAAAACAAAATTATAAATAATCATCTGTGAGATCATCTTTGTCTTAATATGACATTCCCAAGTTGCTGTGGCACTCGACAACTTTTGAGCTATCTCAGACACCTCTGCTTGACCCAGAATTCAACCAGAAGGAAAATAATAAACTTGGATAGACTTGTTAAAAATCAAAGGAGCTTCAAACTTTCTAAAACACAGACCGAGAATGGGAATAATTCTTACCTAAGAGGATAGCTGTAAAAAATAAGATGAAGTATAAATAGTGCAATTAGCACAGTGACCTACTCGTACAAAAAAAAACCAAAAAACAAAAAACAAAGCACTCAATAAATGGTAGTTTCAGTTGTAATCGATGCTGTTATGACGACTTAGGCCCTCCCCCCTCCCCAGAACAAGAACCTCAGGAGGGCAGAAATTCCTATATGTATGGGTAAAAAAAAAAGTCTTTTTAACAAATGGTGCTGGCAGAACAGAATATCCATCTGTTAAAAAATATATATATATATATGAAACAGGACCGATGCTTCACACCATACACAAAAAATAACTCAAAATGGATCAAAGACTTAAATATAAAACCAAAAACTATAAAAGTCATGGAAGAAAAAATAGGGACAATGCGAGAGGCCCAAATACATGGCATAAATACTGTGAAAACTATAACTAACAACACACAAACACCAGAAGATAAACTAGATAACTGAGAGCTTTTTAAAAATTAAAGACTTATGCTCATCAAAAGACTTCACCAAAAAAATAAAAAAAGAACCCACAAACTGGGAAAAAAAATTTGGCTACAACACATCCGACAACGGTCTACTTTTCTAAAATCTATAGAATATTCTAGCGCTTCATCAACAAAAAGAAATAATCCAATTAAAAAAATGGTAAAGGATTTGAACAGACATTTCACCAAAGAAGATATTCAGATGTCTAATAGACACATGAGGAATTGCTTCTGACCATAAGCCATTAACCCATTGACTAATCTTGTTGCCATCAAGTCGGTTCTGACTCATAGTGACTCTATATCAAAACTACCATGGGAAATGATATGATGCCTCCTTAAAATGCTAGAAATAGAAATACTGTATGATCCAGCAAGCCCACTGCTAGGAATATATTCTAGAGTAATAAGAGCCGTCACGCAAATAGACTTAGGCATACCCATGTTCATTGCAGCATTATTCACAATAGCAAAAAGATGGAAACAACCTAAGTGCCCATCAACAGATGAATGGATAAACAAATTACGGTACATACACACAATGGAATACTATGCAATGATAAAGAACAGTGATGAATCCACAAAACATTTCATAATATGAATGAATCTGGGGATATTATGCTGAGTGAAATAAGTCAATCACAGAAGGACAGATATTGCATAAGACCAGTATTTTAAAAACCCAAGAAAAGGTTTACACACAGAAAAAACAATCTTTGATGGTTACTGGGGAGGGGAGGGGTGGAGAACGGAAATCTCTAACTAGATAGCAGTTAAGTGGTAACTTTGGTGAAGGGAAAGACAGCACACAGTATAAGGGAAATCAGCACAACTTGACTAACACAAAGTCATAGAAGTTTCCTAGGCATATCCAAACACTTTGAGGGACAGAGTTACTGAGGTTGAAGGCTGGGAACTTTTGTCTCAGGAGACATGGAAGCCAATAGTCATAACATAGTTAATAAAGAAAATGTTCTGCTTTCTACTTTGTGAGTAGCTTCTTAGGACTTAAAAACTTGTGCGTAGCCATCTAAGATGTATCTACTGATCTCATCCTGTCTGGAGCAAAGGAGAATGAAGAAAACCAAAGACAGGAGGAAAACAACTAATAAATCACAGCCTCCACCAGCCTGAGCCCAGAACCAGGTAGTGCCCAGCCACCACTACCAACTGCTCTGACAGGGACCTCAATAGAGGGTCCCAGACAGAGTAGCAGAAAAATGTAGAACAAAATTCAAATTCACAAAAAGACCAGACTTACCAGTCTGACAGAGACTGGAGAAATCCCCGAGACTATGGCACCCAGACACCCTGCTAATTCAGAACTGAAGCCACTTCTGAAGTCTACCTTTCAGCCAAAGTTTAGACAGGACTATAAAACCAACAATATACATGTGTGGAACATGCTTTTGTTCGATCAAGTGTATGAGACCAAATGGGCAATGCCTGGCCAAAAATAAGAAGGCAGGAAGGGACAGGAAAACTGGACAAATGGACACAGGGAACCTGGGGTGGAAAAGGAAAAGGAGAGAGTGCTGAGACAATGTGGAGATTGCAACCAATGTCACAAAACAATGAATTTTTGAATGAAAAACAAATTTGCACTATAAACTTTCACCTAAACCATAATAAAATTTTTTAAAAAGATAGTATTTCAGACCAAAATAAAATCTATCATTTGGTAAATAAAACAGTCATGAAATCACTTCAATGAAAAAAAAAAAAAATCCAATATGTTTTATATGGTATGTATCAGTAGGCACTCAATAAATACTTGGTGAGTGAATGGATGGATGGAAAGATGGATTTATAGACAATGAATAAGAAGAAAGTGAGAAGTGGAAAGCAGTAGAAAAAAACTGAGAACTAATATCTAACCAAAAGTATATAAAAGTTTGTGTGAGAATAAGCAACTTCATTAATACATTTGCATATAGGTTTTAAATTTAGATTAAATATAGTTTATTTGTACAACTTCTCATTTGATTTGATTTTATACAGTTGGATGCAGAATCCAGAGACCACTGGTTTTAAAGAAACTTGGATTACCTTCCTGATGATATGATATTTAACAAAGAAATGAATGTCAGGAAAATAAGAAAAGAAAGAAAATTGTGACCAGTGAGATCAATAACCATCTGGGAAAGAGTGGATCCACTTAAAGAAACAGAAATATGGCTAGCAATACTATTTACTGGGTAGCCACACAATCGGGATGTATGGTTAAGACGGGGAGAAGTGCATGGAAGACTAGGAGCCAACATCTTATTTTTGAGTTCCAAAAAGATAAATAAAAAATGGGGACTTGAAAATGTATATAGCTTCCTATGCATGGATGTAAAGGAGATCAGAAGGAAGGGCTGACTTGAATAGAGTAGATCACCACGAATTCCAAGAAAAGGACAATCACTAACTGTTAGAGAAAAAAACACAGGTCTGAGATGATGCCTCTAGTCTCCTCCAGTAGTATTAACTAAAACATTGTTCAAGGTTGTAATCACTGTGGTCCTTATTAAAATACAGATTTTTGGTACCCAGCCAAGTTATACTGAATTCAAATACCTGGGATTTGATTCAGGGTCTCTACATTTTTAACCTGATCCCTACATGAATCTTAAATTTACCGAACTGTAGTTATGAGATTGTTAACTTCTTAACGTGGAAGGATTTATGGTTACATTATGAAACGCATATTATTATTAGATCTGTGTGTGCCAAAGTAAATTGAGAAATATCCCATTTTTTATTTACTTGCAGTGTTATTTTTGGGTCTTTTAAGTTAATTCCTTTTATTGTTGAAAACCTCTGAATTTAAAGAATCCATTCATGCGTTACAACTCAGACATATCCCAACCATATGATTCCTACATCTGGTGATGATCTTGATAACCACTTTATAGAGTTCATCAAGCAGTTAGTTAAATAATGCACAGTTCCCAGGTACACTGATGGAATTTTCAGCCTTACATTGACAGATATCATGAGGGTAAAGGGGGCGCTTGGTGATCTGGGCCCACTTACCTCCAGTTTTATTATAGAGTTCACGGCAGAGATTTTCAGCCATACGCTGAAGAGTTGCTGCAAGCTTTCTGTTCTGGGCTTCAAGAGACTGCAACTGTTGGGAGAGATTCCCTAATCTTTCTTCCTTTTGAGAGATGCTGTCTTGCTGAGTAATGGAGAGCTGGTAGAACTGAAAAACTAACCCAAGTCAACAAGTCAGACTTATATCTTGGGAATCTGTCTTTTTCTACACATGGAGAAGACAAATAGTATATTGCTTAAGATCTCAGGCTCTGGGACCTCAGATTGCCTGTATTCAAATCTGTGCCCTAGTACATAATACATGGTATGACTTTGAGCAAATTAATTTTTCTAAGTCAGTCTGTCACCTGAAAATGTGGAATCGTAATAGCAATTTACAGTTTAGGAATAAATTTCTAGACCATATTTACTGCTCAATAAGTATTTTTGTGTGCACTGTCAAACTATTAGTTAAGTTAAAACCACAAAGTTATACATTTGGTAACCATTATATTGAGCATTGAAAATATAGTAGTATTTAAAATAGTCATCTCGTCTTTTCTATACTTTTACAGGTTTGCAATTAAGCTCAGTGAGAACAAGTAACTTTCCAAACATCAGGGAGAACAAGTAACTTTCCTAATATCAGTGAGAACAAGTAACTTTCCTAATATCACTTGTCTAGAAGATTACTACACCTACATTTAAAGCTCAGATTTCTAAATCTATGTGGAGACAACTGCATGAATCTTGAGACTTACTTTATATCCTTAAAAAGTGCAGTGGTTGTAAAGCAATCGTTAATAATATCAAATTTTTTTAAAAAAAGGGAGTCAGGAGAGGAGCAATAACAAACAGATGTATTTCCAGATATAGATATATTTATTTTTAAATATTAAAATTTAAGATACACCATCAAAAGTTCTAAAATTTGCTGTACAAACCCACTTTTTTGACATTAAAATCTGATCTTTTAAACAAACAAAAAGACTAGAAAACCAAAAAAAAAAAAAAAAAGAAAGTGAAGAGCGAAGTCTGAATATAAAACAGTTACAAATATGGAAGCTATTAAACAAACTCTATCAATAATCACTAAATTGTGAACAGTCTAAATATACCAGTTAAACAGCAGAGACTATCAAAGTGGATTTAAAAACAAGACCTAAGCATATGTTGTCTATAAGAAATATACTTTAAATATAAGTATACTAATGCGAATACTAAATAAATCTGGAGAGGCTATATTAATTTCATATGAATGGATAAACAAATTGTGGTACATCTATATAATGGAGTATTATTCAGCAATAAAAAGAAATGAGCTATCAAACTACAAAAAGACATGGAGGAACCCTAAACGCACATTGCTAAGTGAAAAAAAGCTAGTCTGAAAAAGCTACATACTTTATGATTCCAACTACATGACATTCTGGAAAAGGCAAAACTATAGAGCTAGTAAAAAGAACAGTGGCTCCAGGGATCAGGTGAGGGAAGAAGGGATGAACAGGTGAAGAGCAAGGCGTGTTAAGAACAGTGAAACTATTCTGTACGATGCTGTAATGGCGGATACATGACATTATACATTTGTCAAAACCCAAAGGACTGTACAAAGAATGATCTTTATGGACTTTCATTAATAGTAATGTATGGATATCGGTTCATCAACTGCAACAAATGTATCACACTAATGCAAGATGTTAATAATAGGAGACACACTGGAGAGAGGAGAGAAGGCAGACGGGAGCTCTGTACTTTCTATGCAATTTTTCTGTATACCTAAAATGAAAGAAACTGCTCCATGGGACCCTTTTTCTTGAATCGTTGTAGTCAGCTGTTTAGGAAACACTGCTGTAGGTTCTCAATCTGATGAGCCAGACCTTGCCCTTACAAACGTGAAATTTAAAGACTTCTGTACGTCTAGTCAATTTTTTTTTTTTTCTAATTTTCAGAAGTTTCTGCAAAATGACTGTAGCTTTCTGGCCTTTTTGAAAAATACCATAGTGATTAAGGACCTAGTGTACTTTCCTTACATTGAATGGGTGGGATCTGAACAGAATCTTTTCCCTCCGCATTAGCCCACTGTGCTACCCAGAGAGCAAACACCACAGTGTCCTGTTCTTTTGTGAAATGGGAGCGGGCTGAAACATGGATTCATTAGATGTATTCAGTTTTAAATATTAGTGTATAAACAAACATACACACAAAAAAAGCCTTCTTATCTCAAAATAGAATGTATAATTCTAGTTGGCAACGGACTGCTGCAGTTCAAGGCTACTTTCACTACTCATCATGTAAAGCAGTGCCATTTGAATAAGGTACATTGAATTGTCCACAGGCTACCAGAATTAAAGTAAAAACAATCTAGAACAAGTGTTTCTCATCCCAGACAAGCCTTGGCACCAGGATCTTCCCCCGAGTCAGAACACAGACTTACACAAAATCCCCAGGGCTGCCAGGCCAATCAGTAGCACCAAGCACAAAGTCAGCACGGTCAGGGTCAATGGTCGCCAAACTGAAGAAGGAGCCTGGTGCTCTGCAGGGAATAAGAGAGAACAGGGTTTCGATTTTCCTTTCTTTTGGATCTAAGTTAGCAGCAAGCAAGTCAGGGGAGCTGGTCCTGGACAGGAATAAATGATGCAGGCCAGCAGTGAGCAGTGCAGAGCCAACATTTTGTCTCGCACAGGCTCAATGCCAAGCCTCACTGATAGCTAGGTTCTTTCTTAAACTACCCCTTTCTATTAGCCCCCAAGTCCAGTTTTGCTCTGGATCGAGTTACACATCATTATCTTTATATGATTGCTGGCATAAACTTGTTTTTGTCAAAAGTAAAGTTAAAATCTCTCTAGAGAATGCCTAAAATGGGGCTTGAGGATCCCTGAACCTCAAAAAATTTTTTTTTCTCATCAGGAAACATGGAATTAATTTGGTGCTATCCCCCCCCCCCCAAATTCCATGTATCTTTCTTCCAAAAAAAAAAACAATAGTGCATCAGTAATAGGAAAAAGCTCATTTTTACTGTTTCTCTTTGTCAAAAGCCTCTTTTTGTGAGGATGATGTTCATTCATTCATTTGATTTTTTTCTCTCCAAAAATGGACTCTAGAGAAATGTGGTCATCGATTTCTCAAGGATGTATCTAAGCCACCTCTATTTCTGCACCAGTTAAATTATGAAAGAGCTGTGGCCAGCATCCTTTCCTTGCCAAAACCTCCACAAATCTGCCTGGTGGTACTTGCAGAAGCTCCACTGTGAGTTATCTATCTGAGTCTTCCTGCCTCGGTGAATTTTCTGACAGAAGGCCTTCAATCAGGTGCAGGTAGCATCTAGCTTATGATTAAAATGAAACAAAGGGAGAGTGAGTCCCTGGAATACACTCCACTTTCATCGTGACCTGTGAGTTCTGCTTCCCTTTGAATTCAATTCAGCTTCCAAAACAGAAAGACTAAAGAGGCATAAATTCTAGGAGACTTTTTAATCTAGACTCCGTCTAGCTTTTTCACCACTTTCTGAACCATTTTCCTCTCACACAAATGGCCCTACTTATAGTGGCTTTCTGTTCTGTCCTTGATCCAAACAAGTTTGTCCCTGTCTTAGTACCTTTGAATTAGTTCTGTCTCTGCATTAATCAATTCTCACATCAATTATTGGCAGGCTACCTCCTGTTATTCAGCTTTTGTTTTAAATGGCACCTGATTGGAAGAGGCCAGAAGTCCATCCCTAGCACAGCACCCTCTTATGTATGTTTTTTTTAATATTAGGTAATAGTTTCACGCCTTTTGTTTGGCTGGTTTTTGTCTGTCTCTTTGTAGAACATGTATTGCATTAAAGTAGTAGACTTGTCTATTTTGTTCACCAGTGTCTTTGCAGCACTATAAAAGTGCCTAATACATAAGGGATGAATAAATATTTGAATGAGTAAATGGATGAAGAATTAAATTATGAAAGATTAATACTTCCTAAATGAAGTAAGTTTTATAGAGACACAGAGAATTATCTAAAATAAAACTTAACAGGTTGTTTTCTTTAAAATCTATTGACTTTTCAGTAGTACTTCTGTCAGCAGAGGGCAGGCTCAGCTAAATGCATTTCCTAGCCATGCTGTTTTCTATATGCTGACTTTGTGAGAGTTTGTATCATGAACAAATCTGAAAGAGATTTGCTTTCTCCCCTGTTTCCTTTGATTAACTATCTGGTTTAGTCCAAGTTTTCCTGGAAATGGATGCTTCCTCATGCATTGGCCCTAAGAGTATCTCATACCAGCCGTGAAAGAACGAGAGCAGAGGTGGAATATAGCCTAAGCTAAGCATTTTTTCCCAAACCCTAAGCCTTTTCAGAGTTCTGTATAACCCAAGATAATTATCCTGTGTCTGCTTCTACATCCCAGAGGTACAGCACTGTTGCGAACCCACCATCCATGGTGACTTTATTTTTCTCCATTGCTCTTATTACCATCAACTATGTTACATATTTTATTTGTACTTTTGGTTTGTGTCTGAAAGTAAACGCCTTCTTGAAAAAGATCATGCATTTATTTAGTCACTACTGGTTAAGAGCTATGGCTGCTAACCAAAAAATTCCGCTGTTAGAATCCACCAGCCACTCCTTGGAAACCCTATGGGGAGTTCTACTCTGTCCTATAGGGGTGCTATGAGTTGGAATTGACTCAATAGCAATGGATTTGGTTTTTTGGTAGCCTAGAACCTAAAACAATGGTTGAAGTATAATAAACCAAAACAAAACAAACTCGTTGTTGTGTCGATTCTGATTCACAGCGATCCTGTAGAACAAAGTAGAACTGCCCCTTAGGGTTTCCAAGGAGTACCTGGTAGATTGGAACTGCCAACCTTGTGGTTAGCAGCCATAGGTCTTAACCACTATGCCACCAGGGATTCCTGAAATTTGATAGGCGCTCAATAAATGTCGAAAGAATGTCTATTGTTTATAAATATCTCTGCTACACACCTGCCTAGGAGTCCTTGGGTGGCACAGTTAATGTGCTTGGGTGCTAATCAAAAGGTTGGCAGTTGGAGTCCACTCGCAGATGCTCAAAAGAAAGACCCGGCAATCTACTTCCAAAAAATCAGCTCCTTCGGGGCACAGTTCTACTCTGGCACACATAGGGTTGTCATCAGAATTGACTGTACGGCAACTAAGACTGGTGTGGATATCTGCTCAAAATTATTTACATTAATACATTTCTCAAGGGCATAAAAAATAAAGAATCCTGTCTCTTTTATGTTTAATATTCTGCTGGCCAAAATTAGAAATAATAAAAAGAAGGTGAAGAACCAGGGAAATTAACCTAATTATCCTTAAAAAAAAGGATAAAAAATAGTGAACTAAATTTTTATGTTGAAGTGAGGCCCTGGGCTTTGAGGAATTAGAACATTGTTTCATAATAATTTTATCCATGAAAAGAACAAATACACGATTCCTCCCTGGGGTTGCCTATAGGACGGAAAAAGAAAGAGCTACTGTTTTCTCCTGCTAGTGGACTAAATAGTTTCAAATTTCCTTCCAAGAATCATTTTTTCCTGGTTATATTTGGAGATTTTTCTATTCTGGCTCTGTGTTCTTCCCCTCCTCCCACTGGACCCCATCTTGTTTTATCTAAAGACCCCTGCAAACACCACCCCCAAGAGTTTCTGTGGCTGATGTGGCCATTTCCTAGGCAGCCAGGCTTCCACGGGGCAAGAACTATAAGGTGGAAAGTTTCTTTGCTTCTTTCTCTTGATAGTATTTCTTCATCTAGGTGTTTTTCTCTGAACTCTGAGTCTAACGTTCTTGAGTTTTCTTCCAAATGCCCTTGACTGTAATGAGGTCTTTCTCTAGGGACCACCAAACCCCAGAACAAGACAGATCTTTACAAAAATAAGTTGCTAGGAGGTGTTTCAGTTTTGCTTGGCTTTATTGTGGTTTTATTTTTTGGAAGAGAACCTCTTTGCTGTCTCCTGAAGCATATTTAACAAAGAGGTGTGGACAGGCCCAGGAATGGTATAAACATCTCCAGAAATAATAAGATATATATAGAAAACAAACATCCCTTTCCTGTATCCTCTTACTTTAACCATACTATAAAAGGCTATAGTGCCAGGGTCAAATTTTGAATACAAATTCCTTTGTAGCTATATGAAATTTGTAGATGAAAGGAGAAGTCATACTTAAACAATTACTCTGCATCAGGCATCAGAGAGGGAAAAGTTTGCACTCTTCTATAAAAAAAAAAAATGCCTAGGGATGGAGCTCTGGTGGCACAGTGGTTATGAGCTCAGCTGCTAACCAAAAGGTCAGCAGTTTGAATCTACCAGGCACTCTTTGGAAACCTTATGGGGCAGTTCTACTCTGTCTATAGGGTCCCTTTGAATCAGAACTGACTTGTTGGCAATGGGTTTGGGGTTATTTATGCTCAGGGATTAGAAGGCATAAAACAGATATTATCTATATAGTCTCTTAGTATGGTCTGAAATACAAAGGGTCTTAAAACTGGAAAAGACACAGAGAGTTTCAACAATTTGCACAAAGCCACGTTGCAAGCTAGTGGCAGAGCCGGGATTAGACTGTCATGCTTCTATTTCTGTGCTTACCACCACACTTCATATACTTCCCTGTGAACCAGGATTCACAGAGCCAACAACAACAAAAAACTCATTGCCATCAAGTTGATGCCAACTCATAGTGACCCTAGTGGAGGCTAAGCTGGTTGCAAGGTATATACTTCAGAAAATTATTATCTGATCCTTCTACCTTGCTGGAATTTTAACACTTTTCAACCATGGGACACTGCTAGTCCATAGCTGACTATTGTTAATATTTTTATTTTTAAATGCTTTCTTTTTAACAACTTCTCTTTGTCTCTGAAATCCTCGCAGATGGCAAGAGTAGACACACCTGTTCGTGGGAGGCCATTCAAGGTTCAGTGGGTTTGAGGGTGCTTTTCTGTGTTCCTGAAAATCCAGGTTTCCTTTTTCCTATGGTTGTAGTCCAAATGTTCTCTATTTCCATTCTTTCTATAAGTAAATGGCTCTTTTCTTCCCATTCTCTCAAGACGATATGTACGTAAGGAGAACTTATGAGCTCTTTCCAGAATATCATTGACTTTCCAACTCAGAGAAACTAGAGGGTTCATTATATTTTTCCATTTTCATAAAATTCAAGTCAATCAATTTTATAATCCAATTGAGAAGTTTTCTTTCTGAGACACGGCTCAAAAATAAAACTATTATTAATAATTGATAACATTCCTTGAGTTACTGAGATAATGCCCTATGTAAATTATCTCATCCATCTTCACGAACACCTAAGAGGTAGATAGTATTATCATAGCCATTTTGCAGATGGAGAACTGAGTCATAGAGGGCTTAGATACTTTATCCAAGTCCACACAGATACTGCCAAAATACTTACTGAGTGTGTTATATATGCCATAGTATTTCATTTGAGTCTCCTAAAAATCATTCAAGAGAGAAACAGTTTTGAAGTTTATTTGGATAAAAATTCAGAAGCATCAAATAGTTAATTAACTTGCTCAAGATTGCAAAGGCAGTAAGTGACAGAACCAGAAGTGCTATTCAATCACCCTGATTCCAGAGATGAACATTTCCAGTCATTTTGCTATGCCAAACAAATCTCACAATTATAGTTTCCCCTATATGACAGTTCCATTATAGAAGCCCCCATAATGGAATTATAAAAAGACCCTAGTGTTCTACCACTTCCAACTTTTCACTCCCATAGTGTGCAATGTCTTGGTAACAACCATCTGAACCCATACCTTTTCCATTTAACTTTCTAAAGTACATGTTTAATCATGCCACCACTATTTAAGCCTGTTTTTTTAGCCTCATCTTCCCACATCCTCCTCAGACATCTCCCCCCACGGATGACAACACTCTTCAGCCCAACAGCCTTCTCAGCAGATAAATCCCCAAATTATTTTATCTTAATCTAAAATTCAATCCCAAATTCACATGTCATTCTTTCTCTCTAAGCTAGTTTTTTTTTTTTCCTTAATTTTACTCCTTAAAACTTTGCACCCTTTACATGTGCACCAGGCTAGCTCTTGCCTCTCTGTTTTTTTCTTTGCACATGTGGCCCTTGGTATCAGAAAGTCACACAGTGTCCCCTATTTCTGTCTAAAAAACCTAGACTCAGATTTGAAGACCCAGGTTAAATGCCACCTGCTCTAGCAACATTTACATGACTCAACACAGTCATTCACTCATTCCTATTTGTATCTGTGGCCCGCTCCATTTCTTCAATAGTGCTAAATGACCTTCTATTATAGCTATTGGTTCAGATTACCCCTTCCATTTCTCTAAGCACCTCAGAAATACGGGCTCCCCTGTGCCTACCATAATGTTTGGTACTTAGTAGATGTACTTTAAAGATGCCTTAAATTGATTAGACTTGAGTTAGGTCATGGCTCTGCAGTGAGGGGACCAGGCTCTAGCTGAGGAGAGGAAGCTAAAAATCTGGGGAAAAAATGGAGAATATTGGTATTTAGTATGACTAAGCCAAAGACGAAACTTGAATTGATTAAAAAATTGAATTGACTATTAAGGGTTTTTTGTTTGTTTTGTATTTTTTTTAACCCAAGCAGTTTTTCATGTTCTCTTAGTGGGATCACATTTAGTCTCTAGTAGGAATTTTGTCTTAGCAATTAATTCATCCTTTCTCTCCACTGTAGTGTTAACGTGAAGGGCTCTACTTGCATTTATTTTTAACCTTTGAATTAGAATTGTCCAAAACTTAAAAAAAAAAAAATTAAAAAATTTCTCTCTTAGCCCTGTAATATCCGTGTAGTAACGCTTTATCTCTTCTCTTTATATTCAGGCTCCTCAGAAAAGAAGAAAAAAGAAAATGAATTATATAGCTTATCTTACTAGTTCACCTTTTCAACCACTGCTATCAATAATTATCAATAATCAGTTTTCCTTCTTATTGTCAAAACAATAAATTATGTTTAGCCTTCCTCTTACTTGAACTTATTTATCATGTATTATTATTTATTTGTTTTAATTCACTAACCATTTTATTGTCATTGACCTTTCCATTACTCTTGAAGTTACTGTCTCCTGGCTCTCTGGATGTCTTTCCCTCCTGGTCCTCCTTCTGTCATCTTGTGTAACTCAATCTTAGTAGTTCTTTTGGACTCTCTTGCTCTTCTTGCCTTTCATTTGTTGATATTCCTTAAGAATCTCTTTTGACACTTTTATTCTTTGTCTTTTCATTTTACATGGCCACCTCAGTGATCTCATTCATTCACTCCTATACATTTTAATTACTACCTAAATGTTTTATTTCCCACATATTTATGTAGCTCAGAATTCTGCATGTCCCTCCACCTAAAGGTCTCTGACCTAAAGCTCAATTTATAGTCTTTTCTATTTCTCCTGTAGTTTCTACCTTAGTTAATGGCAGCGTCATCTACATAATATCAGGCAGAACCTAGTCAACCTAAGGTCTCCCTTTGCTTGTCTTCCTACATGTAACCAATCACCAATACTTTAAACTCTATCTCCTCTACTTTTTTTCATATCTGATTCCTCCTCCTTATTCCTACCATATTAGCTCAGTTCAGAATCTTCTAACCTCATGTCTGGACTAGTGCAAAAACCAGTTATCAGTTCATCCACGTTCATGCTCCTTCAATCCATCCTCCTTATTGTAACAAAGATGGTCTTCAAAAAACACAAAATTGATTATGTTACTCTCTGTTTAAAATCCCTCAGTGAACTTATATTCCTTTCTAAGTAGACTCAAAATATCTCAGTATGCATAAAAGGTCTTCCCTAAGTTTAAAGACGGCATAGAAGGCCCTCCTTAACTCTCAGCCTGTTGCCAAGCTTTCTCCTAAACTCTATAAAAAAAAAAAATACCCGTCCAAAATATGTTGCTTATAAGTTTCCTATAAACCCAAAGTTACTTAAAATTTCCCTGGTTTGCCTCTCATGCCTCACTCTGCTTGTAGTACCCCACATTGCCCTCAACATCCCCCACCCAACTCCTGCCACCGTATCATGTAGGACATCTTAAAACCAACTCTTCTCAATGGTGTCTCCCTCTGTGAAGCCTTTCCTGACCTCCTCTACCCCTCTATCCTTACCAGATAAAAGTGAGTAAACTATCCTTTGTACCATGCCCATGTTTCCATCACAGAACCTGATTCCACTTTTTTTCTTAGTTGAAAACTGTATTAGGCTATAAGCTTTCTCATAAATAGGTATCAAATCATCTTTGGCACTATATTCTTAGTACTTGAACTGTGTACTTGTACCTAGTACTTGAACTGTGCCTTGTATAACATGACTCCAAACAGAAGTTTCTGGAAAGTTGGTGTAATGTCATTGTCTTTCATTTTCACTTTCTGTTTACTGAATTGTTTGACATCTTTTAACACAATCATATTTATTAGATTGAATTTTTTTTAAATATTAAAGGTAAAGTTATTTATTTTTATTAATTCTAGAGAAAAAAATATAAATTTTCCAGTCATTATTTTGAATCTGGATAATTGATATTGCCAAGAAATTCCTAGAGTGATCTCTATGCCTCTGTTATTTTAACAGCAAAGTTATATCAGATTTATTTAGCTAAGAAATAAATAAGATTCTATAAAGACATTCCTGTAAGTATTTGCATTACACAAGAAGATTAAAAAAAAAGATATCATACATGTACGGTAAGATGACTATTTCCAGATGTTTGCCCCAAGATACCTTCTTGTAAACTTCACTCCTACTGTTTTGATTTCCGTTTCTTACAAACAGACGGCCAGATGATGCTGTTAGCGTTCTATAATAGTCCACCTCCTTCTCCTCCCCCCTACTCTTAGCAGAACTTATTCGTACACCCTGTTCCCTGATTATGCAGGTTGCTAACCCTTGTGAGTGTTCCTGCTTCCAGTCAAAGATGAAAAATGAAATTATACACAGGCCATTCAAAACCACACCCTTAGGAGCTGACTCCATGTAAGATTTGTTGGAGGAAAACATATTGTATCCTATTACACATATCCTGTGACTGCAGAAACTAACATCCCTGCTTTTGTCACTCAGCTTCATGTTCAGGAGGCTGGAAATCCCCAATGACCTTTAACATCTTACTGGTAGTCTAGAAACAAAAAGTCATATCAGTGGGTCTCAGGTGGAGGCTCATACAATACATAGAAAGTAAACAGAAAGGTTTATTTATTCCATTTAGTAAACGGAAATGGAGGAAAGGTTGAAAAGTTATTTGAAAAAGGAGGAAAACAGTAAAAAAAAAAAAAAGGTAAAGAAAATCTGGATATGGTCAAAAGGGAAAAGACATGTTAAGATACAAACACTGAA
This sequence comes from Loxodonta africana, assembly GCF_030014295.1. Lineage (NCBI taxonomy): Eukaryota > Metazoa > Chordata > Mammalia > Proboscidea > Elephantidae > Loxodonta > Loxodonta africana. The sequence goes on along the minus strand of NC_087345.1, from coordinate 129,894,010 downwards.
GGAATACCTCTCTGATGCTGACTCACAAAATTGTAAACAGAACACCTTAGGAATTCTCAAGGAAAGGAATATAATAACAACAACAACAAAAACCTATTGCTGTCGAGCTGATAGTAAACGTATAGGGCAAAGTAGAACATCCCCATAGGGTTTCCAAGGCTGTAATCTTTAAGGGAGCAGACTGCCACATCTTTCTGCATGGAGAAGCTGGCGGGTTCAATCCACTGAACTTTTGGTCACCAGTGCACCACAAGGGCTCCTTGGAATAAAAAAAAAAAAAAAAAAAAAAATTTTTTTTTTTTTTTATCACCACCTAGACTATAGTAAAAGGAAACTCATATTTTTGGAGTGTCTGTGATGTACCAAACACTTTACATAACTTCTCAACTTAAGTACTCATTGTTGTTAGCTGTCATTGAGCAGGCCCTGACTCATGTCGATTCCATGCACAACAGAATGCAATGCTGCTCATTCCTGTGCCATTCCCATGATCAGTTGTGGGTCGGAGGTTGTGATCTATAAGGTTTTCATTGGTTGATTTTCAGAAGTAGTTTGCCAGGTCTTTCTTCCTAGTCTGTCTTAGTCTGGCAGCTCCTCTGAAACCCGTTCAGTACCATAGCAACATGCAAGCCTCCACCACTAACAGGTGGTAGCTGAACATGAGGTGCCCTGGCTGGGACTCGAACCCTGGTCTTCATCATGGAAGGTGAGAGTTCTGCCACTGAACCATCATTACCCTCCCTTATAGGGGATGTTTTATTACTTCTACTTTATATTAGTTCAAGTTCATGTGAATAAAACTATATCAGGCACATAATAAACACTGCATACCTTTTTAAGTTATTAATAATTTATAAGTAAAGAACCTGAAGCCCAAGGATACTTAAGCAACTTGTCTAAGATTACACAATTAGTAAGTGGCATACTTGGTATTAGAAACTAGTCCTGTCTATGTTACAGTGTGAGGTTCTTTCACTACAGTTCAAGTCAAATTTCTACCTAAATGGCTGAGTTACCCAGGAAATAAGACCCTTCACTCTGTGTGCCAATTTTCTCTTCTATGAAACTGAAAGAAAAAAAAAATTCATTACTATGTCATAAAATGAATAATTGGAAATAAGATTATACAGATGGAGACTAAACTTCACTCCAATGAAATATGTCCATAATTTGACTCCATCATCCCAATAATATTCTGGGGGAGAGGGGCAGTAAAGCAAAAGGGTGTGGAGATTGGATGTAATTTTATCTGAGGCCGTTATTTATATTATCAAATCACAGAACTTTAGAGCTGAAGGAATGTTAGAAAGCATTTGTTTCAATCCCCGCTCATTTTACAGATGACAAAACTGAACACCTGAGGTTAACATGATTCTCCCAAGGACTCGCAACTTCGAGGTGTAGTAGGTTTAATGTGTCTGCTCGGAAATCTCCCTCTAAAGCCATACTTTCCAAACTAGCAAAAAGGTAACTTTTATAACTCTAAATTTCCTAGTCAGATCCCGGTGGTAAATAAAAACAACCTGGGATTCAGTCTTCACTGGAAGACGGGAAAGGGAAGACTTTGCTTTAATTTTACACACAATCTCATCTACATGAAGGAAGAAGTGACAGGTCTTCAACTGCAAACCACTATGTCAGCAATAAATCTCAGAAGAAGAAACAGTACTGAGTTTAAATTGTCAGATATACATATATATGGCACACAAATTGTGAAGAGTACACAGTTACCCAATTACTGTAAATCATAAAAACATTTCCTCTCTTCCTTCCATTTTTTTATAATTTTCAGAGAAATATCTCATCTCATGCATTTCTCAAGGGCTTTAGTCTATGTGGGGTCTGGTGGCGCAATGGTTAAGAGCTACGGCTGCTAACGAAAAAATCAGCAGTTCAAATCCATTACTCGCTCCTTGGAGACCCTCTGGGGCAGGTCTACTCTGTCCTATAGGATTGCTATGAGTCGGAATTAACTCGAGGGCAATGATTTTTTTCTGGTCTGTTTGGACTCAGGGAGGCAAAGTACCTGTGTGCTCAGGTCCTGGTCTCCGGGTTGTAGTAGAGGCTCGAGAATGCAGGCTTATAGTGGTGTCCCCATCATCATCTAGCATGTCCTTCGTGCTGCTGTACTTGGCATGCATCTGGCTTCCTGCAGGGGTGAAACAGAGGTGTGGTCCAACTGCTCCAAGCCGCCTGGCTAGTGTAAGAGAGTCGAGGAACCCAGGCACTGAGAGACATTCCCAATGCTTGTCTCTCCTGCAAGTAGCAGAAGAAGCCTCTGGCAACGGTCCCTGCCTGCTGAGGCCCAGCCCCTCTCCAGTGAGCTTGTACTCTCAATGCCAGATTGGTCAGGCTGAGGGGAAGTAGCATGTGTTTTCTGTTTGGGCGGTCTCTCCCTGAACAATTATGATGGAATTGCCCTTCTGGGATCTCTTCTGTTCATTTGTTTGTACTTCCTGTGTAACTACAGTATAAAGAAAACAAGTTCTTTTAATACCATGGTGGTTCATTTTGAGTCAGCCAGAAGGAAACATATCATCTAGGTTCTTACTGTACATGGAGTTACTGAGTGAGTCACTTAGATCAAGTTTATTAATTTTTTTGTGCCTGTCTTAGCTAGGGTTGTCTAGAGAAACAGAACCAATAAGATATACAGAGAGAGGTCAAACCCAAAACCAAATCCATTGCCATTGAGTCAATTCCATCTCATGGCGACCCTGTAGGACAGAGTAGAACTTTCCATAGGGTTTCTAAGATTACAATCTTTATGGAAGCAGACTGCTATCTCTTTCTCCCCCAGAGCAGCTGGTAGGTTTGAACCACTGACCTTCCAGTTAGCAGCTGAGTGCTTTAACCACCGTGCCACCAGAGGGATTTATTCTGAGGAATTAAGGACTTGCAAGTACAAAATTTGTAGGTAAGGCAAAAACCAAACCAAACCTGATGCCATCGATTCAATACCTACTCAGGTGACCTCGTGCGTTTCAGAATAGAACTGTACTCTGTAGGGTTTTCCACAATTGTAATCTTTCAGAATAGATTATCAGGCCATTCTTTCAAGGTACCTCTGCATGGATTCAAACTACCAACCTTTCAATTACTACCAAGAGCTTAACTGTTTGTGCCATCCAGGGACTGCAGGTAGGGAGCAGACTGGAAATTCCGGTGGCCTCGTGTCCCAAGCCAGTAGGTCAGGCAGTAGGAAAGAGAAAGGAATTCTGGCAGGGTGCTATTTATTGTCTGGAGGCAGAATCCTCTGTTGAGAAACCTCTAGTTTTGCTCTTAAAACCTTCAACGGATTGGACGAAGCCCACCCACATTTTGGAGGATAATCTGCTTTACTTAAGGTCAACCGATTTAAATGCTAATTTCATGTAAATACTTGATAGAACATCTAGACTAGTGTTTGACCAAACAACCGGGCATCACAACCTAGCCAAGCTGACACATAAAATTAACCGTTACAGCACCCATTTCACTTTTACAATGAAAAGTGAAGAGACTGTAGGGCCTAACCTCTTCCTTTCTTTCTCCAGTGGTATAGAGTAAAAGATCATATACATGGAATGTGAAGCACAAAAGAGTCCTTTTAAGGGTAGCTAATTGATTCTGCTCTTCCATTTTAGGAAAAAGGACATTGACACCCAGATAGGTGAAAGGATTGGACCAAGTCACATCTTGTTAGTGACAGAATTGGCCTTAAAAGTGCCTCCTGTTGTCAATTCAGTTATCTTTTTCTCTTATGCTATCTGCACTTAATTTAACATTTTATAACACATTTGAAGCATCATAATCACGTGGAATTACACATTTTACTAGGAGTCAGATATTTTGGAGCTATTACTAATTACATTGTGACATTGGGAAGTCAGTTAACTATTTGTGCCTAAATTTCCTAAATTGAGGAGGAAATGAGATTATTTTAGATAATGTCAAAAATCCTTGATAAATCAGTGCAATACAGTTATATTCCTCTATCAACACTTTTCTGGATGTGTGGAGACAGCTGGGCTAAGTCAAGCATGTTAAGTGTTAAGGAGTGTGGAAGATGCTTTGGCTGAGGCAGCCAGGCCCTATAAGAGATCTGTCAGGAAGTATTTATTGTCAGTTCATGATGTGTTTCCAGCTATGCGTTGTTCATCAGGATATTCTACATAAAACAAACAGGAAAAGAACTTCCTCTTGCATAAACCCTTAAAAACCCGTTGCCATCAAGCCAATTCCAACTCATAGCGACCCCATAGAACAGAGTAGAACTGACCCATAAGGTTTCCCAGGCTGTAAATCTTTACAGGAGCACACTGTGACATCTTTCTCTCACTGAGCTACTGGTGGATTTAAACCACAGAACTTTTGGTTAGCATCTGAGTGCTTAACCGCTGCTCCACCCGAGCTCCTTTCTCTGCTTGCATAAAACCCATTGCCCTTAAGTAGATTCCCACTCACAGCAACCCTATAGGGCAGAGTAGAACTGCTCCACAGAGTTTCCAAAAAGCAGTTGGTGGATTTGAACTGCTGACCTTTTGGTTAGTGGTTAAGCACTCAGCTACTAACCAAAAAGTGGGCAGTTCAAACTCACCAGCTGCTCCACAGGAGAAAGATGTCACAGTCTGTTCCTGTAAAGATTTACAGCCTCTTGCATAGTGCCTTGCAAATAGTAGGAAATCAAAATCACTTGCCCATTTGGTTTGAGTTGAGATATCAGAGAATGTTTTAAGAGAGGTGAGAGGAGTAAAAATTTGAAGAGGGAAGTAAACGAAGCATACATAAGAAAGAAGCAAAAACACAGAATATTAGAAAATAGTAACAGACAGGGCAGAAAAAAATGCATTAGGAGGAAAACCCCGTTGCCGGCGAATCAATTCTACTCATAGTTACCCTATAGGACAGGGTTTCCAAGGCTGTAATTTTTTATGGAAGCTGCCTGCTACATCTTTCTCCCCCGAAGCAGCTGGTACATTCAAACCTCTGACTGACAGTTAGCAGCCAAGCTTTTCAACCACTGGGCCCCCAGGGCTCCTTGCGTTAAGAGAAGCTGCTAATTACGATTCTAATGGATAGCAATTATAACTATCGCCCAACCTCCCTCATTCAAATGGATACAAAACTTCATAATTTTTGCAAAAACGAACAAAAAACTATATTACCATTTATATTATTTTTCCTTAAAGACTCACTTTTCAACAACAAAAAACATTTCTCAAACACCTATTATGTGAAAGGTAGTATTCTCAGGTTGTCGGATACATCAGTGTAAAACGAAACGGTCTGGCCTTTGCGGGCCTATATTCTATGGAAGAAGGCAGATAAAATACCAGAAAGATAACAAGTATGTAACTAATAGATTAGATTAGACTATAATAAGTGCTATGGCTGATACGGAGCCCTTGTGGTGCAGAGGTTGTTTTGGCTGCTAACCAAGATGTCAGCAGTTTGAATACACCGGCTGCTCCTTGAAAACCCTATGGGGCAGTTCTACTCTGTCCTACAGGATTGCTATGAGTCAGAACCAGCTCGATGGCAATGGGTTTTTTTTTTTTTTTTTTTTGGTTTTATGGCAAACATAGAAGAGAATAAGAGAGATTAAGAATGTTGGGAAGGAGGTTTGATAATTTTAAATAGGGTAGTCAGGCTAGGTCTTAATTAAGAAAGTGATAGATATCTGTGGAAAGACTTGAAAAAAGGTAAAACAGTAGGCCCTGCAGCTATCCGAGGTAAGAATCTTCCAGGTGGAGGAAACAAAGCACAAACACCCTGAGTGGAAGCATGCTAGGTAGGGTTGAGAAACAATAGAGAAACCATTGTCTGGGGAGAGTTTTAAATAAAGAACTGACTTGATTTGATTTAAATTCAGACAAAACCACTCTAGTTGCTCGGTTTGAAAACGGACTCTAAAGGCCAAGGGTCAAACCTGGCAGATTACTTAGAAAATCATTACAATAACCTAGACAGCTGAAGATGGTGGCCCTTCAATAAATGTTTCCTCAGTCATCACTTATCTTGAGTTTACCTGTTACACACAGGCTCAGCTAGCAGCTATATGCTCTCTTCTGTGCCTTGGAAAAATGAGGATGTTTCCTGATTGTTACCATGTACATTTCTGGATAAGCTTCAGTATAAACATGCATGGGCAGTTCAGATACAGTACGCCTGGAACAACCTAGAGCGATCTTGCTTTTCCCACCCCATCATCTTTGTCATACTAGTGCGTTTACCTCTTGTTGTTGTGAGGTACCCTTGAGTCCAGAATGGACTTATAGCAACTCTATAGGATAGAGTAGAAGTGCCCCATAGTGTTTCCTAGGCTGTAATCTTTATGTAAGTAGATCGCCAGGTCTTTTCTCTTCTGGAGTGACAGGTGGTTTCCAACCACCCACATTTTGGTTAGCAGCCAAACACTTAACCATTGTGTCACCAGGGTTATTATCACTTAGCCTGCTGTTTTAAATTAGTACAGCCTTGATTTTCAGCATCCAGGATTATTTTTCTTGGCTATCGTGATTTCTTGGACTCATCCACCCTTTTCTGGGAATCTATCAAACCAAAACCAACATTAAATATATGCCAGCTCTTCACCACCGTACTCTGCGAGTTCATTAACCACTTAAAGCATGGAAGCTTACTCCTCCTAGCTTCAATTATCACTATCTTTTTCACATTTTTTTCACTAGTCACTTTTGTGTATTAAAAGCAATAGTCGATGTAATAGAATGTTGTTGTTGTTAGGTGCCATCAAGTCGATTCTGACTCATAGCGACCCTATGCACAACAGAATGAAACACTGCCCGGTCCTGTGCCACCCTTACAATCCTTGTTATGCTTGAGCTCATTGTTGCAGCCACTGTGTCAATCCACCTCGTTGACGGTCTTCCTCTTTTCCGCTGACCCTGTACTCTGCCAAGAATGATGTCCTTCTCCAGGGACTGATCCCTCCTGACAACATGTCCAAAGTATGTAAGACTCAGTCTTGCCATCCTTGCTTCTAAGGAGCATTCTGGTTGTACTTCTTCTAAGACAGATTTGTTCGTACTTTTGTCGGTCCATGGTACATTCAATATTCTTCGCCAACACCACAATTCAAAGGCATCAATTCTTCTTTGGTTTTCCTTATTCATTGTCCAGCTTTCACATGCATATGATGAGATTGAAAATACCATGACTTGGGTCAGGCTCACCTTAGTCTTCAAGGTGACATCTTTGCTCTTCAACACTTTCAAGAGGTCCTTTGCAGCAGATTTACCTAATGCAATGCGTCTTTTGATTTCTTGACTGCTGCTTCCATGGCTGTTGATTGTGGATCCAAGTAAAATGAAATCCTTGACAGCTTCAATCTTTTCTCCCTTTATCATCACGTTGCTCATTGGTCCAGTTGTGAGGATTTTTGTTTTCTTTATGTTGAGGTGCAATCCATACTGAAGGCTGTGGTCTTTGATCTTCATTAGTAAGTATTTCAGCAAGCAAGGTTATCTTCATAATGCAGATTGTTAATGAGTCTTCCTCCAATCCTGATGCCCTGTTCTTCTTCGTATAGTCCAGCTTCTCAAATTATTTGCTCAGAATGCAGATTGAACAGGTATGGTGAAAGAATATAACAATGGCGCACACCTTTCCTGACTTTAAACCAATCAGTATCCCCTTGTTCTATCCAAACAACTGCCTCTTGATCTATGTATAGGTTCCTCATGAGCGCAATTAAGTGTTCTGGGATTCCCATTCTTTGCAATGTTATCCACAATTCATTATTATCCACATAGTCGAATGCCTTTGCATAGTCAATAAAACACAGGTAAACATCCTTCTGGTATTCTCTGCTTTCAGCCAGGATCCATCTGACATCAGCAATGATATCCCTGGTTCCACGTCCTCCTCTGAAACTGGCCTGAATTTCTGGCAGCCCCCTATCCATATAATGCTGCAGACTTTTTTACATGTTCTTCAGCAAAATTTTGCTTGCATGTGATATTGATATTGTTCTATAATTTGCACATTGGGTTGGATCACCTTTCTTGGGAGGAGGCAAAGATATGGATCTCTTCCAGTCAGTTGCCCAAGAAGCTGTCTTTCGTATTTCTTGGCATAGATGAGTGAGCACCTCCAGTGCTGCATCTGTTTGTTGAAACATCTCAATTGATATCCCATCAATTCCTGAAGCCTCGTTTTTCACCAATGCCTTCAGAGCATTTTGGACTTCTCCCTTCAGTACCATCGTTTCCTGACCATATGCTACCTCTTGAAATGGTTGAACATAGACTAATTTTTTTTGGTATAATGACTGTGTATTCTTCCCATCTTCTTTTGATGCTTTCTGCATTATTTAATATTTTCCCCATAGAATCCTTCACTATTGCAACTCGAGGCTTGAATTTTTTCTTCAGTTCTTTCAGCTTGAGAAATGCCGAGTGTGTTCTTCCCTTTTGGTTTTCCATCTCCAGCTCTTTGCACATGTCATTATAATACTTTACTTTGTCTTCTCAAGAAGCCTTTTGAAATCTTCTGTTCAGTTCTTTTACTTCATCAATTCTTCCTTTTGTTTTAGCTGCTCGACATTTGAGAGCAAGTTTCAGAGTCTCCTCAGACATCCATCTTTGTCTTTCTTTCCTGTCTTTTCAATGACCTCTTTCTTCATAGATGATGTCCTTGATGTCATTCCACAACTCATCCAGTCTTCGGTCACCAGTGATCAATGTGTCAAATCTATTCTTGAGATGATCTCTAAATTCAGGTGGGATATACTCAAGGTCATATTTTGGCTCTCGTGGACTTGCTCTGATTTTCTTCAGTTTCAGCTTGAACTTGCATATAAGCAATTGATGGTCTGTTCCACAGTCAGCACCTGGCCTTTTTCTGACTGATGATATTAAGCTTTTCCATTGTCTTTTTCCACAGATGTAGTCAATTTGATTCCTGTGTGTTCCATCCAGGGATGTCCATGTGTATAGTCAATGTTTATGTTGATGAAAGAAGGTATTTGCAATGAAGAAGTGGTTGGTTTTGCAAAATTCTATCATTTGGTCTCTGGCATTGTTTCTATCACCAAGGCCATATTTTCCAACTACTGATCCTTCTTCTTTGTTTCTAAGTTTCACATTCCAATCGCCAGTAATTATCAATGTATCTTGATTGCATGTTCAATCAATTTCAGACTGTAGCAGCTGATAAAAATCTTCTATTTCTTTATCTTCGGTCCTAGTGGTTGGTGCGTAAATTTGAATAACAGTTGTGTTAACTGGTCTTCCTTGTAGGCTTATGGATATTATCCTATCACTGACAGAGTTGTACTTCAGGATAGATCTTGAAATGTTCTTTTTGACGATGAATGCAACACCATTCCTCTTCGAGTTGTCATTCCCAGCATAATACACTATATTATTGTCTGATTCAAAATGGCCAATACCAGTCCATTTCAGCTCACTAATGCCTAGGATATCAATGTTTATGTGTTCCATTTCATTTCTGATGATTTCCAATTTTCCTAGATTCATACTTCATACATTCCAGATTCCAGTTATTAATGGGTGTTTGCAGGTGTTTCTTCTCATTTTGAGTCATGTCACATCAACAAATGAAGGTCCCGAAAGCTTTACTCCATCCATGTCATTAAGGTGACTCTACTTTGAGCAGGCAGCTCTTTCCCAGTCATTTTTTGAGTGCCTTCCAACCTGGGGGGCTCATCTTCCAGCACTATATCAGACAATGTTCTGCTGCCATTCATAAGGTTTTCACTGGCTAATGCTTTTCAGAAGTAGACTGCCAGGTCCTTCTTCCTAGTCTGTCTTAGTCTGGAAGCTCAGCTGATACCTCAGTGAAAACCTGTCTCCCATGTGTGACCCTGCTGGTATCTGAATACCGGTAGCATATCTTCCAGCATCACAGCAACAAGCAAGCTCCCACAGTATGACAAACTGACAGACACTTGGAGATGTAATAAAATAGTAATTTCATTCAAAATCTATATCTTCTTTTGGAGTTTTAAAAAATATTTAAGATCTCAAATGTATTCTTCAACACAGAACTATCCAAAACACCTACCTCCTCCCCCTTGCCAAATTCATCATAAGTTCTGAGAAGAAGGCAAATTATGGTAGTGATTATTATACACAGGCACACAATTAGGAAATCAAAGGCTCTTTGATAAGCAAATTAATGAGCTTGACACAATTTCTGTTCACTTACTAATCAGCATGGGAGGGCTGTGAATGCCTCCCAAACAATATGGAAATCCACATTGGAAATAAAAATGACATAAATGAGAAAATTAAAAGAGAGAGAAATACAAATTATGCATAAAGAAGACTAGTGTCTTAGTCACCCAGTGCAGTGTGCTGCCACAAAAGAAAGACCACAGGTAGTGGCTTTAATAAACAGAAATTTTTTTTCTCACAATTTAGGAGGTTAGAAGTCCGAATTCAGGGTGCCAGCTCTGGGGAAGGCTCTCTCTCTGTTGGCTCTAGAGGAAGGTCCTTGCCTCTTTTGAGCTTCTGCTCCTTGGCCATCTTTCTATGTCTTGGCATCTGTCTTCCCCTCTCTGCCTGTGGCTTGCTTATTTAATCTCTTGTGTATCTCAAAAGAAATTGACTCAAAACACCCCTACACGAATCCTGTCTGATAAACAAAACAGACTACCTATTCTCAAATGAGATTATAACCACAGGTATGAGGTTAGGATTTACAACACATATTTTGGGGGGGGCACAATTCAATCCATAATACCTAGTTACATTTCAGTAATACATTTTTACAGTAATTACTTGGGAATTGGTAAAAACTGAAAAATAGTAATCATAAAAATTAATAAACAAAAACATTTTGGGTTCCAAAATTTTAATTACACCAGTCATTGGGATTGATTACTTCTTTATATTCATTACCAGATTTTATTTATTTTTTGATTGATACAATTTAAAAAGGAGACTTATCCCCTGTAAGAGCAGTTGCCCTACAATTTCATATTATAAAAAAATAAAAAATCCATTGCCTTCGAGTCAATTCTGACCCATAGCAACCCCATAGGACAGACTAGAGCTGCCCTTTAGGGTTTTCAAGGAGCAGCCGGTGGATTCCAACTGCCTACCTTTTGGTTAGCAGCTGAGCTCTTAACCAATGCACTACAGGAGCCTATTAATCAGAAGTGTGGCAGACATATTCTCTGAGATATTTAATTGGTCAGAGGGGAAGGCTGGTGTAGTAGTTTATTGATGATGATCATGGCCATGATCTTGTAGAAAACAATAAAATTGTTCTGATTGAAGTGAAGACTTTTCTCATTTCTTCATTTAGCCATTCAGAAATACATTTTGCATCCCACCTATGTCTGAAATATTACTAGAAGTTGAAGAGCAACATGGAAACACACAGTGTCTAACGTAATTAACTTTTTGGGGAGGGGGGACAATAAAAGACTCTGATAGAGTCAGAAATCAATATTCCCTTAAAACACAAAGGATTTGTGGTTTATCTCAGGTAAATACTAACTCAATGATAGAATGGAAATTCAAATTCAGCTGCCCTGAGTCCAGCTCTGAGGCTCTATAACTAGAATATAACGCTGATTGGTAAATGTAGAAATCACAGCCTCTCCATTCTGTTTCTCAGCTAAGATAATAAAGTTTGTTGGAGTGATTGCGCCTCTTAACATTTTCAATATTTATACCCCACGTTTCTCTGCCCTTCTCCACTCCCTCCCCATTATCTTGCAATTGTCTTCTCACAGATACTGTATGAGTGGACATTACAAAGTTGGTTATAAATGATTGACAGGTGAATCCATACACAATTGTGCGATAAGCTTTCCAGGTTAACTGTACTTCTTATTTGAAATCTGTTAAAATAATATATGAAAAGGTAATTAGAACAAACATGGGGATAAATTGGCAAAGATATTAATAATAGTTTCTAAAGTGTCTATGTTATTGGAAAATAAACCTGAATTTAGATTGCATTGGTTCTAAAGTGGTAAGAAGATTAAAAAAAAAAAAAGCAAATCTGTTGCTTTTGAGTCGATTTTGATTTATAGGAATCCTGTAGGACAGAGTAGAACTGCCCCATAGGGTTTCCAACCTTTTGGTTAGCAGCTAAGCTCTTAACCACTGTGCTACCAGGACTCCAGTTAAGAGAATAGTCTCCATTATTAAGGCAGAAAATAACTCAATTTTTTTTCAAGAAAGATTACTAGTAGGATAAAGTAAACAAAGTTTCTGATACTAAAGTAAAGCCATTGCCTATTCCATGGAAGATTATTTACTTTTTTTGCCCCTTACCTGGATTTTTTTTTTTTTTTAATTTTTATTGTGCTTTAAGTGAGAGTTTACAAATAAAGTCAGTCTCCCACACAAAAACTTATATACACCTTGCTACATACTCCCAATTGCTCTCCTCCTAATCAGACAGCCCATTCCCTCCCTCCACTCTCTCTTTTCATGTCCATTTCTCCAGCTTCTAACCCCCTCTATCCTCTCATCTCCCCTCCAGGCAGGAGATGTCAACATAGTCTCAAGTGTCCACCTGATGCAAGAAGCTCACTCCTCACCAGCATCCCTCTCCAACCCATTGTCCTGTCCAATCCCTGTTTGAAGAGTTGGCTTTGGGAATGGTTTCTGTCCTGGGCCAAGAGCAGGCCTGGGGGCCATGACCACAGGGGTCCTTCTAGTCTCAGTCAGACCATTAAGTCTGGTCTTTTTACAAGAATTTGGGGTCTGCATCCCGCTGCTCTCCTGCTCCCTCAGGGGTTCTCTGTTGTGTTCCCTGTCAGGGCAGTCAATTGGTTGTAACTGGGCACCATCTAGTTCTTCTGGTTTCAGGCTGTTGTAGTCTCTGGTTCATGTGGCCCTTTCTGTCTCTTGGGCTCCTAATTACCTTGTGTCTTTGGTGTTCTTCATTCTCCTTTGCTCCATGTGGGTTGAGACCAATTGATGCATCTTAGATGGCTGCTTGCTAGTGTTTAAGACTCCAGACACCACTCCCCAAAGTGGGAAGCAGAATATTTTCTTAATAAATTTTATTATGCCAATTGACTTAGATGTTCCCTGAAACCATGGTCTCCAAACCCCCTCCCCTGTTACGCTGGCCTTCAAAGCATTCAGTTTATTCAGGAAACTTCTTTGCTTTTGTTTTAATCCAGTTGTGTTGACCTTACCTGTATGGTGTGTTGTCTTTCCCTTCACCTAAAGTAGTTCTTATCTACTATCTAATTAGTGAATACTCCTCTCCCACCCTCCCTCCCTTCCCAGTCTCATAACTATCAAAGAACATCTTCTTCTCTGTTTAAACTATTTCTCAAGTTCTTATAATAGTGGTCTTATACAACATTTGTTCTTTTGCAACTGACTAATTTCACTCAGCATAATGCCTTCCAGGTTCCTCCATGTTATGAAATGTTTCACAGATTCCTCACTGTTCTTTGTCAATGCGTGGTAGTTTCTTGTGTGGATATACCATTATTTATTCATTCATCCATTGATGGGTGTCGTGGTTGCTTCCATCTTTTTGCTATTGTAAACAGTGCTGCAATGAACATGGGTGTGCATATATCTGTTCATGTAAAGGCTCCTATTTCTCTAGGATATGTTCCAAGGAGTGGGATTACTGGATCCTATGGTAGTTCTATTTCTAACTTTTTAAGAAAACGCCAGATAGATTTCCAAAGTGGTTGTACCATTTTACATTCCCACCAGCAGTGTAGGAGTGTTCCAATCTCTCCACAGCCTCTCCAACATTTTTATGTTGTATTTTATGGATTAATGCCAGCCTTGTTGGAGTGTGATGAAATCTCATTGTAGTTTTGATCTGCATTTCTCTAATGGTTAATGATCGTGAGCATTTCCTCAAGTGTCTGTTAGCTACCTGAATTGTCTTCTTTAGTGAAGTGTCTGTTCATATCTTTTGCCCATTTTTTAATTGGGTTATTTGTCTTTTTATAGTTGAGTTTTTGCAATATCATATAGATTTTAGAGATCAGGTTCTGATCGGAAACGTCATAGCTAAAAACTTTTTCCCAGTCTGTAGATAAGCTTTTTATTCTTTTGGTGAAGTCTTTGGATGAGCATAGGTGTTTGATTTTTAGGAGCTCCCAGTTATCTAGTTTTTCTTCTCCATTGTTAGTAATGTTTTGTATACTGTTTATGCCATGTATTAGGGCTCCTAACATTGTCCATATTTTTTCTTCCATGATCTTTATCATTTTAGATTTTATATTTAGGTCTTTGATCCATTTTGAGTTTGTTTTTGTTCATGGAGTGAGGTATAGGTCTTGTTTCATTTTTTTTGGAGATGGATATCCAGTTATGCCAGCATAATTTGTTAAAAGGACTGTCTTTTCCCCATTTAAGTATTTTGGGGCCTTTGTCAAATATCAACTGCTCATATGTGGATAGATTTATGTCTGGATTCTCAATTCTGTTTCATTGTTCTATGTATCTGTTGTTGTACCAGTACCAGGCTGTTTTGACTACTGTGGCAGTATAATAGGTTCTAAAATCAGGTAGTGTGAGGCCTCCCACTTTGTTCTTCTTTTTTAGTAATGCTTTGCTTATCCGGGGCCTCTTTCCCTTCCATATGAAGTTGGCAATTTGTTTCTTCATCTCATTAAAAAATGTCATTTTTTTTAAATAAAATCAAGGAACAGACTAGTGAAATTATTATTGGGTAGACTTAGCAAGTAAACCAAGCAGCAAGAGTTAAATGTTAAATGGGTTCTAGAATTAAAGAAAGACTCGCAGATTATCAAGGCCATTTAAAGAAAGTAAAGATAAACAACTGTGCATATTGTAACATACCCTGAACCCAGAATTATACTACAATACAATGATTGACATTTATGATAGTTATCACTCAAACTCAAAGGACATCACTGAGTCTGGTACTCATTATTTTAGGTATCTCTTTCTTACTTCCTGTCTCTGAGGTCAGGGAAATGGGAGCACCCCTACTGTAGAAATGACTAAGCTAAGGGCATGTAAAACTTTGGATTCATGCTTCAGGGAAAACTCTGGTAAGCTTTCTTCTCCACACATGTTACTTGACATCCAAGTGGTTTTATATGGAGAGCCAGATTAAGTGTACTGCCATCCAGGAAACCAAAGAGCAGTAATATGTCAAAATGATAATTCTGGACAGCTCTTGTGACTCTAGAAAGAGTCCTCTAGTCATGTGTTTAAAATGACAAAAGAAAACTCAAGACAAATTAGTGTTACAGAAAATATATGTATATATATGACTGTTAATAAATTCACTGTGCTTTAGGCTAGTAGAAGTAAAATAGTTAAAAAACCAAAACCAAACCTGTTTGTTATCAAGTCAATTCCTACTCATAGCAACCCTATAGGACAGAGTAAAACTGCCCCATAGGGTTTCCAAGGAGTGGCTGGTGGATTTGAACTGCCAACCTTTTTGGTTAGCACCCTAGCTCTTAGTCACTACACCAAATCTAAGTGTTATTGTACTCAGCAGTTTGTACTGCTCATACCCAATACTGCCTGCCAGAAGCAAATGAAAAACTACTCTGTAACTTTAAACTAATTCTGCAAACATTTTAAGATACAATGTCCCACAAACTATCAAATGCAGTAAAGCATATAAGAAAACAAAATAGCATGAATGAAAAACGGGAGAAAATATAATAGAAACAGACACATATTGAGTATAAAATGTTGGAATTATCAGAGGAAGAGATTAAAACAACTATGCTCAGGGTGTTCTAGAAGTTAGAAGACAATATTGAGAATGTTGAAAGAAAATTGGTTTTTAACTAGAAGTTAAAAGTCAATATTGTGGCATTTAGATTTGAAATAGAATCCAGTAGAAATATAAAACTCAAAAATTCAAGAACCAAAATTAAGAATCTAATGGATGCTTTTAACAGTTTATTGGCCCTGGATTAAGAAACTTGATGAACTGGAGAGAAATGAGAAATAAATACCTAGATTAAAGCAAGAAGGGAAACAAATGGATGAAAAATAAAAGAAAGAGTTTAAGAGACATTTGTGATATTGTGAAAAGGTCTATCATATATGCAACTAGAATCGCAGAAGAAGGGAAGGAAGATGAGAAGAAGCAATATTTAAAGCAAGCATGGCTGAAAGAATCCTCGAGTGGTACAACTGATTAACACATTCAGCTGCTAAGCAAAAGGTTGAAGGTTTGAGTCCACCCCGAGGTGCCTTGCAAGAAAGGCCTGGCCATCTACTTGGAAAAAATCAGCATTAAAAACCCTATGGAATACAGTTGTACTCTGTGACACACATGGGATCAACACATGTCAGAATCAGCTACATGACAACTGTAAACTGGAATGGCTGAAAAACTTTTAAAACTGAAGAAACAGATTAAAAAGATACATTCCATTCAAATAGCTGACCTTTCAACAACGATAAAAACCAGAAAACAAAGTGGAATGATGTCTTTGAAGAGTTGAGTGGGGAAAAAAAAAAAAACTCTAGTTCTATCCTCAATGAAAATATCTTTTAGAAAAATTAAAATAAAAGAATTTTTAGATGGACACTGAAAGAATACAAGGCTAAATTTAGGGAAATACTAAAGAGCATTCTTGAGGCAAAAGGAAAATAATTCAGCTGGAAAGGTGGGAGAGGCAGAGAGAAACGAGGAACAATAGAAACCAGAAATATGTGAGCAAATCAGGATGAATACTGACTGCATGAAATTATAAATCTAGTGTTTCCTGTTGTTATTGTTAAGTGCAGTGGAGTCAATTCTGAGTCATAGCAACCCCATGTGCAACAGAACAAAACACTGCCTAGTCCTGCACCGTATTTCAAATAACAGCGGGGTTACCCATGGTGGACAGGTTTTAGTGGATCTTTTTTTTTTTTTTTTCAGATTAAGACAGTGAAAACCTTATGATAGGGTCTCCTAGGCCTACATTTTTATTGAATTCAAGATGTTATCAATTGTAAAACACACCATTTAATCTAGTACTGTGAAATAACAGTACGGGAATTTTAATAGTATACCTTGCAAAAGTTGGACAACAAAGGGCTATTTTGGTGTAAGAATAAATGAAAAAAAAAAACAGCAAACAGAAAATGAAATGTGTTATATTTCAATCTTACCACAAGGTGGAGAGTCAGAAGAAAAAATTATATCCCCCTAAGACTTTGAACCACAAACTGATATTTCCACAATTTTGCTCACTTAATTCATAATACCAGTGTAGTTGAAAAAATTCTGAACAGAATATTTAATTTATTCTCAGGTTTGCTATGGCCCTAGCTGATTGAGAGAAACAAATGCTAATTCTTTTTAATAGAGTTCAACTTTGGTCCAGGCCTGCATGCATTATAAAAGGACATCAATGGTAAGATATATCCCAATTTTAGAGCTATTAACATGTCAAAAAAAATTGTGCCTTAGAATTAAAATACACAACAATAATAGCCTATATATTGGGGATGGGGTTGTAAACAGAGCAAACCATGTTCTAAGGTTTTTGTATTGTCCAGGAAGAGAATAAAAATTCCAATATGTATTAGACTTTGATGAGTGAAGAATACATGTTTTAGTCTCTAGAAAAGCCCAAACCAAACCCATTGGTGTTATGTTGATTTCAACTCCTAGCAACCCTACAGAACAGAGTAGAACTGTCGCATAGGGTTTCCAAGGAGCAGCTGGTAGATTCAAACTGCTGACGTTTTGGTTAGCTGCTGAGCTCTTAACCACTGCACCACCAGGGCTCCTTGATCTCTAGAGTAACTGCTAAAAAATAGTCAAAGCAGAAAATAGTAAAAACAACTACTGAAAAATAGTAAAAGCAAAAAATAGTAATAGTAATGGTAAATAGTAAAAATATCAACTAACAGAAGAAAAGGTGAAATAATAAAAAGTACCAAATCAGACCAAATAAAAATACCAACTAACAGAAGAAAAGGTGAAATAATAAAAAGTACCAAATCAGACCAGAGGAAAGAAAAGAAAAAGTAACATTGAATAGGCCTTACATCAACAAGAGGTAATAATTCTTTATATGTGCCTAAGAACATGACTTGAAAACATTCAAATAAAATGTTAATAGCACTATAAGTAGAAATTTAAAGATCTACAAACACATGGATGATCTTAATGCAATTCTCTCATTGTGGGGAAAATTAGCAGAATAAGGATCAAAGAATTGCAATCATATTAATATGTTCTCTGACCACAAGGAAATTAGGCCTGAAAACTGAAACAAAAGAATTATTAGATATACACACTTTTTAAGTTAAGAAATACATAACTGAGTAACCCATGAGCCAAAGAACAATTCACAGCAGAAATTAGAAAGTATTTTGAACTGAAAGGTAATGAAAATACATTAAAATTATAAACTTAAATGCATATTCTTAAGAAAAAGAAAGGCTGAAATTCATGAGCAGAGATGTGGTACAAGAAGTTAGAAAAAGAATGGCAAATTCAGTCCAAAGAAATTGGATGAAAGAAAATAATAAATATGAGAGCCAAAATTAATGGAAGAGATAATAGAAAAGGGGCCAAAAATTGTTTCTTAGACAAGACTAATTAAACTGAAAAGCACCTGGTGTGATTTAATGAAATAAATAAATAAGAGGAGGAAGTGTATGCAAACACACAAATGATAATAGAAACTTAAAAGGTGAATATAACTTTATATTATGCAGATATTAAAAAGAAAATGTATAACAATTACAGGGAGGAAGACTTCAACACACTATAAAGAAAATTTTATAATCATGTAAATGTGAAATAATATTAGAACTGTATACAAAGTGAAATGTTTTTTTTAATTAATAATAGCATGTAGCAAGCACTTACTACGTGCAAGCAACATGCTAAGTGACTTTACTTTGATCTCCTTTATCTCCCAATTTTAAGAGGCAGTTACTCTTATAGTCATTACAGAGAAAAGTGGGGATCAGAGAAGTTAAGCAGTTTACCCAATGTCACACAATCGTTGAGTGGCCACTCATTGATTCAAGCTTAGACCTGACTTCAAAGCTCATGCTCTTAACAACAGTATTACACTGAGCAACAGTGACTGCTCCTTGACTGTACAACTTCAAATAGATGTCAGAAGCCCTCCTGGTAAGAAAGCTGAGGAAATACAAATGTTGATAGTACTAAATGGCCTTTCAGCTCCTTTTGACTCCACTCCCTTCTTCTTCTTCTTTTTATTTTCCCCTGTTTGCTCTTCTTTTTTTCTCTCTCTCTCACCCATGTCACTCTTAGTATTTCTCCCTTTCTCATACATGACCAACAAATCAGGTTCGTAACTGCTTCATATACTTTTACCTCTCTGAGAAAGGGAATGAAACTTTGTCTCTTTAGAAACTTACAAGTTTGAAGAGAATGTTGAGCCATCTTCCCAGAGCCATGGTCCTTCAGTCTGAGGGCGAGAAAGCCCTATCCAAAATGAATTATCAGGTTGGGAAGACACTTGCTTCCTTATAAATTCCTGTAGGGCAATACAAATAAAAACATAGAGACATACATCAAAAAGAAAGAAAAGAGTCACCGAGGGAGAGGCTCTTATTCTAGACTTTTAGAAAGAGACACTGATTGAGCCTTTTTGCAAAAGAATGCACACAAACTACCATCAGCTTAGAGAGAAAGGTCAATTCTTGGATATCACTGAGTGTCTGAAAGGTATATTTCATTTCTTCAGTCATTATTATTTAATTTTCTAAGATAGAATAAATTCAAGATGTCAAGATTGCACAGTCCCCATTCAACCTACCTGACAAAGCCCAGGGATGATAGGCCCCCTAGGTAATACCCACGGGTGCCAAAGACCGCTACCTTCCCTTCATATTGAAAATATAAATTTCTACTACCTTTGTCAAGAAACACTTCTCAGAGTTGGATGGCAACTTAAAATAATTTAGTCCCACTCCTTGGGACTATGCACTGAAGGCAATCTGAGGCTCAATGATAATATTTGAATTGTTGACAGATATTGTACAACTTAGTGGCAATTACACACTGGCCTAAAAGCCAGACAGACTTCCAGTCCAATACACCTTCTTTGCTTTATATCTACTTTCATTCACTTTAACGTGGACTACCACTCTTTTGGCACCACTCTTGGGTAAGACAGGCCAGAGAGGCCAGAAAAATATGAAGGTAGTCAAAAGAGATGCAGAAGTTATAGAATAATTTAGATTTGTAGTATAGAATGTTTACTATTAGCTCCTTTGTATGGCTCATCTAATTTTACCCTTCATTCATGATTCATGATGATTCAGTGTAAAGTCTCACTTTTTCTGTAAAACATTTTATATCCACAGGGCTCTCACTCTTAACTCCTGTAGCATCTGTTGCCAATGCCACATATAAAAGTTTTGACATCTGTTGGGTTGCTTCTTTTTTCTTACAAATTCTATGGCCATTGCAATAGCAAGGTTATGTTTTAAACATTTTTGTTTTGCAAAGAATAAATGATTTATAAGTGCATGTCACCATAGCTGGTATTTTTCTCAATAATCATGATGACAAGGGGAAGAATTTTGTTTCATTCCACCAAATATATAAATTGAAATCTAAAAAAAACACTGCCATCGAATTGGTTCCGACTCATAGCGACCCTATAGGACAGAGTAGAACTGCACCATAGAGTTTCCAAGGAGCACCTCGTGGATTTGAACTAGCAACCCTCTGGTTAGCAGCCATAGCGCTTAACCACTACGCCACCAGGGTTTCCAAAAATTGAAATCTAAACTCACAAAAATTAGTAGTGATGTGATTATTATAGTCATACAAACGTGGCATGTGTCTAAAAGTATTTGTTTTAAAATAAATACTTTTAAAATTAATTCATTAAAAATAAAAGCATGTATTATACACTTTATGTTAATCACAGAGATGCTATGAATGATTATAATCTCCCTATCATCTCCATTTTCCTGCTCAATATAAACCACATGTAAATATAACTGAAGTCTATACTTAACCAATTCTTCTGAGCTGTCTATCTTCAGCAGACTAGAGCCCTGTTGAGAGCATTGTTTTTTACTCTTATCCCAGGAATCTTGTGACTTTCTAAATAGATAACAGCTCTTCTCATGTATAATCCAGTTAGGAGGACAAGGGCTGGAAAAAACTCCTGCAAAGAAAATAGAAGTACCGTGAGGTTCATACTACGCTAATTCACTTTGTCAGGGTGAGCACCGTTAATATATGTATCATGAGCATACTTATTAAATAATCACTGAATTGTCATTATTATACTCCATTTTTACTTCAAACTACAGGAATACAAGTTTACAGACCACATTGAGATACCCCCCACCACTTAAAATAAAAAAGTAAATATGAGTTGAGTAACTGTGAACAGTGTTTTAGACAGCCAAGCCTCCTCTCCTTGCCTTTTCTTCTGCGCCTTTAAATTCAGCCCAGAACTCCTGGATTTCTCCATCTCTTCCTAATATAAAGCCACTCAAAATCAGTCATTGAGGTACACAAAGTAGCCTCATGTTACTTTTTTTATAGGTGGGAGATCCATTTCAGAATACAACCTTTGAAATGAGAAGAGCGATTATTCACACCACAGAGTAACCCTACTATGTTTCATTAGCTACTTGATAAAAATAATGAGGAGGTGTGGGTTTAAAGACAGAAAATTGAAGTTAAAATACTGTCACAGTATTTAGTGTAATTAGAAGTAGAAGTCGTGTATATAAAATTGGAAGGCAAATCAATGAAATTGTATGATTATCTTTAAAAACAAATCCAAGTTTCTAGGAACATAACTATCAGTTCCATCTGCTTTGAATGTTTCTAGTATAATATCAGCTTGTGGCAATATAATATCTTATTTCTTAGAAACATGTTACCTTCTTTCTTCTTTCTCTCCTTCCCTCCCTTTAAAATAGAACATCTTCTTTAGTGTTCTATTGCCTATTCCAAATGTACCACTGTAAAATGTCAATTCCTTAAGGAGAAAGAACATATTTCTTTCATCTGCATTAAACTATCTGGGTGGGCATTAAACTACAAAATCTTCTGTAGGCTTTACATAGCTAGTTATAAATCAGTTACTGATTTGGAAAAATACTCCAACTTAGTTAGAAGTGTTTATGATACCACCCTATTGCCTATTGACAGGGTACTATGATAATTCTGATAAGTGTGATTTCTTGAGTGCACAATCACTGTCTGTAAGTGTAATCTCCTCACCCTTCTGTCCTAAGCCTTCCCACCAAGAATGAACCCTCTAGAATCAAGGATTTCATGAGCGCTTTGACTGGGCCCTTGCCTCTGGTTGTGAGAGCCTTGGTAGGAGACATACTCTCTTCTAAAGATGATTGTGTGGGTTGGCTCTGGTTCTGGTTACTTCTTGATGAAAAGTTGTTCTCCAGTGGGTTGCTCCCTGAGTAGGACCTCCAAACAGCTTCATATATCAACAACAATAATGGTGAAAGAAAAAAAAAAGTCATTCCACTATATTTGAAAAGTAAAATCCCAAAACCCATGTATTTGTTTTGTGGGGACATAAAGAAATACATTATTGATTAATGACACAAAAAAATTTCTTTCGAGTCCATTCCAACTCAAAAGCAACCCTGTTTAGTACAACTGCCCTATGGGGTTTCCAAGGCTAAAAATCTTTGCAGAAGCAGACTGCCACATCTTTCTTCCACAGAATTGGCTGGTGGGTTTGAACTGCTGACTTTTCAGTTAGCAGCTGAGTGCTTAACAACTGCACCACGAGGGCACCAGATTAATGAGAAGTAAATGACAAATTGCTAGTGGGGAGGTGAAGATGAGTGAGAAATCAACAGATCCATCCATAGATAGATAGGCAGACAGACCAACCAAACAGTGGACGGGTGGACTGATATATGTATGTATGAACAGAGGGACCTATGGACAGATGGCTGCACGCATAGTGGTAGAAAGAAAGGCTAAATAACTTCCATAAAGGAGGTGCTGTGAGAAGTGAGAGAAATGAAGCAGGTAGAAAAGAAAGAAAATGATGGAAGTAGGAGGCAAATGGAAGAGAGTTGATAGGAATAATGATAGATCTAAAACAGTAATAATTCGTCTCTCTGCTTTCTGTTATTTAGAAATGTTAGCTCCTTAGCTCCTTGAGTGTCGGTAGTAGAATACACTCAATAAACATTTGACTAATTAATGAAGAATCTCTTAAGGCATAATAGTACTTTATTGTGACCAGAATGCATGATATATAAAATCTAAAGAAATTTATTCATCATAAAAAATATATACAGTACTTAGTAGGTGTCTCAGATATTTCTAGTTGCCTCAGACAATTCCTGGTACATCCAGAGGAGTTTGTACTAAATATCAGGTATAAAATGATTTCCTTAAATCATAAGCTTTATAGAAAAATTTTATAGTCTCTTTAGTGAATTTACTTCTTTAGGAAGATGGTACCATATCGTACTTCCCTCTTCAGCTCCATTAATTTATTGTGGAAATTCCATGCCTTTGAAACTAGTCACAGTAGTCCTTCGGTATCCATAGGAGATTGGTTCCAGAACAACCCTTCCATACCAAAATCCTCAAATGCTCAATTCTACACACATCCTCCCATATACTTTAAATCATCTCTGTTGTTAGCAGCCGTTGAGTCAGTTCTGACTCATAGCGACCCTGTGTACAACCGAACGGAACGTTATCCGGTCCTGAGCCATGCTATCAATTGTTGTTTTGCTTTAGCCCATTGTTGCAGCTTTGTGTCAGTCAAACTCTCTGAGGGCCTTCCTCTTTTTGTTGATGCCCTACTTTACCAAGGATGATGTCCTTCTCCAGGGACTGGTCCCTCCTGATAACACCTCCAAAGTATGTTAGACAAAATCTTGCCATGCTCACTTCTAAGGGGCATTATGGCTGTGCTTCTTCTAAGACATGTTTTGATTTGTTTGTTCTTCTGGCAGTCCATGGTATATTCAATATTCTTCTCCAACACCATAATTTAAAGCCCTCAATTCTTCTTCCCTCTTCCTTATTCATTGCCCAGCTTTCACATGTATATGAGGTGAATGAAAACACCAAGCTTGGGTCAGGTGCACCTTAGTCCTTAAAGTGACATCTTTGCTTTTAACACTCTAAAGAGGTCTTTTGAAGCACATTTGCCCAATGTAATATGTCATTTGATTTCTTGACTGCTGCTTCCATAAGCATTGACTGTGTATCCAAGTGAAATTAAATCCTTGACAACTTCAGTCTTTTCTTGGTTTATCATCATGTTTCTTATTGATCCAGTTGTGAAGACTTTTTTTTTTATGTTGAGGTGTAATTCATACTGAAGGCTGTGGTCTTTGATCTTCATCAATAAGTGCTTCAAATTCTCTTCACTTTCAGCAAGGTAGATTGTGTCTTCTGAATATCACAGGTTGTTAACAAGTCTTCCTCCAATCCTGGTGCCCTGTTCTTCTTCATATACTCCAGCTTCTCAGATTATTAGCTCAGCATACAGATTGAATGAATATGGTGAAAGGACACAACCCTAATGCACACCTTTCTTGACTTTAAACCACACAGTATTACCTTATTGTGTTTGAACAACTGCTTCTTGACCTAAGTACAGGTTCCTCATGAGTACAATTAAGTGTTCTGGAATTTCAATTCTTGGAAATGTTCTCTGTAATTTGTTATGATCCGCACAGTAAAATGCCTTTGCATAGTCAATAAAACACAGGTAAACACCTTTCTAGTATTCTCTGCTTTCAGCCAACATCCATATGACATCAGCAATGATATCCCTGGTTCCACATCTCTTCTGAATCTGGTTTGGGTTTCTGGCAGTTCCCTGTCGATATACTGCTGCAGTTGCTTTTGAATGATCTTCAGCAAAATTTTACTGGTGTGTGATATTAATGATACTGTTCCATAATTTCCACACTCTGTTGGGTCATCTTTCTTTGGAATCGTTACAAATATGGATCTCTTTCAGTTGATTGGCCAGGTAGCTGTCTTCCAAATTTCTTGACACAGGAGATGAGTGAGCACCTCTGGCACTGAAAACGTTTTTTCTAAACATCTCAGTTGGTATTCCATCAATTTCTGGAATCCTGTTTTTCACCAATGCCTTCAGTGTAGCTTGGAACTCTTCCTTTAGTAACATCAGTTCTTGATCATATACAATCTCCTTAAATGGCTGAACATCAATTCTTTTTGGTACAGTGAGTCCGTGTATTCCTTCCTTCTTCTTTTGTATTTTTTTCAAATATTTTCAATCTGTGGTTGGTTGAATCCACTGATGTGGAACCCATGGACTCGGAGTTTCTTAGACAGCCTATCTAAATTTTAATCATGGCCCCACCATGACCCTAGAATAGTAAAATTACCTCCCTATCTCTCAATTCACTTATAAATAAAAAGGGGATTAATAGTACCAACTCAATAGGGTTAATGTAAGGGTTAAATGAAATTATGTATGTCAAACCTTTAAACAAGTGCCTGGCATGTAATGAATGTTCATTGAAAGTATGCATTATTGCTAATCTCCTCTAACAGTACTCACCCTTGGTGCCCAGAACCACAGCTATCACCAGTGTTATCAAGAATAAGATCCCCAAAATCACAGCAATGACACACCAACGAGGAGATGCAGCACAAGTTCCTGAGGAGCCAGAGGGAGAAGAAGTTGAATGAAGGACTAGAATGATGGACTGAGAAACCAAAAAGCCAAACCTGTTGATTTGGACTCACAGCGACCCTAAAGGACAGAGTAGAACTGCCCCATAGAGTTTCCAAGGAGTGCCTGGGGGATTCGAACTGCTGACCTTTTGGTTAGCAGCCGTAGCACTTAACCACTACACCTGATGGACTGTGAGGCTCTTTAAATCTACAGTTCATCAAAATCTGGCAAATTCTAAAGTGAACCATTCATTAGTCACTGTTTTTGAGATAATCTAATCATCTACTAGCCTAGTTTTTTATACACCTTTAGCATGCCTCTTCAAGCCCTGGACATGTAATTTGAGCACAGTGCTTTGATATGTATCCATTCTTAATTTCAGTTCCACAAAGTCAGCTACAGGTCTTGTCACTGCTAGGAATCCTGAAATCCCACTTATTCCTTAAGCAGGCAGCTTAATGTAGGGGAAAGAACAGTGGTTACCAAGGGTGGCAAAATCAAAATATGGAACCTTCTCTTTTTACTTATTGGCTGCAGGATCTTGAGCAAATTACCCCCTCTGGTTTTTCATTATTATTTATTGAAAACTGGACTAAGAATACTTCAATGGATTGTTGTGGGGATTGCATTGGTTTACACACGTAAAAGCATCTAGTTTAGATACTGTTAGCACACTGTAGGTAACTCAGTGTTTGCCCACACATACACATAAACACATGCATGCCTTCCTCCCTCTTGTCTCACTCAGTTTTTCCACTCTTCCCCAGTAGATTGCTCAAGGAAAGAATTACATAAGTGGTGAGACAAAAATAATTGTGCAATGTGACTAACAAGAAAGCAGAAGAGAGCAAATTCTTACGCCAAAACCTGTCAATAATCTCTCTCCTGATATAACATGGAACCCATTTTGTGTTAACATTGACACACTAAGAACCTATCTCTGCCTTTAACTGAGAATAAGTAATAAGAGCATTTCATAGGATTTTCAAATAGGAAACTAATAAAAAATAAAAAAAAAAAACCAAACCTGTTGCCATTAAGTCAATACCAACTCATAGCGACCCTACAGGACAGAGCAGAACTGCCTCATAGGATTTCCAAGGAGCACCTGGTGGATTTGAACTACCATCCTTTTGGTTAGTAGCTATAGCTCTTAACCACTATACCACCAGGGTTTCCAGGAAACTAATAGAGGAGGCTAAATTATTAATTCTATGAAAAGATGGGTTTTTCTTATGTCCTTCGTATTTCACCTTCTTATATTTTAAGACTCATTTGTCACTAAAGGAATCTCTTCCTTTAACATGTGTATTTTCCTTCACCGGTATATCAAGAACTTCCCTTTGATTAAAAGCTAATTAAATCAATAAGCCAAATCAATTTCACATCACATAAATCATAACAAATCAATATTATAAACACTATTACATCTGACTTCCATTTTACCAGAATATGACAGATTCTTTTTCCCTCGGTGCCTTCCATTACTGATCTTCCATCTTTTTTTTTTTTTTTTATCATTCGCTTTCTTATATGCTATATCCTGATGTTCTTATACACTTTTTTAAGTTTCCTTGACCTCCATTCTACAATCTATGCCTTTCTATCAACCAAGCAATAAGCCACTCTTATTGAAATTCCTTCATTTTTGCTCATTGCCACATTTATTACAACTCCTCACTGTTCAAATGTCTACTCCTACAGAAAAGAGAAATTCTGAATATTTTGTCATCATACATAATTAATTTAAATACTAGTAATTAGACACTGAATGCTATTATCTGAGTTGCCACAAGAAAATACTTAGCTCACATTCAAATTATCTTCAGTGACTTCTGAAAACCTGACATTTAAAAAAGTATTAATAAAAGCCCTATAAATCACAAGTCTCAAATTTTCTTCTCTTTGGTGATTTGGATAATGATGATGAAAGTATTGAAGGGATAAAGAAAAATTACCTTTCTTTGAGACTATAGGTCTCCTGGAGTTGTCTCTAGAGTTGAAGTCTAATTGAGTATATCCATCCTCATCCAAATTTTCTGTATTGGAATAATATTCCATTGTTCTGTTGAGTCCCTGGACAGACATAGCATCTGAGAGCCCTTTCTTCTCTTCTAAGACAACTGCTTACGGACAAAAGAGGACCTATGAGTCAAATCATGTGGGACGGGCAATCGCTGAGGTTTAACGACTTGAGCTTGAGTAGTTCAACCAGATACCCAGGAGCAGGAAGTGAAAATTCTGCTGTGGCAATTTCCCATTTGGACCTTTAGATCCTATTTCTGAGACTGCTGATTCTAAGAAAATTATAACACAGCATAGTAGATAGATCCTTGTTTCAGACCTAATTAAATAAAAAATATATAGATTTATGTCCCAAGCTGCTTTCATTATTCTCACAACTGATTTTGACATCATTAAATGACTTGGCTTATGCAAACTGTCAAACAATCTTGGTATCTTGAGTTTACCATGACTTCATTATGACTACACATTCATTAATTTATTCATGTATTCATTCAATAAACATTTGTTGAATGTCCACCTTTTCAACCAATAGGAGTTGGGAATATAAGGATAAACAATACCTGTGTAGAAGCTTATTGCTTAGCAAAGGAAACCTACAGATGAATGTGTGAAGGATGCCATTAGGAGGGGCATAATTGTAGCAACAGCAGGGATCAAATATCTTATATTTGTCGTGAGATAATCACACGAAGCAGTAATTATTTATTGAACAATTACTATGTGTTAGGTACTGTGCATTGTACTTGCTTTCTCATTTAATCTCAGTTTTCCAGCGAGCCTATATTGTAGGTATTATTATTTCTATTTTCAGATGAAAAAATTTAGCCCCTTTCTCAGGTTTAAGTAGTTAATAAAAGAGAGTGGACTAAGTAATCAGAGCAAGGTTCACTCCTGCTGCAAACTTCGTGCCCTTTCTGTTAGGCTACACTGCCTCCTTCACCATTCTGTACATTTCTGTAGCAATTAACAGCTCATGGAGCGTTCTGGGACTGAAATGTTCTGCAAAGTGTTTGATTTTTTCCTCTCTTCCAATTTCCTTAGTAATGATTAAATCAATGATACATGGAAAATACTTATTACTTCTAGAAACTAGACAGATGTCCAATCCATTTATCAGAATTTGAAGACTGTAGAAAGCAGGACACATCTGTTTAACATGTTATCAAAATGGAAGATAGATCACTGGAGAGTAAACAAGTGGGTTCCTCCCTGTCTTAACCACAATTTTCTAGAGAAACGGAATCATTAAGACATATAGATACAGGCGTAAGTTTGCTATGAGTTGGAATCAACTGGACAGCAGCGAGTTTGGTTTGATTTTATAGATGTAGATATAGATATTGTTTTTAGCTAACATTGATTCAGATCCCAACTCATGGTGACCCCACATGCAACAGGATCAGACCATAGTGATCCATAAAATTTTCATTGGCTTATTTTCAGAAGTAGATCGCTGGGCTTTCCTTCCTAGTCTGTCTTAGTCTGGAAGCCCCATGAAACCTATTCAGCATCATAGCTAAATGCAAGCCTCTGTTGACAGACGGGTATTGGCTGTGAATGAGTTGCCCTGGCCAGGAATAGAATCAAACTCAGATCTGCATGAAAGGTGAGAATTCTACCACTGAATCACTAATGCCTCTCATATATATATATACATACATACTCACAAACACACATATATATATTTATGTATACACATGTATCTATATAATAGAGGCAGAGAGATTTATTTTTAAGGAATTGGCTTGCTCACAGGATGTGGGGGCTGGAAAATTAAAAATCTGTGGGTCAGGCAACAGACTGGAGATTCCTGCAGTCTTACATACCAACATTCATAGGTCAGGTGATGGGGAAGAATAAAGAGTGAAGGGGTTCTGGCAAAATGTCTACTTACAGTCTGAAAGAAGAATACACCTTAAGAGAAAGTCCCTTTTTGCTCTTATGACCTTTAACTGATTGGTTGAAGCCCACACACATTATGGAGGGTAATCTGTTTTACCTGAGGCATGTAACTAATTTAATCACATGTAACTACTTCATACGGAAACCCTGGTGGCATAGTGGTTAAGTGCTACGGCTGCTAACCAAAGCGTCAGCAGTTCAAATCCACCAGGCGCTCCTTGGAAACTCTTTGGGGCCGTTCTACTCTGTCCTATGGGGTCACTATGAGTTGGAATCGGCTCGACGGCACTGGGTTTGGTTTTTTGGTTTAACTACTTCATAAAAGCATCCAGAAAAGCGTTTGTCCAAAAAAACGGGCACCACAGTCTAGCCAAGTTGACACATAAAATTAAACTTCCACTAACTTTTTGTAGGTGTACTGCAAAGCAGCAGTGTGGTCTAATCCCAACATTCTTTAGTATTTCAGTTCTATAAAGGAGCCCTTAGAAAGCAGGCCATATCATGGCTAAAGGCAGGAGGGTCAGCCTACTATACAGAACCAAAGAACAGCGATGAGGGAAACACTTCTTCCAGGCAGTAATTGGAGAAGCTGGATTTATTCTGTCAATGCAGACCGCTGATACAAGAGTCTTTCTGTATGAAATGACTTTTATTCTCTATGACTATATTCCTCTATTTAATCTCAATCCCACAAAAACAATTGACTCTCTAAACTGTCAAAGAAAAATGCAATAGACATAAACTTTGGTGTTTTTTATTCTGGGAGCCCTGGTGGTGCAGCTGCTAAAGTGCTTGGCTGCTGACTAAAAGGTCATTGATTTGAACCTTCCAGCCACTCAGCAGGAGAAAGATGTGGCGGTCTGCTTCAGTAAAGATCTGTCCTACAGGGCCGCTATGAGTCCGAATCCACTGGATGGCAGTGAGAGGCAGTCAAACAACTGAACAGCGAAACTTGACATACTGGAAAAATAAGAAAACCCTCCGCATTTAAAAGGATGGGGAAAGGAGAGGGTCTAAATATCCAGAGAAAAATACTCCCTGTTAAACATTAATTTGGGAGGCCTTGTGGTTAGTGGTTAAGAGCTAGGCTGCTAATCAAAATTTCCGCAGTTCCAGGAATCTATCAGCCACTTCTTGGAAACTCAGGGGGCAATTCTACTCTGTCCTATAGGGTTGCTGTAAGATAGAATCGACTCCACTGCAACAAGTTTGGTTTTGTTTTTAAACATTAATGTAAGAAACAGGAGAAAAATAAGCGGACTTAACCAGAATACCAAATAGGCAAAAAAAGAAAAAAAAGGTAATAATAATAATTCATATTCTCAGTGGGATTTGATGAAAAAACTGATTCATAAAACCAAAAACTCATAAAATCACACAAACCCTCTTTGTGACAAAACATTTGTGAACCGTGAACTCAGAGTTCACATTATGAAAAGGATTTATCTTTACCTAAAGCCAAAAATCGACTCGATGGCAGTGAGTTTGGTTTTTTTTTTTTTTTTTTATGGCGCCTTGGTGCTGTAGTGGTTAAGTGCTCTGGCTGCTAACTAAAGGGTTGGCAGTTCAGATCCACCAGGCACTCCTTGGAAACTCTGTGGAGCAGATCTACCCTGTTCCATAGAGTCACTCTTAGCTGGAATCGACTCCACAACTATAGGCTTGGTTTTTTTGGTTTGGGTAGGGAGCCCTGGTGGGGTAGTGGTTAGGAGCTTGGCTGCTACCCCAAAGGCTGGCAGTTTGAATTCCACCAGACACTCCTTGGAAAGCCTATTGGGGGCAGTTCTACTCTGTGCTATAGGGTCACTATAAGTCATAATCAACTCAAGGGTATATCGCCATCAAGAAGCCCGGGTGGTGCAGCGGTTAAAGCGCTAGGTTTGAATCCACCAGTCGCTCCATGGGAGAAAGATGTGGCAATCTGCTTCTGTAAAGATTTACAGCCTTGGAAACACTTTAGGACATTTCTGCACTGTCCTATAAGGTCACCGTGAGTCAGAATTGACTTCACAGCAATGGGTTTTGTTTTGTTTTGTTTTTTTGGTATTGCCACCTTGTCTCTTTGTTCCTGTCTATCTGTTCTCGAGTGCATTCCACATTGGTCAATGATCTTTGTGCAACTTTCCTATGCACTCAGAGGAATCTGACAATCTGAGCCTCATTTTATTTTCAACAAATTAAAATGAATAGTATTGTACAAAATACTTTGAATTATATGTGTAAAATCTTTTAAATTATAGTAATGTACTTCTGGGAAAAGGAGAAAGTTTTACACCTATATTTATGTATATCACATTTATAAAAAATATTACAGTTTCTGATTTAGAGCTTACCTTCCCCAATTTGTCAATGATTTTGTCAAAATTAATATTTTTCATATATTCTCGTTGACTAATCAATTTAATTTTGAAAAGTTTATTTTGCTGAAGAAACATATACGTAAATTTAGGAAAAAGGTTTATAAGGATACATGTGACAGATCTATAAAACTCTTATTTCACAATAGTTTCAGAAATTGCAAGATTGCTCATGTCTTTTTCCTTCAGAATCAATTCTAGAGGCTTCAAATGTTGCTCTGCAGGTCAAAAAATTTTATACAATATAAATAAAAATTCTAAGTGGTCACATAGAATGACAGTTAAAGTAGACCAAATTCTATTTCTTTGTTTTTATAATCACTGTACAATACTATCATTGCTTACCTCAAATTTACTGTTTAAACACTGAAATAGGTAGTTCCATAAGCCTGTTGCCATCAAGCCAATTCCTAGTCATAGCGACCCTGTAGGAGAGAGTAGGACTGCACCATAAATTTTCCAAGGAGCGCCTGGCGGATTCAAAGTGCTGACGGTTTGGTCAGCAGCTGTGGCACTTAACCCACTATGCCACCAGGGTTTCCCTAGTTCCATAAGGTGTAGTTAAAATGATGCAAACAGCAAGCAGTGCTTTGAGTGAACTTGAGCAATTCCAAATTATTCCAACTTATTCCAGAAAGGAATGCGTGTTGCTGAATCCCCAAGTGCCTGTATAATGGGAGTCCTGTGAATTAATTTCTATGTGGACTGCAACATTTACTAAAGGATAATAATGCTAATGTGCTAATTTGAAGCATATGTGTATATGTGTGTGAGTGTTTATATATAATTCAAACTCAACAGTAATGAACTTTGGGCAACGAAAGATATTTTCAGGGAGTATTTTAACACTGACATTGTTTAGATTTGCTGGTTTATGGTCATAATAAAAAGCAGATTAACTTTTGGTTAGTTTTATTATTATTTTTTTTAATCTCTACAGACAATGCACCACTCTTTATTGCCTGCTGACTGCTCTTGCTGTCCCGTATTCTCCATTGTCCTTACAAGGACTCTGTCTTGATCATTAGGGTATCCTTTGCATTTAACATGTTAATGCAATTCTGTCAAGTCGATTCTGACACATTGCGATCCTATAGGACAGAGCAGAACTGCCTGACAAGGTTTTCGAGGAGCAGCTGGTAGATTCGAACTGCCGAACTTTTGGTTAGCAGTCGACCTCATAACCACTATGCCACCAGGGCTCCATTTAACATATTCCCTGGAACTTAATAGCTGCCTCATAAATATGTGTTAAATGAAAGAATGCATCAGAGTGTCTTATTCGTGTAAGTACCCCCTCTGCTAGTACATCAGATGTTTAAAAATTACACTGTGAGTGAAAAAAAAATTAACTACAGCATTTTAAAATGTGGGTAAGAGTTGACTCAGATTGACAGCTGATTGTTGAGATGGCAGACAGATTAGATGCTTATGTGGTGAGTAGAAATAAAATCCTTGAAAGTAAGAAGTCATGCATGTTTTCAGAAAAGCAAAGATGAAAATATCTAGTGAACTGTTGTTCACATTACCAGTTTCTGAAATAATCCTAGGTGGTCAATAAATATTTGTTGAATTATGAAGGAATAAAAATTTAGGGAAACTACTGAAGGTGTAAGGCAGCTTTAGAGTTAGGAAAAAATCAGACTTTATCCTTGGGCCACAGGGAAAGAAAAATAAAGGTACAAAAGTTCCTAACCTAAAGTTTTGGCAAAATACAAACTTTTGAAAAAATCCTTTCCTGATGGCACTTCAAAGCTTGGTAATAACTGGAAGGTATTTCAGTGTAAACCAAGCTAGGCTACAGTTTTTAGTGAACCAGAGAAAAGATCGTGTTTCTAATGTCCCCATGGCTTAGACCATGGCCCCCACGACTCCCTGATGAAGACCTGGTGAAGGTGTTTAGAATCCAGTGAAGTTCATTAAGTCCTCTTTGGAGATCTGAGGGCTCATAAATTCCAAATACTTTTCCTGTGGTCTTGAATTCTTTTTTTGTCCCTGGATGGCAAGGAATGACAATGCTCAGCTGCTAACCAAAATGTTGAAGGTTCAAGTCTACCCAAGAGGTGCCTTGGAAGAAATGCCTCGCAAACCACTTCTGAAAAATCAGCCATGGAAAATCCTGTGGAGCACAGCTCTACTCTGATACACATGAAATCACCATGAGTCAGAATCAACTCCACAGCAACTGTTTTTTTAAAAGGTCTTTTAAAGAGGCCTTCTTCGTCACATAAACACTAAGTTTGTTCCTATCTCAGGGTCTTTGTGCTTGTATTTTGTCCTAAATCCTCTTCTCTCAGAACTTTTCAAGATGGTAATTTCTTGATAATCATCTCTTACTTCAAATATTATCCTCTCTAGAAGGTTTCTCCTGATTGCCCAATATGAAGCACACCACCCACTCCATTGCTGTCCCATCGATTCTGACTCATAGAGACCACGTAGAACAGAGTAGAACTGCCCCACGGAGTTTCCAAGGAGCACTGGGTGGATTCGAACTGCAGACTTTTTGGTTAGAAGCCATAGCTCTTAACCACTACGCCACCACAGCCTCTGCCTATTATGCTGGGTCACATCCACCTTTTATTCTTTTTTTTTTTTCTTCTTCAAAGCATTTCTCACTACATGAATGTATCTTATAAATATACTTATTTACATGTTCATAATTATACTCATCCAGTCCACATGGTTATAATTTCATAAATTAAGAATCTTGCCTGCCCTATTTACTGTCATATTCCAAAATCCTAGAATAGCTCCTGATTCAATGTCATCATAAAAAATCATAAAAAAATATAATGTTTGGTCAACGTGTAAAAGTAAATGAAAATACTTTGAAAGTAATGCTATAAGTACAAAAATGTATAAGTACCTCAATATATTATAGCCTAAAATCACCCAGTTCTACTGACCGATTCAGTTTATGAACACCAAAAAGATAAGTGCTCTGTCTCTGCATGTATTCTGTAGCCATTGTCTACTATAATGCCTCGATAGTTTAACGTCTAACAAGGAAAATAGATGAGAAGACAAGCAACTCCACTTCTTGTGAAAACTTTCAAACTAAACTGTTAATAATCCTGATTTTTAGTCCCAAGTCACAACCAAGTGTCTGTAAATTGCGTTTGGAAGGCAAGAGAAAGCAAAGAACTGTGCCTGTCATCTTCCAGTTACTACCAGTTGCCTCACGGTGATCTCATGTGTGTCACAGCAGATAGAACTGTGTTCCGTGAGGTTCTCAACGGCTGAATTTTTGGAAGTAGATCACCAGGCCTTTTCTTCTGAGGCACCCCAGATGAACTCGAATTGCCAACCTTTTGGTTAGCAGCCAAGTGTGTTAACTGTTCTCATCAAGTTGGAAGTGTTGCATGTATGTACATACATGTTTTGTTTGTTATAGGTTATAATTGTCAATTTTCCTATCTCAACCCACAGTGGCTCTTCTTTCTCCATTCCTTTCACTTTTATTGTATGTTTTATTGTTTTTAATACCATTTTTTGTATTTTCAGTGAATATTTACACAGCAATTTAGGTTCCCAGTCAACAATTTCTACATGGATTGTCCCGTGACATTGGTTACATTCTTCACAATGAGTAAACATTCTCATTATTTCCATTCTGGTTGTTCTATTTCCATATATCTAGTTTACCTTCCGTTTTACTTCTCACCTTTACTTTAAAATAACTGTTGACTGCTTGGCCTCATATAGACAATTTTTTAAACGAACATCATACTCAAGTGTGATACTCTTTATTTTGAGAGCTAATCTGTTATTTAACTAAAAGATGATCTCAAGGGACAATTTTGGTTCAGCGTATAAGGAACATCTCAGAGCAATAGTCTTGGGGAGCTTTCTGGTCTCAGCCAGTCCAGTAAGTCTGGATTTTTTAAGAATTTGAGGTTCTGTTCCACATTTTTCTCCCGTTCTATCAGAATCCATCTATTGTGGTCCTGAGTAGAACTGTCAGTAATAGTAGCTGGGCACCAACTAGTTCTTGGCTCAAGATAGATGAGGCCGAAGTTCATGTAGAATACAGTATTAGTTCTATAGACTAGATTGTTCTTTGATTCTTTGGTTTCCTTCTTTCTCTTT
This sequence comes from Loxodonta africana, assembly GCF_030014295.1. Lineage (NCBI taxonomy): Eukaryota > Metazoa > Chordata > Mammalia > Proboscidea > Elephantidae > Loxodonta > Loxodonta africana. Next base: position 129,858,064 of record NC_087345.1, on the reverse strand, counting down.
TGTTCCAGACAAGTCAAGATCAATAGTTGTATCCGAGATGGCCACTCCCAAGCTTCGAAGACCCCAGACACTATTCACCAAACTAGGATGTAGAATATAAACTTTATTAGCTATATTATTATGCCAATTGGCAGAGTAGTACTGTGAGACTAAGGTCCTAAACCTTCAAACCCAGAAAACCAATCCTGTGAGGTTTTTCTAAGAAGTATTTATAACTATGCCTCCTATGTTCTTTATTATATATATGAATATATGTGCATATAGTCAGTCACATTCATGAATTTACACATACACATGCATACATATATACATATACCCACATACGTATCTATACACATACATGCGTACATACATACATATATACCCACTCATATATTTTTCAGTTGTTGTTGCAAAATTATATATGCCATAAAAACCCATTGCCATTGAGTTGATTCCAACTCACAGCAGTCCTATAGGTCAGAGTAGAACCGCCCCCAAAGAGTTTCCAAGCAGTGCTTGGTGAATTTGAACTGCTGACCTTTTGGTTAGCAGCCATAGCTCTTAACCACTGCTCCTCCAGGGTTTCCTAAACACCATAGCAATTACCAAAAGGTCCTTTTTCTTGTGTACATCTTAGTGACATAGTTTACTTTCGTCAAACTGTGCACCCTTCACCCTTATTCCGTGTTACCTTTCCCATCATCAGCCATTCACTTTTGTTGCTTTATTGGCCATCAATATTTTGGTCAAATATATTGACTGTTTCGTCTGTCCTTAAACTCAGTATCATCTATAAAGTGAGAGAGAAATAAAGCAGGACTTTCAGCTAGTGATGAGATGCGGGACAGGCCAAATGGGCAGATCTCTAGACCACTCCGGTATTGTTTCTACCAGGCTATCTGAATTTACTTGTTTTCTATGTAGGAATCTCATTTAGGAAAAAAAAAAAAAAAATTCAGCTCAAAAATGGAAGCTATTCACCTGGTATGTTTCACTTATTTTTCAAAAGGGGAACTAGACTTCAATGTCAATTTAATTGCATCAGGAAAATAAATCCCTAAGTTATTGGCAGAGCTTCTAAATTCAAAGTCCATGTTCTACCAGGTAAATGCATCACGTGGCCTTGTTGCTTCTGACTCTGTCACTGATGGAGTGACTTCAGATGTGTTGTTTAATATTCAGGGCTTGTGTCTTCATGAGTAAAACGATGATGGATCTTAAATCTCTTCTGGGATCCCTGTACGGTGAATAAGGGAGGGGAAGATAGCTGATGAATGAAAATACAATCCCTGTGGTATGTGATTGGAGCTAAGGCAGTGAAAATAATCAAAAGGAGTAGGAAAATTCAGCAAGAATGAATGAGATGATGGTGCCATCTGCGGGTTTGTTTCAGTAATTTCAAGGCAAGCTTGAGAATGTCAATTTATTCTGTTCACTGGGGAGTAAAATTGGAGAATTTCTGTAGGCTGGACCTGACTGACAAAACCCTGGTGGCATAGTGGTTAAGAGCTATGGCTGCTAATCAAAAGGTCGGCAGTTGGAATCCACCCCAGGCGCTCCTTGGAAACTCTATGGGGCAGTTCTACTCTGTCCTATAGGTCCGCTATGGATTGGAAATGACTTGACAGCAATGGGTTTGGTTTAGTTTTATGGTTGGACCTGACTGATACTAAAAAAGTGGCCTCTCACTCTGCTTAAAATCCAAAACCCATTGCCGTTGAGTTGGTTTCGACTCATAGAGACCCTATAAGACGGAGTAGAACTGCCCCATAGGGTTTCCAAGGCAGTGATCTTTATGGAATCAACTGCCACATCTTTCTTCTTCAGGGTAACTGGTGGGTTCCAATCTCTGACCTTTGAGTTCGTAGTTGAACACTTAGCCACTGCTCTACCAGTACTCCTTCACTCTGCTTACAGGCACCTTTATTTCTTCAACCTATGATGGTTGTTAAGAGTTATTCTCTGTTATGAGTACCTGTTGGTTTTCTTCATAGTGCTTACTGCATTCTGGAATTACCGTGTATGTTTATTTTATTTGGTTGTTATTTTTTACTTCCGCCACCAGGATATAAGTATCAGGAGGTCGAGAACTTCTTTGCCTTGTTTTGTACTACTAATTCCCAGCACCTAGAGTAGCACTTGCACTATTTTGAGTGAATAAATAAAATTCATTTATTTACAACTTTAAAAATTAATTGTTTATTTTCTTTCTTTACAAGAGTCTGTAGGCATCACAAGGACAGAATTTATGGGTTTCGTCACTGTCTAACTTGCTAGCATTAAAAATACAAGCATTCAATATATAGTTGTTAAGTGAATGAAAGAATAAACCAAAAAGAAAAATAAAGTTTAGTCCATATCTCTGTGTTAACGAAGTTAAAATAAATTGGAAAAAGCAAATATTCTGAGACTATTATTTCAGTATCTAATTTACTGAATTATATAATCAGATTTTTTTTTTTTTTTTTTTTTTACATATTTGGCACCCTGTATTTGCAAAATACAACAATGGAAACCAGACCCATTACTGTCAAGTTGATTCCAACCCATTAAAACCAAATAGGGCAAGGCAGAACTGCCTCATAGGCTGTAATCTTTACAGAACCAGACTGCCACATTCTTCTCCCGCAGAGTACCTGGTGCGTTCATATCTGTGACCTTTCTGTTAGCAAGGGAGCAATTAACCACTTCACCACTGCGGGTTCCTTGGCAAAATATGACACACATGCTTAATAGGATGAGCATACAATTTAGAAAAAGCTGTTCAATTTAACTTTTTTTTTTTTTTTTTAGCTTTTGGGGTTTTTTTGGAAGGAAAAAAAAGATTTAGTGCCATATAAGCCTATCCCAGAAGAGAGCCCAGCAAAGGCCGATGATTTGATGTTGATGAACACATTGAGGTAGATTCCTTCTGTCAGTCTTAGAGAATGCATTTTTTCACTTAAACTATTTGTATTGCTATTGAATTGTTTACTCTCTAAGAGTCGAATTATGGTTATCTGTCAGCCGGGTTCTTAAAGAAGTAAAAGAAGGAGGGAAGAGCTGTGGGACATGACTGTTCCCTGGCATATGCTGTGGGTCTTTAAGTTTAAATGTGCTACAACTAAGGGCCAATTCAACAATTTTTCTAGCTCTCAGATTTCCTTTCAGGTCAGGTATAAGTCAGATGGGTAATACTCTTACTTAGAAATCTGAGTTTCCAGCTGTGTGACTGCTTAAAACTCTTGGCTCATATTTAATCTGCTCCCAGGACATTAGTGGTCCGTCAGTTGTCTGGTCGATGGCATCTCCTGCAGATTAATGCCTTGCCCACCATAGCATGAGGCTGATCAAGGAGGAACAGGGGTGCAGAGGATTTGGGAGTGAAAGCACAGGCAAAAGGGAGGTGCATTTGGAGATATCAAAATATAAAGATCGGGTATTATAAATTTGCTCGTTTTACTTGCTCAGTTTTAGAAACATGAACTATAGACTCAGGAAAACAGAAATATTCTGTTCATGTTGCCAAACCAGAACAACCTAAGGTTTGCTGTTCAAATAATCAGCATTTTAAGGTAATATAGTATTTGAAATAATATTCATTTATTTATAAACCGTCTATTCCCATACTGACTCAAAGGCCTTGCAGAGACCTAATAAGCCTCAGAAAATCTCTACAAAGGAGGAATGGAAGAAATGTTGAATGTTTCACTCTGAATGGTTAGCTAATAAGGCCAGGTTAGGGTACATTCCATGGCACACTATTTCAACAGAAAAAGAATTCCAAGCAGTGTTTGCCAGCACAATTAAACATAAGAAGGCCTTCAGGTTATTTGATCAATGTGCTATGAGAGCTTAAGAGCCTACTATCTAAATCAGAGATACTTGTAGGGATTATAAACACAGAAAAAAATGAGCTAATAGTTTTAATAGCTAACATTATTGAACTCAACGAATTTGAAACACTATATGAAACACCATGTAAACATTATCCCATTAAATTCTCAAATATCTATGAGGTAGCTACTATTGTTATTCCTATTTCATGATTGAGGAAATTAAGGTGAAGAAAGATTAAGTAACTTGCCTTAGATTATAGACATAGTCAGTGGCAGACTGAGATTTGAACTCAGATAGTTCATCTCCAGTTCATGTGCTAAACCACCACGCTTATTTCTGATTAAAGAAATGCATACATAAACAGTAAGTTATTTACATCAGCGGTTGGCAAACTTTTCTGTAGAGGGCAAGACAGTAAATATTTTAGGCTTTGAGAGCCTCTTTCACTCTCTGCTGCATATTTTTTATTTTGTTAAATAACCCATTAAAAATGTAAAAACCAGTCATATCTCGTAGGACATGCAAACAGGCCACAGGCTGGCTGTGAGCTGTAGTTGTAGGCCTGATTTAAATAATAACAAGGATAGGAACATGTGTGGTTGAGATCAAGAAACAGTATCTACAAATATAGAAGTATTTCCCCAGGATAAATGAGATTAGAACAATTGCCTCCAAATCTCAGTTTTAGGAAGTCAAAATTGGAGACAGAAATAGTAAGGGTGAATGGACAATGGCTCATAGGCACTGTTGGCTTGGCTAAAGAAGATAGCTCTGTCAGCAGCTTCGAAATAGTAAGTACCAAACCCAAAGGCAAGGAATTCACCTTCTAGTCTTCGACTAGAATTTTTTTCCCAAAGACACTTTTTGCTCAACATTTCCTTGCTCAGTGATATCAGGAGCCCCAAAAGAAAGGAAACCTTAATTACTTTAATTAAAAAAACACATATTGGCCTTTTTATTAAAACCAAGATGGAGTTTTAACCTGGCCCTATGAATGCCAGTAAATTTCCGTTAGTCAGAAAAGACTGCCTTAAACCAGCCCAAGTCATATTTGGCCTGCCCACATGTGCAAAAGGACCAGCTGTGACTGTTGATTGACCTCAACAAACAACGCAGCCACAGGTGGAACGAATCAGAAGGAAAATCATCACCCAAACCCCATTCTAAAGCAAGAGGTCCCACAAGAACCACATCACGTCCTGTTTCCTGGCTGCCGTAATTTCTGCAGTGTCTTCCCTACATATTCCTTCTAGAATTTTCCCTCCCCAGTATGCCTGCCCAGCTGCCATTTTGCTGCCCAAAATATATAAAAGCCCTGTTTCTCTGCCACCTGGGGAGTCAGATCTGAGGAAGTTCCTCCCAGCTCCATGCTCTGCACATTGCAATAACGTTACTTTCTCTGTCTCAAGGGCTGGTGTCCAGATTATTGGCAGATCTGAGTGCACCAGATAAAACCCATCTTCTAGGGTTTGGTGACAGAGTCACAGGGACCGAATTTGTCTTTCCGCTTCAAACAAAAAAACAAAAATAGACAAAATATATAAAACAGTAATTTTCAAAACACTGGAAATTAAACAGCAAAAGGCAATGATCTTCGTTGAGGTGGAAAACAAACAAGGTGAACTCTATGACGATCCTAGCGTTCCATGTTTAGGGAGTTTCCAGGCCATGGAGCAGAGAGGAGGACCTAAGGAGGAAACCAGAAAATCCTCTAAGTGTAGTAAACACAACTGAGGGCCTGGGGAGATAAAGGCAGTGAGGGTAAAACCAGAGAGGGAATGTTGCACAGGGAGATAGCCCCGAAGACCTGCAGAGGATTTTCACTGAGGGTTCAGTTGAGTATAGATCAGGGCACACAAGTGTGAGGAAACTACCAGAGGGGTAGGTGAAAGAACTATCCAAAAGGATTAGAAAGAACAACACCCAGTGCTCACACAGGGCTGGGGGAGTGCCTTTTCCCAATAGCAAGGCTTGAAAAGCTCATAAGTCATAAGCTTAGGCGAATACTCATAATATATTGCCTCAGTATTAGAGGATAATTAGACCCAGTCTGAGTACTTCCTTGATACTGCCTAGCAATCATAAAAATAATAACAAGAAGCATCAAACTGTTACCAAGTAATTTAAGTATATCCAAGAATAAAGCTCAGAAATATTTATAAGAATACAAAAATATTCAATATTGAAAAAGTAAAATTGACCCCCCATGAAAGATTACCAGGCACGCAGAGAGTCAGGAAACAGTGAGATACCATCACACCCGTACAAAAATGGCAATGATTAAAGAAAAAAAAAATCAGAAAACAACAAATGCTGGCAAAGGTGTGAGGAGATTGTAACTCTTATATACTGCTGGTGCAACTCTAAAATGGAACAACCACTATGGAAAATGGTATGGTGCTTCCTCAAAAAGCTAGAAATATAAATACCTTACAATCTCACTCCTAGTAATACACTCAAGAGATATGAGCAGTGACGTAAATATACATAAGCACACCAATGTACACTGCAGCATTATTCACAATAACAAAAAGATGGAAACAATCTAAGTGCCCATCTTTAGACAAATGGATAAACAAATTGTTGTAAATTCATACAATGGAATATTATACAATATAAAGAAAAATGAAGTGTCAGACAAACATCTTAAAACTTGGATGAATCTAGAAGATATTATACTGAGTGAAATAAGTCAATAGATTGTTATTCCTATCCTATGAAATGATACTCCTTGTTTCATGTCCTCTTCTGAATTTGGATTGAATTTCTGGCAGTTCCCTGTCAATGTATTGCTACAATCGCTTTTGAGTGATCTTCAGCAAAGCTTTATTTGTGTGTGATACTAATGATATCATTCTATAATTTCTGCATTCTTGTGGATCACTTTTCTTTGGAATGGGCACAAATATGGATCTCTTCCAGCTGGTTGACCAGGTGTCTCTCTTCCAAATTCATGATATAGATGAGTGAGTATCCAGTGCTGCATCCATCTTTTGAAACATCTCAGTTGGCATTCTGTCAGTTCCTGGAGCCTTGTTTTTTATTTTTGCCAATGATCTCAGCACAGTTGCAAAGACTTCCTAGACATATCAAAACAACTCAAGGAATTGGTTAACTGGGTTGAAGGGCTTAAGACCATTGTCTTGTGGGGTAACTTAGTCAATTGGTATAACATAGTTCATAAAGTTAATGTTCTACACTCTAGTTTGATTAGCTCCTGGTTTTTGTTTTTGTTTTTTTTTTAAATGGCTCTTTAGGTGAAAGTTTACAGAACAAATTAGTTTCTCATTAAACAATTAATACGTATATTGTTTTGTGACATTGGTTGCCAACTCCGCAATGTATAAACACTCTCCTCTTTTAGACCTTGGGTTCCCCATTTCCATTCATTCAGCTTCCTATCCTCTCCTGCCTTCTCGTCCTTGCCTCTAGGCTGTGTGTGCATTCAGTCTCCTATACGTGGTTGAACTGCATATGTTATTATTTGTTTTATAGGTCTGTCTAATCTTTGAAGGGTGAACCTCAGGAGGAACTTTGGTACTGAGTTAAAAGGATGTCCAGATGCCATACTCTCAGGGTTTCTCTAGTCTCTTGTGAGACCAGTAAGTCTGGTCTTTTTTTGTGAGTTAGAATTTTGTTCTACCTTTCAATTCAGCTCTGCCCAGGACCGACTGTTGTGATCCCTGTCAGAGTAGTCGGTGGTGATAGCCGGACACCATCTAGTTGTGCTGGACCCAGCCTGGTGGAGGCTGTGGTAGTCGTGGTCCATTAGTCCTTTGGACTAACCTTTCCCTTATGTCTTTGGTTTTCTTTATTCCCCCTTTCTCCAGATGGACTGGGGCCAGTAGGCATATCTTTGATGGTGTTCCCAAGCTTTTAAGATCCCAGATGCTGCTCACCAAAGTAGGATGTAGAACATTTTCTTTATAAACTATGTTATGCCAATAGAGCTAGATGGCCTCCGAGGCCATGATCCCCAGCCCTTAGCCCAGTAACTCAGTCCCTTTGGGAGTTTGGGTGTGTCTATGAAGCTTCTGGAAACCCCGGTGGCATAGTGGTTAAGTGCTACAGTTAGTAACCAAAAGCACAACAGTTTGAATCTGCCAGGCACTCCTTGGAAACCCTGTGGGGCAGTTCTACTCTGTCCTGTAGGGCTGCTATGAGTTAGAACTGACTCGATGGCGGTGGGTTTGGTTTTTTGGTTTATGAAGCTTCTATGACTTTGCATTGGTCAAGCTGTGCTGATTTCCCTAGTACTGTGTACTCTTACCCTTCACAAATATTATTGTTTATCTATTGTCTAGTTAGTGTTTTTCCCTCTCCTTCCCTTCCCCCCCTTGTAACCATCAAAGATTATTTCTTTCTATATGTAAAACTTTTCACAAGTTTTTATAATAGTGGTCTTATACAGTATTTGTCCTTTTGTGATTGATTTATTTCCCTCAGTATAATGCCCTCCAGATTCATCCATGTTGTGATATATTTAGTAGATTCATCATTGTCGTTTATCAGTGTGTAGTATTCCATTGTATCTATGTACCATAGTTTATTTACCCATTCATCTGTTGATGGGTACTTAAGTTGTTTCCATCCTTTGGTGGTTGTGAATAATGCTGCAATGAGCAGGGGTGTACATATGTCTATTTGTGTGACAGCTCTTATTTCTCTAGGATATAGTCCTAGAAGTGGGATTTCTGGATAGTATGGTATTTCTGTTTCTAGCTTTTTAAGGAAATGCTGTATCATTTTCCAAAATGGTTATTCCTTTTGCATTTCCACCAGCAGTGCATGAGAGTTCTAATCTCCCCACAGCTTCTCCAACATTTTTATTTTCTGTTTTTGTGATTAGTGCCAGTAATATCAAGGTGAGAAAGCATCTCATTGTGGCTTGTTTGTATTTCTCTAATGGCTAGTTATTGTGAGCATTTCCTCATGTTTCTGTTAGCCACCTGAATGTCTTCTTTGGTAAAGTGTCTGTTCATATCCTTTGCCCATTTTTTAATTGGATTATTTGTCTTTTTGTTGTTGAGATGTTGCAGTATCTTGTAGATTTTAGAGATTAGACCCTTATTGGATATGTTGTAGCCAAACATTTTTTCCCAGTTTGTAGGTTCTCTTTTTACTCTTTTGGTGAAGTCTTTGATGAACATAAGTGTTTAATTTTAAGAAGATTCTAGTTAACTAGTTTAACTTCTGGTGTTTGTGCATTGTTAGTTATGGTTTGCATCTTATTTATGTCCTAACTTAGGGTCCAGTACCCCTGACTCTACTTTTTCTTCCATGATCTTTATAGTTTTTGGTTTTATATTTAGGTCTTTGATATATTTTGAATTAGTTTTTGTGTATGGTGTGAGGTATGGGTCCTTTTTCATTTTTTTACAGATGGACATCAAATTTTCCCAGCACCATTTGTTAAAAAATCTATCTTTTCCCCATTCAATGGATTTTAGCCTTTGTCAAAGATCAGGTGACTGTAGGTGGATGGATTTTCATCTGGGTTCTCGACTCTGTTCCATGGGTCAGTGTGTCTGTTGTTGTACCAGTACCAGGTTGTTTTGACTACAGTAGCTGATTAGTAGGTCCTGAGTTCTGGTACTGTGAGTCCTCCTACTTTGTGGTTCTTCAATAATGCTTTACTTATCTGGGACCTCTTTCCTTTCCACATAAAGTTAATGATTAGTTTTTCCATTTCTTTAAAGAATACTATTGATATTTTATCTGAATTGCATTGTATTTGTAGATTGGTTTGGTTAGAATTGACATTTTCAGGATGTTGAATCTACCTATCCATAATCATGGTATGTTTTTCCATTTATGCAGGTCTCTTTTAGGAAACCCTGGTGGTATAGTGGTTAAGAGCTATGCCTGCTAACCAAAAGGTTCGCAGTTCGAATCCTTCAGGCACTCCTTGGAAACTCTATGGGACAGTTCTACTCTGTCCTATAGGGTCGCTATGCGTCGGAATCGACTCAATGGCAATGGGTTAAGGTCTCTTTTGGTTTCTTTCAGTAATGTTTTGTAGTTTTCTTTGTATGGGTCTTTTACATCCCTGGTTAGTTTTTTTCTAAGTATTTTATATTTTTAAGGGCCATTAGAAATGATATGGAAACCTCTGTCCTATAGGGTCGCTACGAGTCGGAATCGACTCAATGGCACTGGGTCTGGGTATAAATGATATTGTTTTCCTGAGTTTCTTTTCATAGTTCTCTTTGTTGGTATATAGGTACCCAAATGATTTTTTTGTTTATCTTGTATCCTGCTAATCTGCTGAATCTTTCCATTAGTTCTAGTAGTTGTCCTGTGAAGTCTTTTGGGTTCTCTATGTATAGTATCATGCCATCCACAAATAGAATAGTTTTACTTCTTCCTTACTAGTTGGGATGCCCTTTATTTCTTTTTCTTGCCTTTTTTTAGTGCTCTAGCTAGAACTTCCAGCAAAATGTTCAATACAAGTGGTGATAAAGGGCATCCTTGTCTTGTTCCTGTTCTCACGTGAAATGATTTCAGACTCTCTCCATTGAGAATGATGTTGGCTGTTGGTTTTGTATAGATGCCCTTTATTATGTTGAAGAATTTCTCTTTTATTCCTATTTTATTGAGAGTTTTTATCAGGAACAAGTGTTGAACTTTATCGAATGTCTTTTCTGCATTGATCAAGATGATTATGTGATTCTTTTATTTATGTGGTGGATTACATTGATTGATTTTCTAATGTCAAACCATCCTTGCATACCTGATAGGGATCCCACATGATCATGGTATACATATATATATATAAATATATATATATATATTTTTATGACACTGAATGCTATTGGATAGAAAATTTTGTTGAGCATTTTCTCATCTATATTCATGAGAGATGTTACTTTTATTACTTGATATCACCTTGACTTCCTCTCCATTTGAAAGCTCTATACCTACACTGATTATTCTCCCTTTTATTGCCCTGACGTTGTCGTCATTTACAAATTGATGTCTCTGGTTCCCTGTTGTAAATATTTTAGTTTTGTTTTATCCTTGAGAGTTCATTACCAAGGTTGGTATCTGGCTGATGCTCTCCTGTGTCCTAGATTCAGGTTGTTGTCTGATATTGTTTCTCTAAACAAGGAACTTCTTTTAATTATTCTTGTTAGTTTGCTTTGATTTTTACATATTCCCTTAATTTCTGTTTATCTGTAAATATCCTAATTTTGCCATCATATTTGAGCAAGAGTTTTGCAGGGCATGTTATTCTTGGTTGGTAGTTTTTTTCTTTCAAGGTTTTATATATATCATCCCATTGCCTTCTTCCTGCGTAGTTTCTGTCAAGTAACCAGAATTTAGTCTTATTGTTTCCCCTTTGTATGTGATGTCTCATTTTTCTCAAGCTGCTTTCAGGATTCTTTGTCTTCGGTTTTGGTGAGTGTGATTATGATATGGTGACTTTCTTTTAGTGTCTATTCTATATGGGATTTGTTAAGCTTCTTGGATGTTCAGCTTTTCATTTTTCATGGTGTTAGGGAAGGTTTCTGTCAGCAAGTCTTCAATGATCCCCTCTGTGTTTTTTGTTTCCCCTCTTCCCCGTTCTGGAACTCCAGTCACATGCAAATTTTTGCTCTTGATGGTACTGCACATCGTTCTCAGGCTTTCTTCATTTTTTTTCCTGATTTTTTTCCTCAAAGTGGTATCCAAGGATTTGTCTTCAATTTCACTGACGCTGTTTTCCATTGTCTCAAATTTTCTCCCTAAAATCTATTGCACTGCCCATTTCCGAAAATCTTGTTATCTTTTGCATTTCTAATAGCTGTTTTTATATTATTCCGTATTGTTTATTTGGATGTTCTGTTCTTGTATTATTTCCCTGAATTCTTCCATTGCTGTATCTGTATTTTCCATGATTTTGTCTATTTTTTCCTTAGTTTTGTCTGTGTTTTTCTTCATCTCTTTCCTCATCACTTGGAGAGACCTGAATATTAGACTTTTGAATTCCCTATCAGGTAGTTCCCGTGACCTCTTCTACCAGAAGTTCATCTTGTGTTTTATTTTAGTGGTTTCCCTGTCTTTTTTAAAATATGTTTTGATATTATCTGTTGTCTCTGAGACATTAAGGAATTATTTTCTTCGTTTATTGATCATAGGTTTGTTTGTTTCACCCTCTTTGGTTTTATTTGGTTATGTCTGTGTGGGCAGGCTGCGTGTGTTTTGTTGCTTGCTCATCTGTGGGCATGATAGTTCTCAGCACTTTGTCCAGGGCCAGTCACTCAGCTATGGTGCAGTAAGGCAGGTTCAGTGAAGGGCAGAGATGGGTCATTTGCAGCACAAACTGGAGCTGTGGGACAGGTCTAGGGGCAGTGCAGTGGGGCAAGGCCTAGGGTTCAGAAGGTTCACATTGGTGCCACTGAAGTGTGTGACACTTGGCAGGGTGGGGGAGGGGGTGGTGCAGGATTGCATCCAGGGGTCTGAAGATCTGTGCAAGTGTCACTCAGGAGTATGGTGCTTGGTTTATGGTGCAGAGAGGCAGAGGGAATGGAGATGATGTGATGTGCGGAGCTAAGTGGGAGAGAGAAGAGAAACAGAAGCAAAAAAAAGGAAAAATAAATAGAATGGTGGTGCAGTGGGAGTTAGTGCATGGGGGCAGGGCAGACTCAGAGAGGCTGAGTGCTGGTGGTTCTCTATCCAAGTGGTGCAGCACAGCCTGTCAAGAAGGGTCAGGGATGGTGCATGGGGCTGGGTGGGTGGGAGAAAGGAAAAGAAGAAAGGGAAAGAGAGAAGAAAATAAAACAAAATAAAAAAAATATGGTGCTAAGGGAACCATCCTTTGGAGTTGGGGCGAATCCAGGGTAGCAGCAACCTCGTGTTTCTTTTCCTGGGCAGTGCAGTACATCCTGTCAGGAAGCCACAGAGGCAGTGCAGGTCCTCAGTAGAAGAGAGAAAGGAAAGGAAGAAAGGGAAAGCTGAAGAAAAATAAAGGATATGGCACTGAGGGAGCCAGTGGTAGGGATGGGGAAGCCCAGGAAGGCCATGTGCTAGTGACTCTCTAGCCAAGTAGAGTGGCTGGCCCACTGAGAAGGGACAGAAGTGGCACACTGGGTTAGGTGAGTGGGAGAAAGAGAAGGAAGGAAGGGAGAGAAAAATATATATATGATGCTGGGGGAACCAGCAGTTGGGAGTGGAGCAGAACACGGGTGGTGGTGAGCTGGTGTCTTTCTTGCTGGATGGCGTGGCACGGCCTGTCAGGAAAGGGCAAAGACAGTGCAGGGACTAGGTTGAAGGGAGAAAAGGAAAGACAAAGAAAAATAAAAATATGGTAATGAGTGAGCTGGTTGGTGGGGGCAGTGCAGACAAAGGGTGGCTGTGTGCTGGTGGCTTTCTAGTACAGCAGTGCAGCACAGCCCAAAAAGAAGAGGCGTGAGCAGCATGTGCATCCAGGTGCACAGGAGAAAGGAAAGGAAGGAAGAGAAACAGGAGAAGAAACAAACAAAATATAGTGCTAAGGGAACCAGCCATTGTGGGAAGGGCAGACCCGTGTGGCACTGAGTCTGTGTCTCTCCGGCTGAGTGACTGTGGCCCATTGAAAAGCAGCAGAGGCAGCATATAGGGCAGAAGGGTGGGGTGTGGGGATGCATGTATCTTTGGTTACGGGGTGCCCTGTACCCTCTCGGGAGCTCCATGAATTTGCCTTCCTATATCCCCGTTCAGGGTCATTGGTGGTTGTGTTCCAAGATGGCAAATCTGTGCCATGTTAACTGGCATGTTATCTCCACTCTGTAGCTCTTTTCATTCTCTGTTCTCTGTCAGTGTCTTCTTCCATTGGGTGCTTGATCTAGCTCTTTATCCATTCAATTGATGCTTAGGGTTCCAGGATTGACATTTGTATCTGTTTTACTTAGTTTTTCTGGTTTTTGCTGCAGAGGGACGGCATGGTGCTTCTGTCTATAGCACCCTGTTGGCTCCACCTTTCTGCCTGGTGTCTTGAAAGCTTGCAAACATTCATTTAAGACACAACTATTGGTCTCTACTCATTTGGGATAACAGAGAATGAAGAAAACCAAAGACTCGAGGGAGAAACTAGTCCACAGGACTGATAGGCCACATGAAACATGGCCTCTTCTAACCTGAGACCAGAATAACTAGATGGTGTCCAGATATCACTACTGACCATTCTGACCAGGGATACAATATAAGGTTCCAGTTAGAATGGGAAAGAAACATAGAACAAAACCGAAACTCATAAAAAAAAAAAAAAAGAAAGACCAGATTTACTGGACTAATAGAGGCTGGAGGAACCCCTGAGACTATTAACCTAAGATACCCTTTTAACCTAGAACTGAAACCACTCCTGGAGGTCAATTTTCAGTCAAACAATAGATTAGATTATAAAATAAACAATATCACCAGTGAGTAATGTGTCCCTTAAACAATTAGCTATATAAGACCAAACTGTCAGCATTTACCCAAAAGCAAAGAAGAGAGGACAAGGAGGGAAGGGAAGCCAGATCGATGGAAACAGAGCAGAGTCGAAATAATGAGAATGCCGACACAACGTGAAAATTGAAACCAATGTTATGGAACAATTTTTATAACAATTGTTAAATGGGAACCTAATTCACCATGTAAACTTTCACCTAAAAATAAAAACATGCAGTAAAATTTTTAAAAAAAAATTTTCATGGAAACATGACCCATAATATGGAGAATAACCAATCAAAATTGACTCAGAACTCACACAAAGGTAAGAATTACAAGACACGGACTTTAAAATAGTTCTTGTATTCAGAGTTAAGTACAGATATGGATGAAAATAAAAAAGTGTACTTTGAGAGATGAAAACTACAAAGTATAAAGTGAAAAAAAAAATCTGTCTTTTTAGTGTTAATGGCAGACTAGAACTACGGAGAGAAGACCAGTGGATTTGAAGACATAGCAATAGAAACTATCAAAAATGAAACATCTTAAGAGAGAAACACCCTTGCCGATGCTTTATGATCAGCCTTTGTAATGTTATCCATTTTAATAGGTATGTAGTGGTATATCGGAAACTCTCGTGGTATAGTGGTTAAGTGCTTCAGCTGCTAACCAAAGGGTCGGCAGTTTGAATCTGCCAGGCGCTCCTTGGAAACTCTATGGGGCAATTCTACTCTGTCCTACAGGGTTGCTGTGAGTTGGAATCGACTCAACAGCACTGGGTTTTGGGTAGTTTTATTTTGCATTTCCCAAATGAGGAACAATCTTGAGCTTACTTCCACATGTTCGTTTACTACCTGTATACTTTATAAAATAAGTATCTGTCCTAGTCTATGACATCAGGTAAGAAAAAGAGATAAAAGACATCCAGATTGGAAAGGAAGAAGCAAAACTGTCTATATTCTCACATGACGTGATTATCCGTGTACGAAATCCAGTGGAATCTACAAAAATTTAATAGAAGAAATAAGTGAGTTTATCAAGCCCTGGTGGTGCAATGATTTAGCACTTGGCTTCTAGCCAAAAGGTTAGCTGTTCAAACCCACCCAGCAGCTTTGCGGGAGAGATGCCTGGCAATCTTTCTCTCTAAAGATTACAGCCAAGAAAATTCTGTGGGGAGTTCTGTTTTGTCACATGGGGTCACTATGAGTCAGAATCAACTCAATGGTACCCAGAAACAACAACAGCAGGGTTGCAAAATATAAGATCAGTATAAAATCAATTGCATTTCTATATACTAAAAAACAAACACATGGAAATAAAAATTTAAAAATAATATCTTTTACAGCAGCATAAAAATGTGTAATGTTTAAAGATAATCTACAAAAAAAAATGTGTACACTGAAAACTATAAAACATTGGTGAAAAATTTAAAGAATCCTTAAGTAACATGGATTGTAAAAATTAATATTTTTAAGACAATCACAATAAAAATTCCCAGTTTTTTTTTTTTTGAAGAAATTGACAAGTTGATCCTAAAATTAATATGGAAATACAATGTGGAAATAGCCAAGACAATATTGAAAAATAAGAAAAAATTGAAGGGCTACCACTACTTGATTTCAATATGTATTTTTAAACTACAATATTCAAATTAATGTGGTGGTTGTGTAAAAATAGTCAACTCAGTGGAACAGAGTAGAGTCCAGAAATAAACCTACACATATATGAACAACTGATTGCTGACAAAGGTATAAAGGCATTGCAGTGAAAATAAAGGAAGAAAAATCTTTTTTTAAAAAATGGTGCTGAAACACTTGAATATCCACAAGCAAAAAAAAAAAAAAAAATTTCAATTCATAACTCATACCATACGCCAAAAAAAAAAAAAAGATCTCAATGTATAACCTGTAACTATAAAACATAGAAGAAAGCAAAGGAGAAAATTCTTGTGACCTTGGGTTAGGAAAACACTTCTTAAAAACATCACTAAGAGAAACAAGAAAATGGACTTCATCAAAAATAAAATCTCCTGGTTTTCTGAGGATACATTTCAGAGAGTGAAGAGACAGGCCATACATTGAGAAAAAAATTCGCAAAACATATCTGTATAAGGACTTTTGTCCAGAAAATATAAAGAAGTCTCAAATCTCAGCAAGAAAACCACCCAATTTAAAAATGTCCAAAAGATTTGAACAGATACTTTATCAAAGGAAATTTATACACGGTAGCTGGACACTTGAAAAGAATTTCAAGATCATTTGTCATTTGGGAAATGCAAATTAAAATTATAGTGATATACTACTACATATGTATTTAAATGGATAAAATTTATACCAATGTTCATTGCAGCACTATTTACAATAGCCAAAAGGTGGAAACAACTTAAATGCCCAACAATGAATAAATGGGTACATGAGATGTGGTACACACATACAATGGAATACTATTCAGCCATAAAGAGAAATGACTTCCTGATATATGCCACAACATGGATGAACCTTGAAATTATTATGCTGAGTAAAATGAGTCAACTACAAAAAGACACATATTATGTGATCTCACTTATATGAAATGATATCAATAGGCAAATGTATAGAGACCAAAGTTATTAGTAGTTACCAGGGAAGGGAAGGAAGGGAAGAGGGGGAGCTATTGTTTGGGCAACAATGAGCTTTTGTTTATAGCGACAGGAAATTTGAAACTGATTAAGGGTAAAGATTGTACAAACTGATTAATGTAATGTATATCAGTAAGCTGTACACTGGAAAAAGGTTGAATAGCAAAATGCTGTGTCATATATATTTTTACAAAAAAAAAGAGAGAAAGAGCAGGGACCTGTTGATTCCGCTAATGTACAACCAAACACCTCATGAGATTTGTTTTCTCAGTTTGGAAATTTAGGGTCATGGTTTCATGGGACATCCCTCTTCTACTTCATAGCCCCTTGTGTAGTGCCTGAGGCCTTGAAAGGTTGTGAGTGGCCATCCAAGGTACAACAATTGGTCTCTTTTTGTCTAGAGCAGCAGAGGAAGAAGGAGAGTCAGAATCAGGGAAGGAAATGGAATGCCTGTCTAATCATCTCCATGAACAATTTCCTCCTTTGCAATGAGACCAGAAGAACTGGATAATGTCTGGCTGCCATTACTGAATGTTTTGATCAAAGATTCTACAGAAGACTCCTCATCAAAGGTGTAAAATGTGGAACAGAATTTGAAAATCCCGTGGAATTCAGACTTTTTTGAGCAATTGAGGCTAAATGCCCCCTTAAACCGATTGTCCTTAGATAACCTTTAACCCTTAAATTGAAACTATCCACTGAAGTCATATTTAAACCATAATTTAACCACAATTTGGTTTAGCTTAATTAATAAAGAATGTTTGCCTTGAGCATTATGCTCTTTTGAAGAATTATCTTAATGGAGGTGGAATAATTCGGAAAAAGATAGCAAGAATGGTTGTACAATTTGAAGAATGTAATCAATAATGTCATTTAATTGTACATGGAGGAATTGTTGAATTCGTGTATGTTTTGCTGTGCATATCTTCACCAAAATAATAATAATAATTTGGAAAGACGGATAAAATTACAAAGATTGACCATACTAAGCATTGGCAAGGATGAGTCAGAATAAGAACGTTCATATACTACTCTGGGAATGTAAAATGGTACTACTTTGGAATACAGTTTGGCAGATTCTTAAAGAGCTAAATATACACCTAATGATGTAAACTTTATGTTGTTACTGTTAGGTGCCGTCTTAATTCTGACTCATAGTGATCCCGTGTGACAGAGTAGAACTGCCCATAAGGTTTTCTAGGCTGTAGTCTTTATGAAAGCATATCTCCAGGTCTTTCTCCTGTGGAGCCACTGGGTGGGTTTGAACTGCCAACCTTCTGGTTAGCAGTAAAGCATTTAACCGTTTGTGCCACCAGGGCTCTGTAGACATTATACTCATAGGTATTTACCCAAGAGAAAAGAAACCCTGTATCCCTGTAAAGACTTGCACACAAATGTTCATAGCAGCTGTCTTAGTTATCTAGGGCTGCTATAACAGAAATACCACAAACGGATGTCTTTAACAAACAGAAGTTTATTCTTTCACAGTTTAGGAGGCTAGAAGTCCAAATTCAGGGCACCAGCTCTAGGGGAAGGCTCTCTTTCTCTGTCAGTTCTGGGGGAAGGTCCATGTTATCAACCTCGACCTAGTCTAGGAGTTCTTAGCGTGGGGATCCCAGCACTCCAATCCCAGCACTTCTTTCTTGGTGGCATGAGGTCGCTATCTCTCTGCTTCTTTCTCTCTCCTTTTACCTCTTGTAAGGTAATGTGTAAAAGGTGATGCAGGCTATAAACCCCAGGGAAAATTCCCTTACATAAGATCAGGGCTGTGACCTGGGTAAGGGTGTTCCATCCCACCCTAATCCTCTTTAGTATAACCTAATCTTACCCTATTAACCTCAGGCAGGGATTAAGATTTACAACACACAGGACAATTACACTAGATAGCAAAATGGAGGACAACTACACAATACTGGGAATCATGGCCTAGCCAGGTTGACGCACATTTTTGGGGGGCACTATTGAATCCATAACAGCATCTTTATTTGTAACAGCCACAAACTGAAAACAATCCAAATGCCATCAAAAAGTGGATGAATAAATGAATTGTGGTTTATCCCACACAAGGGAATGACAACCCGTATTAACAAAATGAACAATTGATATAAGCCATAAGATGGATGAATCTGAAAATAATTATGCTAGGTGAAAGAAGTGAAACAAACAAAGGGTATATTGTATGATCCCACTTTTATAAATCTCTACCAAAGGCAGACTGAAGGCAGATCAGGAGTTGTCTGGGGAGTGGGGTTGAGGAGCATGATGAGACTTTTGGGGGTGATGGAGGTGTTCATTGTCTTGATTGTGGTGATGATTTCAAGAGTGCTTACATATGTCAAACAATCAGACTTCACACCTTAAATATGTTCAGCTGGTTGTCTGTCAATTACACCTCAATGAAACTGTTGAAAAAGGAGACATCGCTTATCTTCCTAGGGATGATAGAGTTTTTTAACAAGATTGGTGCTAGGGTACGTGCAGCAGTAGGTACAATAGAACGGAAAGCCTCTCTTTAAAGTAGAATGTCTGTGAGGGGAGATGGAAAGGGCGTAGAAGCACTGAAAACAGAGAGAAGAATTCTAATTGCCCCTTTTTCTGTACAGCAGTATCTCCAGACCTGGTTCAGTTTATGCTAGAAATGAGTGTCTTCATTATTTATCTCTTTTTTGTCCTATATGTTACACCTTATAGCAAAGCATAACAGAGCTGACAAGAGATCTGCTGCAAAGAGTATGTACTTTCAGGAAAAATAAAAATTATCACTTTCTTTTTTTTTAAAATTCTTGCTTCTGGACCAAGATTCTGACAAATACTGCAAACACGTGTTCTGAGAGGTTATGCATCTGCCAAGCTCCTGTTCTTTGGCAGAGAAAAAAATGAAGAAATAATAACTAAGTCAGGAACTGATAATGGGTTGTGGACTGGTTCACAAAAAAGACTATCTAATTACTCCCTAGGACTCCTTAGTTGCCCCCCAAAATATGCAGGTGTTGTGTTGGGGGTGGGGTGTGCAAAGGGTGGAGTGTGGAGATGAACTGCAAAAGAAGGACCGATGAGAGATGGCTTTTTAAATTTGAGAACAGGAGTTTCTTGATTTCAATGTGGCTTTTCCCGTCTTTGATTTCTTCATGGGCACTGTTGCCCATGCATATTTCCCCTTTTTTTTCTCCCCTTTGCCTGCAGTTGGGCAAGTTCTCCCTGTTCTATTGTCTATGCAGTTTTAGGAGGGTGAGGGGAAGGTGGCACTGAGGTAGAAAGGACTGAGTGCAGAGGGGTTCCAAGGCTTGGAGAAGAGTCAAATTTAAAAATAGAAAAGGAAAGAGGAATTGAAGGCTGACAGGGAGGATCGAGACATGTTAGACAAACTTTTTATGTAAAGGTGACAGGCAGCTGGAACCCAAATCTCTGCTAATGAATTCTGCAGCCAGCTAATAGCAGGCACCAGTGCTCAGGACTCTCGTGGTTTGCACCTGAGTGTGGAGCAATAGCTTAATTTCTGGAATAGAATTTGGAGACCTTCTCCTTCTCCCGGGGCCTTCAAATTCACTGTGTTGTCAGTAGATTCGCCTTCTTCTGACAGATACTGAATGCAACTAAAATACAGTTGTCGGCATAAACAATTCCCCTTTGTATATATGCACAGGTGCCTGAAGAGTATGTCTTGGAAGCACCCTGGAGTCTAAACCTGCAGATAGGAGAAGAAGAAAAAAAAAAAAGTGAGATTTTACTACCACTTTCTGTAAGGAACTTGTCTTAAAATCTTCAAGTCAGTAATAAATATGGGAAGGAAAACTCAAGAGAAGGTTAGAATGGGTAAATGGGCACATCCCTGTATGAGAGCAGTAGGGAAATAGACTTTCAGAAATTCCCAAGCTTCTTTCTGGTGAGAAGAGGATTCTGTAAGGGACTGGCAGTAACTTCACTGGTAGGTGTAGCAAATAGTAGGAAACTTACAAATGAGACCTCCAAGGAGAACCATCTTCCCAGAACCACGAGTTTTTGGGTTTTCTGAAAGACAACCCCATCCAGAATGGGAAATTGGAATGGGCACTGGCTTTCTGGATGAATTCCTGTGAAGAGTAAGTAAAGTTTCTGAGTTGATTATGGAGCCAAGGTGTTGGTTTCAGACTCTGCAAGTTGATTAGCACTAGATTCACAAACTTAAGAACCAAAAGGGATTTTGCCATCTCCTTGATGGTTTTATAGAATGTTTACTGAGGCCCAAAGATAATGCATAACCTGTCCATCCAAGATCATGCGTGTAATTAGTGCCAGGCTACTCTAGAATATAAGTATTCTGCCTCTCAAATGAGTGTTCTCCTACCATGGGCCTAAACCAAATTTATTTCCCTATAAACAAATACTCCAACCCAACACAAATCCATAAAAACTCACCAGATCGTCCGTGCTATTTATTTTCAGCAAGTGGGCATCCAAAGATAAGCAGGTCTCTTGGCTCTTTTCCCAGTTATAGGGGCTAGAGGAAAATAAGTAACAGTTTTCTTCATGCCAGAACCAGTCTTGGGGACAAGGACCTAGGAAATGTAGTATGAACTTAATCAGTGAGTTATGCCTGAGTAAAAAATTTTGCAATTCTTTCTTAAATCAATTCTCTCCTCAGTCCTTTCACAGGCATCTACCTCTTCTTGGTTATTATACCCAGATACTCCACAAACTTAAGTAGCCTCATAGTCTTTATTTCTCCATTTTTTGAAGAAAAACAATCTGATTTAAAAAAAACTAATTTTACTTCTCATCTACCATTTTCACTTCCCCTGTTAAAAAGCCGGACTTGATTGGGATGTAGTTTTAGAATTTGGTCTTTTTCTTTTTTTAACATTATGTTTGGAATAACGTGAGAGTTTGGGAGTGGACACTTAGTAGTCATTCTGACATCAAAAAGTTATGTTTGTGTATTTTAAAACTTCAAGACCTTAGGCTTAGACTTAATAGTGAGCCTTCTGCTTCTGGGCTTGTGCTGTCCAATATGGTAGCCACTAGCTACATGTGAGGAGTCCCTGGGTGACACAAACAAAGCACTCAACTACTAACCAAAAGTTGGCAGTTCAAACCCACCCAGAGGCTACTCAAAAGACTGCCTGGTGATCTGCTTCCGAAAATTCACAGCCTTGAAAACACTATGGACCAGTTTTATTCTGCACACATGGGTCGCCATTATCAACAACAAAGATACACATGGCTCTTCAGCAGTTGAAATGTGGCTAGTCTACACTGAGATGTGCTGCAAGTATATAATACACACCAGATTTTGAAAATGTAGTTTGAAAGAAAAAATGTAAAATGTCTCATTAATAATTTTACATTGATTACAGTGTTAAAATATTTTTAATATGTTGAGTCAAATAAAATACATTATTAAAATTATTTCACCTATTTCTTTTTCCTTTTTTAATGTGGTTACTATAAAATTTCATATTACATTTATGGTTCATATTATATTTCTTTCGCACAGTGTTATTCTGGGGAAAATTGTATATTGATATAAAGTAAGGATTTCAGTTTCAATAAGAATTCAGAAAAATGGTGAGAAATTTTCGGCTGCAAAATTCCCAGGCTAACCAACAAATCCAATTCAGGGTTTAGGCAGTAGGCAAAATATGCCAATGTCTATGTATTTATAGATGTTTTAAATAACACCCCAAATCATTCTAACCATCTCCATCACCGTCATCATCATCATCACCATCATTATCATCTCTTCTGTATGTTAGCAACATTTGGAATCTCTTTAGTAGGAAACAAAGCCCTAAAGTCTACACTGTGACCAAAAGATTAAAGAAAAGAAAATCCTTGAGAAAGGCAACATTTTAATTTCAATTTTCATTGTGGCATAAAACCATTAGATACTTTTTATAAGAGTAAGTTCTATCAGAAAGGAAAACACCAGGAAAGTGAGTGAGAAAAGATACACAAAATTCTGGATGAAAGCATGGAATACAAATTTTTTACTTCTTAATTTGCCTAGGCCCATAGTATTAGGTAAAGAGAAAACAAACATAGGTTTTCATGGACTAAAGGAACAGCCTAGTCAAGTTTTTCAAGTCATAACAAAACAAGAAAGGCATATCTCAAAATGTGGTATTCAAACTGCCTGTATTTTTGTTCGTTTTTTAACTTTTTTAATTTAACAAACACCATATCACTTATTATGTGCCAGAAACTGTTGCAAGGATATATATCTATATCTACATCTACATCTACATCTACATCTACATCTACATCTACATCTACATCTACATCTACATCTACATCTACATCTACATCTGTATCTGTATCTGTATCTATATCTGTATCTATATCATCTATATCTATATCTATATCTATATCTATATCTATATCTATATCTATATCTATATCTATATCTATATCTATATCTATATCTATATCTATATCTATATCTATCTCTATCTCTATCTCTATCTCTATCTCTATCTCTATCTCTATCTCTATCTCTATCTCTATCTCTATCTCTATCTCTATATCTATAGATAGATATAGATATATAATTTCAGCTAATCCTAATAACAACTCTATGAGATAGGTTTCATTAATTTTGTTTGTCTTACAGAGAAAATGGGTATTTAACCAAGCCTGTTTTGTCCTCCAAAATGTGTATCAACTTGACTAGGCCATGATTCCTAGTATTGTGTGGTTGTCCTCCATTTTGTGATCTGATGTGATTTTCCTTTGTTTTATAAATTCTAACCTCTATGATGTTAATGAGGCAGTATTAGAGACAGTTATGTTAATGAGGCAGGACTCAATCTACAGGATTAGGTGGTGTCTTGAGTCAATCTCTTTTGAGATATAAAAAGAGAGGATCAAGCAAAGAGGAGAGGGACCTCATACCACCAAGAAAGAAGAGCCAGGAGCAAGTGCCTCCTTTGGACCCAGGGTCCCCATGGTGGGAAGCTCCTAGACCAGAGGAAGACTGATGCCAAGGACCTTCTCCAAGAACCGACAGAGAGAGAAAGCCTTTGCCTAGGGCTGGTGCCCTAGGTTTGGCACTCTAACCTCTAGCCTCCTAAGCTGTGACAAAATACATTTCTCTTTGCTAAAGCCATCCAGTTGTGGTATTTCTGTTACAGTAGCACTAGAAAACTAAGACATAGTTTAACTTCAGAGTCTGTATATTTAGCCACTATACCATACTACCTTTCAAACTGTTGAGTTAGAATCATCTGAGGAAATATCTCTTGGTGCCCCTCAAGACATTTTAATACAGAATCTTGGGGTAAACCTGGAATCTGTCATATTTAACAAGCTACTTGGGTGATAGTACAGTAAAGTTTGAGAATCACCACTAAAATTTCCGTGTTAAATGTAAAATCTGTTATTCTGAAAACCTTCTCAGAGTCTGCCACTGCTTCATTCTCATCTATAAATTGAAGGCCACAGACTTGTTAGTAATAAAGATAAAATGTGTCTCAAACTTAAGAAAATTAGCATATTTTTGCTTATGGTATTTTTAAAAATTATTATCATTATTATTGGAAACTCTTCTCAAATCTGCTTGATGCAAAATAAAACTTAATTTTGTTTCTCTGTCATTGGCCTTTATCCGATACCCTCAGGTAAGCAAATCTGACATCTGGTAGATCTTCCAGCAATAGACATATTTCTTATTATTTTTAATTAGTTTTTCATACTTGGAATCTTTAGAAAGCAATTTTAAATGGTTATGACACAGATTTAATCCCATACAACTGATTTAAAAAAAAAAAAAAAAAAAACTGTTTTATAGCCCTGCCTGTGAAATAAACCACTGGTTGATATGTAGCCATGTCTCCTTACATAAACCGTTCTACCCTTGGGTGTATAGGCCTTCTTGGTATATTATTTCCTTGCTGACTTCCTCCTTAAAAAGAGTGAGTAAACGGCTGAAACTTGTTAAAGATCAGTTTGTCTGAAAAGTTATGTTTACAATGGAAATTTAAGTGACTTTGTAAATACCAAAGAGATTTATAAACTATAAAAATATTTATTAATTTATTGTAATTTAACTTATCTGTGTCTCAATTCTTTCATCCATAAAATGAGGAAATAGGCACCTGTGAAACACTATTATAAAATTTTTATTCCAAGAGATTAAATGTTTGAGACTGAGATGTTTGTACAAGCAAGAAGCTGGAGAATTTTCTGCTTGCTACAGTTACTAATACTGAGAATAGGGTGTTGACTCATGTACCTCCAAGGAAGCAATGTAATTTGGAAAGTGATTCATTCAGGATATAGTTCCATCTTGCACTTTTGAGTTCTCCCTGTGACTAAAATTACACATTGTAGAAAGACTAAATGATAAATATAGATTTCCTTCTTATAAATGCTACCATTTCTATCTACCTCGTAGATTGAGTCCACTCAGTCAATTCAGATTAACTCAACCCTTCTCATATAAACTGACTTCCTAAACTCATCACGCTGTTGGATAATCTGAAGTATCAGCCTAACTCTGCCAAGCCAACCTACCTCCATTGACTCAATTTAAATTGATGTGGGAGCACACTTTTAAAAATGGTGCCATAGAATGAAGTAAAGAATGAAGGAAGGGGTAGCAAGTCCCTGGAACAAGGGAGAAAAAAAAAAAAAGCCCACTGCCATCGAGTTGATTCCAACTCATAGTGACCCTATAGGACACAGTAGAATTGCCCCACAGAGTTTCCAAGGAGCGCCTGGCTGATTCAAACTGCTGACCTCTTGGGTAGGTAGCAGCCATAGTACT
Source organism: Loxodonta africana (assembly GCF_030014295.1). NCBI lineage: Eukaryota > Metazoa > Chordata > Mammalia > Proboscidea > Elephantidae > Loxodonta > Loxodonta africana. Next base: position 129,832,514 of record NC_087345.1, on the reverse strand, counting down.
TAACCCCTATGTCACTAGGGTTTCCAGACAAAGCAGAGCCCTTGGGCAAAGAAATCCAAGAATTAAGATACATTGAGATGGAAAGAAATAAGGACCTGTGTCCAAGGGTGAAGATGGAAGTCTTCTTTCAGAAAAATCTTAAAACTAGAATTTGAAAAAGAAAGAAGAGGTTCTTCTGAGGAAGAAAAACGTAACCAAATAAGAAATCGCAAAGATTCTGCGGTGAAGTGAGTAATACAGAAATAGAGAGCTTGTGGCATAAAACATTATGAATGAATAATAATACATGCATCAGTATGCCTATCCTGCGCCTAGAAACATTTCCAAAAAAGTGTTAAAATTGAACAAACGTTTCCACTACCTTCCCAATGTACCTGAAAAGTTTGCTGCCCTCTTCAGAGCTTCTTGGAGATTCAGGATCTGGTGTTGAAGTTCCATTTGCTTCTTGGATTTCTCATCCAGCTTCTCAATAAGGGTGTTTATAATTTCCTGGAGTTCCTTTTGTGACTCCTGGGAAGCTTCTTCTGCCTGGTGCTGGGCTAACACCTGTCCCTCCTGTATATTTTCCTGGTGAGTAAGGTTGGCTTGCTGTTGCTTTAGAAGATCAGACACCTGGGATACTAAATCACAGCTGGATCAAGACTCTATTCCCAATCCCCAATAAAACACTCCCCACTGGGTTTTGAGGAAATATCAAAACAGAACCAGATAATCTATTTTGACAACATATCAACTGCTTGGAAGAGGGCCCAAATTTAATCAGAATTTATGGATTTGAAAGTCATTCAATATCCCATATATATATATATATATATATATATATTAATGTTAATAGCTACGACAGGGTTTTTCAACAAATCACCAGGGTTTAAGTAAATTATGAGGGTTTAACTTTTTATTGAGTCACGTATACAAGTAAAAAGTAATCACAATATAAATAGTATAGCAGAAGTACAAATAAAATACAGATAATCTAAAATAGATGCCAACCAGACTCAGTGACACATAGTGGGACTTGTCATTAGTGAGAACACCCTGGTGGTGTAGTGGTTAAGAGCTATGGCTCCTAATCAAAAGGTCAGCAGTTCGAATCCACCAGCCACTCCTTGGAAACATTATATAACAGTTCTTTAGGGTCACTATGAGTTGGAATCAACTTGACAGCAACAGGTGGGTCATTAGTAATTTATTATCTTTTTGTATCTTAAGTCCTCTACCATCTCGCCTATCATTCTGTCTACCATTCCAGACTTCTTGATTTTATTTAAGAACTGTGACACCCTTTTTGTGACACTCACCCACACAGAATTGTAAGGGGATGTATTGCAAGAGTCAAAACAACTTTTTTTTTTTCTTTTGCCACAGCATATTTTAGGAAGGGTGGAGATGAAATAAAAGTTGTGAAATCAAGCAAGCAACGAATGTTTAGGGTTTAATATCCCAGTTCTAGAAGCATGACGGTTCAGTATAAAGCAGACCCCTGGCTTGAAGGCTGGATGTGACCCTGTTGTAAAGTGATCCAAGCCTCAGAGTAATACTACTCCAGCCATCACCAATGAGGCATGGCCACTTCTTCCAGTCATTAGGAAAGGCTCTACATGCTCCATATTAAAAAAAAAAAAAAATTTTTTTTTTTTTTTTTTAAACTTTGAACAACAATTGAGAAGCTAAATAGCACTTCAGAGTGCTTTGGCTCTCCTTGAACCTTGGACAGCCAAAAGAACCCATAACTACAACCCAAATACACTCGCAGAGGAGAAGGATAATGGGCACCATTCCATCTTAACCACTGTGATGTTTCTTTTCATTTCTTCTTTCCCTCTCAGTATTCCCTCTTTCCTAAAAGGACCTATTATAAAGTGAAGTACATTCTGTTTTAAATGTTTTATTTATTGAGTAAGATTGTGTTTTGGTTCTTGATTTTTAAATTGTGTTTAAATATCTATGAAAACACAACCTTCTAAGTTTTGAACTCAATGAAGTTTCTTTTACTTTTAGGTCTCTCAGGTGATCTTGTGGATTGGTAGCTTCAAATTATCT